>NC_058130.1:442971376-443036954 GCF_016433145.1 Gracilinanus agilis | reverse complement strand
ACAAAATGGAGTAAATTTATATTCTATAAAGAAGTGTGTGGGGCAAAAAAGGGAGAAGATCAATGCACTGGAAGGGTAAAGAGGTTGCAGAGAGGAAATACGTAATACTAAAGTGAATTGAAATTAACTTAAAGAGGTAAGAACAATCAGATCTATTGGGGCAGAGAATTGATTTGTGCCCTATATAAAAGTAGTAGGGTAACAAAAGGATTGGTGAGGAGGGAAGCAATGCTAGGGAGAGAAAGGGTTGAGGGGGAGCTTTAAAGGACTCTAAAGAAGAATGAGAGGGGAATAAGAAAGGAGAGAGAAGAAATGGAAGTACAATGAGGGGGAGACTAGGGGAACCAAATAAAAACAAAACATTGGTATAGAAGGAAATAGTGAAAGAAGAAAGGGCAGGAAAAGGAGAGAGAATCAAAATGTGTGGGAATACACAGGTATATAATTATAACACTGAATATGGATGGGATGAACTCACTCATAAGACATAAACAAATAGCAGAGTGGATGAGATACCAAAATCCTACAATATGTTGTATACAAGAAACACACATGAGACAGGCAGACATACATAGAAAAAAAATGAAAGGCTGGAGCAAAATCTATTGGGCATCAACTGAGAAAAAGAAGGGAGAAGTTGCAATCATGATTTCTGACAGAGCCAAAGTGAAAATTGATCTGTTTAAAAGACACAGGGAAGTAAATTACATCCTAATAAAAGGCAATATAAACAATGAAGACATATCAGTACTCAGCATGTATGCACCAAATGGTATAGCATCAATATTTCTAAAAGAGAAGCTAGTGGAGCTCAAGGATGAAATAGACAGCAAAACTACACTAGGGGGTGACCTCAATCTTCCTCTATGAGATCTAGATAAAGTAAACCAAAAAATAAATAAGAAAAAGAGAGGTAAATGAAATCCTGGAAAAATTAGAGTTAATAGATATATGGAGAAAAATAAATAGGGACAAAAAGGAATACACCTTCTTTTCAGCAGCACATGGTACATTCACAAAGACTGACCATGTACTAGGGCTTAGAAACAATGTAAAAAAATGCAGAAAAGCAGAAATAATAAATGCAACCTCATCAGATCATAATGCAATAAAAATAGTTATTAGCAAGGATACATGGAGAGGTGAACCAAAAATTATTTGGAAATTAAATAATATGATTCCTCAACATGCATTAGTGAAAGAACAAATCACAGAAACAATTAATAATTTCATTGAAGACAATGACAATGATGAGACTTCTTACCAAAACCTATGGAATGCAGCCAAAGCAATTCTAAGGGGAAAATTTATATAACTTAGTGCACATATTAACAAATTAAGGAGGGCAGAGGTTAATAAAGTGGGCATACAACTTAAAAAACTCAAAAACAAACATTAAAAATCCCTAGATGAAAATTAAATTAGTAATACTAAAAATCTAAGGAGAAATTAATAAAATCAAAATAAAAGAACTATTGAATTAATAAATAAGACTAGAAGCTGGTATTTTGAAAAAACAAAAAAATAGACAAATTACTGTTCAATCTAATAAAAAAAGGAAAGAAGAAAACCAAATGAACAGTATCAAAGATGAAGAGGGAGACCTCACCTCTAATGAAGAGGAAATTAAGGCAATCATTAAAAACTATTTAGCCCAATTATATGGCAATAAATATAGCAATCTAGGTGATATGGATGAATATTTACAAAAAATATAAATTGCCTAGATTAACAGCAGAAGAAATAGAATACTTAAATAATCCCATATCAGAAAAAGAAATTGAACAAGCCATCAAAGAAATCCCTCAGAAAAAAAATCACCAGAGCCTGATGGATTCACACGTGAATTCTATCAAATATTCAAAGAACAACTAATCCCTACTATACAGATTATTTTACATAATAAGCAGAAAAGGAGTCCTACCAAATTCCTTTTATGACAATAATATGGTATTGATTCCAAAGCCAGGCAGACCAAAAACAGAGAACGAAAATTACAGACTAATCTCCCTAATGAACATAGATGCAAAAATCTCAAATACAATACTAGCAAAAAGACTACAGCAAGTGATCATGAGTTTTATCCATCATGATCAGGTGGGATTTATACCAGGAATGCAAGGATGGTTTAACATTAGGAAAACCATCCATCTAATTGACCATATCAACAAGCTAACAAACAAAATCACATGATTATCTCATAAATGCTGAAAAAGCGTTTGACTAAATACAACAATTCCTATTGAAAACAGTAGAAAGCATAGTAATATAAGAGACTTTCCTAAAAATAATAAACAGTGTATATCTAAAACCATCAACAAGCATCATATGCAATGGGAATAAACAAGGATGCCCATTGTCAACTCTCATAGTTAACATTGTATTAGAAACACTAGCAGTAGCAATTAGAGAAGAAAAAGAAATGGAAGGTATTAAAATAGGCAAGGAGGAGACTAATCTATCACTCTTTGCAGATGACATGATGGTCTACTTAAAAAATCCTAGAGAATCAACTAAAAAGCTAGTAGAAATAATCAACAACTTTAGTAAAGTTGCAGGATACAAAATAAATGCACATAAATCATCAGCATTTCTATATATTTCCAAAACATCCCAGCAGCAAGAGTTAGAAAAAAAATTGCCATTTAAAATTGTCCTAGACAAAATAAAATACTTAGGAATCTATCTGCCAAGACATACACAGGAATTATATGAATGCAACTATGAAACACCATACAATTAAAACTAGATTTAAACTATTGGAAAGACATTAATTGCTCATTGGTAGGATGAGCTAACATAATAAAAATGACCATTCTACACAATTTAATCTATTTATTGAGTGCCATACCTATCAAACTACCAAAACATTTTTTTTTGCTGAATTGGAAAAAAAACATAACAAAGTTCATTCAGAAGGACAAAAGATCAAGAATATCAAGGTAAATAATGAAAAAAAATGTGAAGGAAGGGGGCCTAGCAGTACCAAATCTTAAATTGTACTATGATACAATGGTCATCAAAACAATATGGTACCAGGGAAGAGAAAGAAGGGAGGATTAGTGGAATAGACTTGGGGTAACTGATCTCAGCAAGACAGTCTATGACAAACCCAAAGAGCCCAGCTTTGGGGGACCAAAATCCACTATTTGACAAAAACTGTTGGGAAAATTGGAAAACAATATGTGAAAGATTGAATTTAGATCAATATCTCACACCCTATAACAAGATAAATTCAGAATGTGTGAATGACTTGAATGTAAAGAAGGAAACTATAAGTAAATCTGTTGAGCATAAAATAGTATACTTGTCAGATCTCTGGGAAAGGAAAGATTTTACCAAGCAAGAGCTAGAAAAAAATTACAAAATGTAAAATAAATAATTTTGATTACATTAAATTAAGAAGTTTTTGTACAAACAAAAACAATGCAACCAAAGTCAGAAGGGAAAAAACAAACTGGGGGAAATCTTTATAACAAAATATTCTAAGAGAGGTCTATTTACTCAAATATACAAGGAACTAAGTCAATTGTATAAAAAATCTAGCCATTCCCCAATTGATAAATGGGAAAGGGACATGAATAGACAATTTTCAGATAAAGAAATCAAAACTATCAATAAGAGCAAGGGAAAGTGTTCTAAATCTCTAATAATTAGAGAAATGCAAATCAAAACAAGTCTGAGGTTTCACCTTATACCTAGCAGATTGGATAAAATAACAGCAGGGTTGAATATAAATGTTGGAGGGAATGTGGCAAAATTAGGACATTAATGCACTGCTGGTGGAGTTGTGAATTGATCCAACCATATTGTACGGCTATTTGGAACTATGCCCAAAGAGTGTTAAAAGATTGTCTGCCCTTTGATCCTGCCATACCATTTCTGGGTTTGTACCCCAAAGAGATCATAGGGAAAAAGACATGTATGAATATATGTATAGCTGTGCTTTTTGTGGTGGCAAAAAACTATAAAAGGAAGATATGCCTTTCAGTTTGGGAATGACTAAACAAATTGTGGTATATGCTGGTGATGGAATACTATTGTGCTCAAAGGAATAATAAACTGGAGGATTTACATTTGAAATGGAATGACTTCCAGGTTTTGATGCAGAGTGAAAGGAGCAGAACCAGGAAAACATTTTGCACAGATACTGATACACTGTGGTAAAATTGAATGTAATGGACTTCTGTACTGGCAGCAATGTAATGACCCAGGACAACTCTGAGGTATTTCTGGAAAAGAATGCTACCCTCATTCAGAGGAAGAACTATAGGAGTGGAAACACAGGAGAAAAACAACTGTTTGAACACATAGGTTGATGTGGACATGATTTGGGAAGTAAACTCTAAATGACCACCCTAGAGCAATTATCAATAATATGGAAATAGTTCTTGATTGTTGACACATGAAGAAACCAGTGGAAATGTGTGTTGCCTATGGGGGGATGGAACTTTTTGGGGGGGGAGAGTAAGAGCATGAATCATGGAACCATGGAAATATATTTTCTAAAAAAAATTATACAGTAAAATAAAGGAAAATGAAACAGAATTTCATGAGTCAAAAAGCATTTGTGGAGAATTCGGAATTATCGCATGCTATTTTTTAATGACCCAAAAGAGAAATAAGAATGATGAAAAGGGATTCATGTCCTTTATAGCAAAAACAAGAGGTGAATGGAGGGAAAAAATGTAGACAGTATGGAGACAAGGAATGGAGTGGTGAAGGAAGTTAGGTAGGTAGTATGGGCAAGAGAAAGGGGAGACAGATTGGCACAGAAAGTCATGTTGAAATGAAAGTTGAAACTACTCGATCATCTAAGGACATAGTGCAGGTAGAAAGGTTCTTAAAAAAACAGGAGTTTGGTATCTCAGGACAGACCAAACTTTATCCACACCACTTTTGGCTTAGTTTATTAACATAATTATAGCATCTCAAAGTTGATAAGACCACCTTCTGGTTATCTCATATGCATATGGTCCTTTTTGGAGTTTATGTAAATCTTACAATTCAAAGGCCCTTAGGACCAACCAAAGGTTCATTACATTAAGGTCTAGCAGGCTTCTAATTCAGTTTATACTGTCAAGATGCAGTCTCAGTTAATTTATGATGCAATTGCCAGTGATTCCTATGCTCTTCTAATTTATGATATAGTTTTGAAGTAACTCTTAAGATTCTTTAATTTATGGAATGGTTTATAAGTGACTTTTATGTTCCCCTTTTGCAATCTGATTTCATACTATTGTTACCTTACGTTGGCTGCTTATAAACTTACTATACAACTAGTTAGAGAGGAGATGTTCAGGGAGATAAAAAAAAAAAGAAGCAATTTCAACTCCTTATTTTTATTTTTTTAATAATTTTTATTTTTTAGAAAAGTTATCATGGATACATGATTCATGTTCTTACTTTCCCCTTCATCCCCCAAAATCCCCCCCATAGCCAATGCACATTTCCCCTGGTTTTAATATGTATCATCAATCAAGACTTCTTTCCAAATTGTTGATAGTTGCATTGGTGTGGTAGTTTCTGGTCTACATCCCCAATCATGTCTGACTCAAACCATGTGTTCAAGCAGTTGTTTTTCTTCTGTATTTCCTCTCCTGTAGCTCTTCCTCTGAATGAGGGTAGCGTTCTTTTCCATAAATCACTCAGAATTGTTATGGATCATTGCATTGCTGCTAGTACAGAAGTCCATTACATTCAATTTTACCACATTGTATCAGTATCTGTGCAAAATGTTCTCCTGGTTCTGCTCCTTTCACTCTGCATCAATTCCTGGAAGTCTTTCCAGTTCACATGGAATTCCTCCAGTTTATTATTCCTTTTAGCACAATAGGATTCCATCATCATAATATACCAGTTTGTTCAGCCATTCCCCAATTGAAGGACATACCCTGGTTTTCCAGTATTTTGCCACCACAATAAGCGCAGCTTAAAATTATTTTCGTACAAGTCTGTTTATCTATGATCTCTTTGGGGTACAGACCCAACAATGGTATGGCTGGATCAAAGGACAGGCAATCTTTTATAGCCCTTTGAGCATAGTTCCAAATAGCCAGCCAGAATGGCCAGATCAGTTCACAACTCCACCAGCAATGCATTAATGTCTCAATTTGGCCACATCCCCTCCAACATTCATTACTCTCCCTTACTATCATTTTCGACAATCTTCTAGGTGTGAGTTGATACCTCAGCATTGTTTTGATTTACATTTCTGTAATTATTAGAGATTTAGAGCACTTTCTCATGTGCATATTGATAGTTATTTCTTCATCTGAAAATTGCCTATTCATGTCCCTTGCCCATTTATCAATTGGGGAATGGCTTGATTTTTTTATACAATTGATTTAACTCCTTTTATATTTGAGTAATTAGACCCCTGTCAGAGTTTTTTGTTATAAAGATATTTTTCCCAGTTTGTTGTTTCCCTTCTGATTTTGGCTACATTGTTTTTGTTTATACAAAAGCTTTTTAATTTAGTATAATCAATCATCCCATTCACATTCAGAGTTATAATTATCAGTTGTGTATTCCCCAACATTTTGGTATCCTCTCTTAGTTCTACCCCTTCTTCTGAGGCTATTTCCTTTTAAACCAGTGATTTGTTTTATACCAGTAATCTTTGTCCCTTCCCTTGATTTACTACCTTTTCTACCCCCTCCATTGTTATTGCCCTCTTTTTATTTTTAAGGCCTATTGAATTCCTTCTCCCTTATCCTCCCCTCCCTTTTTTGACCTCCCCACTCTCTGCTCCCCTTGGTTTATCCCTTCTGACTTTCTCAGTAGTGTTAGATAGAGTTATATATCTCAATGGATATAGCTACTCTTCCCTGTCAGGGTTAATTCCACTAAGAGTAAAGTTTAAATATTACCTCTTAATGATGTCTTCCACTCCTTCTTATAATAGTATTCATCCCCTCCCCTTCCCATGCCCTCTTTGTATGTAATAGATTATCCTATTTTTCTTATTCATTCAAGTTTCTCTTGGTGTCCTCTACTATTCACCCCCTCTTTCCCACCCACCCCCCTTATCATCTTAGACCATTTAGTACTCCAACCTCTCCCTGTGAATAATTCTTCTAATTACTATAATAGTGGATGTTATAATAGTGAATAGAGTTCACTACTGAGAATTACACAAAACATTTCTCCATATAGGAATACAAATAATTAGATCTTATTGAAGCCCTTAAAGAGGCAAATTTAAAAATAAGTTTTCTTTTTTCCTTCAGTTTCTTATTTACCTTTTCATGTTTCTCTTGGTTTTTGTGGTTGGATATCAAACTTTCCCTTTAGTCCTGATCTTTTCTGTGCAAATACTTGGAAATCTCCTATCTTGTTGAATGCCCATATTTTCCCCTGGAAGTATATAGTCAGTTTTGATGGGTAGATGATCCGTGGTTGTAGACCCAGTTCTCTTGCCTTTCTGAATATCATATTCCAAGACTTGTAGTCTTTTAGTGTGGAGGTTGCCAGATCCTGTGTGATCCTGATTGGTGCTCCTTGATATCAGAATTGTCTCTTTCTGGCTTCTTGTAAAATTTTTTTTCTTTTACTTGGAAGCTCTTGAATTTGGCTATTATATTCCTGGGGGTAGTCTTTTCTGGGTCTAGTGTAGAGGGTGATCTATGGATCCTTTCAATGTCTATATTGCCCTCTTGTTGTAGAACTTCAGGGCAATTTTGCTGAATAATTTCTTTTAATATGGAGTCCAAATTTCTATTAATTTCTGCTTTTTCAGTAAGTCCAATGATTCTCAGATTGTCTCTTCTAGACCTGTTTTCTTGGTCTGTCAAATTCTCAGTGAGATATTTCATGTTTCCTTCTATTTTATCTGTCTTTTGACTCTGTTTTATTTGTTCTTGCTATCTTGAGAGATCATTGGTTTCTACTTGCCCAATTCTTGTCTTTAGAGTGTGGATTTCTGCTATAAGCTTTTGATTTTCCTTCTAGATTTGGTCTATCCTGTTTTCCTGCTGTTTGATTTTGGTCTCCAACTTACTTATGAATTCTTTTGATTTGGGGGCATCTTTTTCTAATTGCCCAATTCTAGCCTTTAGAGACTGGTTTTCGGCTATAATCTTTTGGTTTTCCTTTTGAATATGGTCTGTTTGTTTCTTCAAGGCTTCCAGCTGTTCATTTCTGGACTTCAATTTACTAATCAATTAATTTGATTTCTGAGCCTCACTTTCTAATTGCGAAATTCTGCCTTTTAAACTGATATTTTCTTCACAGTTCCCTTCCATCTTTCTCATAATCTCAGATTTGAACTCTTCAATAGCTTGTGACCAGTTTTTAATTTTGGGGGAAGGTTTGGATATGATTACTTGTTTCTTCTCCTCTGCTGTTTGTTCTGTTGTTTGGATTTTTCCTGTGTAAAAGTTGTGGAGTGTTAAAGATTTCTTCTTGATCTTTCTCTTATGGGGTTTTTGTCTCTGGCTTGCCATTGTTAGCCCAGCACCCTCTCAGCTTTATCCTCATGCCTAGGGTCTGTCTGAGCTCTTTGGGCTCCTGAGGTCTCAGGTCTCATTGTTCTCAGGATCAAGCCACCTGGTGGTCCCCTTGCTTGTTCCTCTGCCTGAAGTTCTTTTAACAGTCTCAGGGAGCTGCTTCCCCAGTCATGCACCCCTCTGCTCTGGGTCCCCACACATGGTCCTCACCTGTGCTCAGAATCCACACCTGTAGCTGCTACTGCACCTGCACTCAGGGTCTGTGTTCAAGGTCTGCTCATTCTTTAGCCTCTTGGTGTCTCAAGTATTGCTGTTCTTGGGAACAGGCCCTGGAGGTGCCAATGACTTAATGGGTGCCCCAAGCTTGCTCTAGCTCTTGTGTGCTGGTTTTGGCATTGTAGGGGGTGTGGGGGGAAAGGGGTTGCTTAGATTGTGTTTTATTAAGATCCATTTCACCCCTTTATGGCATGGAAATGGCCCAATTCCATGTACTTTCAATGCTGTGCCCTATTGTGGGGGTCTATTTGTTCATCTGGATTTGTTTTTGTCTTCTTGAGAAGTCCTATATGGATGGGTTAAGAGAGGTCAAGCAGCTACTTTTTATTCTGCCACATCTGTGTTAATGGAATTAGCTCTAGTCCATTCATAGTCAAAACTCTACCTACCCGAGATGATGTCATCCCTACCTCCCATAGTAGGGAGGTAAGATGAGTTACCCACACGTGACAATAAGTAACAAATCAAGAACAAGGGACTGCCCAAAGGGCAGTCCAAATCAGTGCAGAGGCTGCCATTTGTCCACTTGAATTAGAGGTGGACCCATAGGAAGTGAAGAAAGACACTATCTCTTAAAGTATGTTGGTTACTTCCTGCTAAAGGGAGTTCCAGCTTTGATCTTGGTGTTGAAGGATCTGGGGGGAGACCTCAGGAAGCTTCTACTCTGAATGGTCACTTGAGTAAGTTAGGCTGACTTCCTTGGCCTACCTTGGAGTTTTTCCAAGACTCTACCTTAAGTAGGCTCTGTAGTATACAGAATTGGGGGTTATAGTTTTTCTAGCTTTGGCTGAGTTCCAAAAATCAGTTGGGCTTTTAGAATCTTGAGGAGAGAGGCAGTTGACTGGATCTTCCGTGAAGGGAGGAAGTCAATGAGCGAGCTCTTAGATTATCTAGCTTCAATATTGAAATTTAGCCTAGCATTGATATATTTACTTAAGAAATTATTATTTTAGATAAATCCTTTATATCTTCCTTTCCTAATACCACCCTGCCTTCCCTCCCTTACCTTAGTGGTTGTGGAGTTTATAAGGAGAGAAATTAGAGAGGAGTTAAATCTGTGAAGAGTTATCTAATTGACAGCATTATTTATAATTTAATCAAATCATCATTTATTCCCTTTAGATAGCATTTTGTAAATTGAATAAGGCAGGTCCTTACTCAGATTCATCTTCACTTCCCTTCCCCACCTGAGGTTCCTGAGATAACTGATAGGGCTTTCCTTTAATCCACCTTCCTAACCAACATCCTTCAAACAAATAAAACCTTTTATGTTTCAATAGTCCTATTTAGTGTAATTTGTCTGTTAGTTATCAAGAGGGGAGAAGAGGGAAAGAGATAACATACTCTGGGCTCAGAGGGTAGCTGGGGCATCCATCTTGAAAGGAAGGTGTTACTTCAAAATAGGTCCCTTCCTGTGAAATTAACTAAAGCCTGTTTGTTAATTTCAGTTTAGTCTATTTCCCTCTGCTTGTGTTTGAGTCTAAGTCCCAGTCTGTAAGCCTGCTGTATTAGTCTGTTTTAGGTTAACTTCTCTTCTCCCAAAAAGATCTCTGTTTCCCTTCTGTGTTATACTCCTGACTTCAGTCCTATTATACCCTGAATCTCCTTTAATCCCAGCCTACCTGTAACCGAGATTACCCACTTACCAAGTCTCCAATCATCCTCCTTTCAATTCCCTTATCCCAAACACCTTTCCTCAAATTACCATTATAACAGCTCTAACCTATCTGATTGCTAGGCCTTGTGGCTTGTAGCCTAATTTATTTAGCCTTTTAACCTTCTCTCTTCGTCCTGGACTAGCCTCTCCCTCTCTCTATTTCCCTACCTTTTACCTTTCTAATTGTAAATAAACTACCTTAAACCCGATCCTGACTTGGGTCTATTTTAATTATGGAATCAATTGGAATTGTTGATTCCTGGAGGCCACACTTTAATTATATATCTATAAATACCTAAAATCTCCCTCTTACACATCTTAACCTATAAGCCCTCAACTACCTTTGCTTTAAAGGAGACAAAGATTTTAAGAGACATGTATGAAAAATAAGTATATTCTAGGTATAGGAAAAAGCCTATGCAGAAAAGAAGACTAGAAATAGAGAATCTTGGGTAAAGAAAGTCATAGCCAGACTTTCTGGACAACAAACTTCAGTAAGGGAAATAATATGTAATAATAAGTTTCTAATTATAGTTTTTGACCAGGCTGTAAAAGCTTTAAGAAGTCAAAGAAAAAAATTTAATTTGAACCCCAAATCCATAGAGTTATTAGTTTATTGCATAAAATATACATTTATTTGATCCATAATACAATATTTTTATACATATAAAAGCATGATATACACATATTTTGGCTCCAGATGAGATCTACAAAATAAGTATTATGAAGATATATTGACTACTTCAATTATTACTTAAAATTTAAATAATTGACATATCTGTGGGAAGCAAAAGTTTTAATAACAATGATTTCAATAAAGCTGAGAACTATCAGGGTATCCTTTTTTGAAATACAATCAAATGAAAAATTTATTTTAAAAAGCATTTAGTAAATAACTTCAATAAGAATTCAAATTAATCCTATTTAATATTCACTAGAACAGAGAATTATCGTGGCAGGGGGTGGTTTATGTTGACAAACACAAGCTTATCCCTTTTCAGTAAAAAAGATAGACCTGTGTACAGATGCTATAATATCTTCTCTTTCAAACAGACTAAATGTGCTATTTCTTGTAATAGAAGTCACAAAAAAAATTGTCAGAGACCCTCTTTGCCAGCCATCCCCCTAAATAAGTGGGCATGACATTTTTTCAACATTACTAATTAAATTTTGGAAGTACTACAATTACACTTTCTTTTTAGACCCATTAGCTTCCTGCCAACATTTCTTCCATCCTGAACTTGTTTAATGATTGTGGTTTTATTGTTTTTTGTTAAGAAAAAATTTGTACATGCTTGCCTTTATGGGTTATATTTAAATTGACTAGAGGTAAGAGTTAACTAGGGAGTAAAACATGCATTTATTTTTAAAGGTAAAATAATTGTAGGCTTGCCTTTATTACAAGATGTTTTGGTGCTTAACTGATAACAATTATTTCACCTTGTAGAACCATTGAGGATTCTGGAAAACTTTCAGGTTTCAGATTCTTTGCAGATCATATCATGGTAGAACAGTAAGGAATTCTACGTAGCTACCCAACACTCACTTTCATGATGAGAAAACTAAGTCCCAGAGAAAAGCACAAATTGTTTCCACATATAGGCAGGGACTGACATAACCCAAAATTTCAAGGAGGTACTGTTTGTCATTGGAGTTTTGTATCTTTACTCATGTTTTAGTTTTGCCTCATTGCATTTATAGTTTTCTTTAAGGCTTAACTGAAGTTTGACTCTCTACACAAATATTTCCCTATTTTTCCCAGTTTGTCAAGATACTCCCCTCCATTGAAATTACTTTTATTCATCTGTTAACTCTCCCCCCACCATTTGAAAAACCTAGGACCACTAAAGTAGTTAGAAGGAATAAGTTTTTAATCAGGACAAGAGAAAGTGCTCAAGATTTGGCCACTATGCAGAGTTAAGAGCTTAATACCACACTAAGCCAAAGCTCTGGGACTCTGGGAACAGTGTCTCTGGGAAAACACACCACCAAAGATGATTTTCAAAAGAGTAACAGAATTTGGGTCTTATATAGCTTTTGGGGAATAGAGGACAGGGATGTATGATTGATTAGCTTTACAATGGCCCCAAGGAAATGAGGAGTTCAAGGCTGGATTATCAGGAAAAGGCTGATACTTTACAGTGGATACAAAAAAGACAATTTCATGGGGGAGCAGCTGGGTAGCTCAGTGGAGTGAGAGTCAGGCCTAGAGACAGGAGGTCCTAGGTTCAAACCCAGCCTCAGCCACTTCCCAGCTGTGTGACCCTGGGCAAGTCACTTGACCCCCATTGCCCACCCTTACCAATCTTCCACCTATGAGACAATACACCGAAGTACAAGGGTTTTAAAAAAAAAGACAAACAAAAAAGACAATTTCATCCAGGGGCTGGTTACCTGGAATAAGGTCACTGATACAATGGGAGAAACTTCTAAGACAAAAAGAGTACTTAAGATTTGATTATAATTTTACTTAAACTGGTCATCATTAAATACTTTATGGTTTATTATTCAGTCTGAGACCAAGTAGGTCTGGAACCTCCCTTAAGACAAGTTTCCAAAGGACATGAGCAAACTTGGAGGTTCCCAAAAGCATAGTTAACAAAGGGGAGTAATCATTTCTTTTTTGTCTTTGTATTTACATTAGGTCTAATTGGGTAGAATAGATAGTAGATGCCTCAGGAATGTTTGATAAGTAAAGAAATTAATTTATCCTTTCCTTCATCAGTATAGCTTTCTTGTTCAGTGTTCTCAGTAGACCCTATCACTGGAGTCAGTGTAATGGCATTGACTTAACTTTGAAATGAAGAATATTAATTTAACTATATGATTTGAAGTTCCTTTCCAATCCTATTTATCTTGGGTTATTTGTTGCTTTTCAGTCTTATCCAGTTTCTTTGTGATCCTTTTTGGGGTTTCCTTCAAAAGGTTACTAGAGTGATTTACCATTTCCTATTCCATCTCCTTTTACAGATAAAAAAAAAAAACTGAGGCAAACATGGCCTTCCCAAGATCACAGTGACTTGTCCAGAGTCACAGAGCTAGCCAGATTTTAACTCTGGCTCAAGAAAATAAGTCATCCTTATTCAAGGCCCAATACTCTATCTACTTGTGCCAGCTAACAGCTGATTTCTCTTTGTTACTCTGGAATAATTACTCATTGGAATGTGAAAAATCATTTCAATAATGAGTAATTTACCGTATTATGATATATAAGTGGGTCCAAGATCATATCTTATGTTGTTTTTCCTTCCATGGGTAGTATTGTGGGGTACTAGAGGTGAAACCTTGGGGTTCAGGAAGGAACCTTTTGCAAGAATGCAAGATTCCAAAACTTAGCTTAAATAAAAGAGAAATTTATTAATTTAGAAAGTAATGTTGAGGATGACCAGGAGAATAGTACGGGTGGAACAGCAAAATGGAAGGCTGCTCCTTGGGAGGACAGTATGGATGTAAAAGCTGTCCCCCCCACCCCCAGGACATCAGTTCTGGGTTTTTTATACTCTTTACAACAGTGAAGATGTGACTCTAGAGTGGTAAGCACTGAAACAAGGAGTGGGAGAGGTTTGTCAGAAGGTATGGGGAAGGTTCTCCTGATGTAGAGGACAGATGAATAAGGTATGTCTCTTTCTCTATCTGGAATCAATGGGACAATCAAAGGAGGATTATCCTCAAGGTCAGATATTTGGGGTTGGGAGTCATGAGGGTATAAGGGAGCAAAGGAATTTCCCTGCTTACTTTGCCTGAGTTTCTGGGGGTACAATGCCCATGCCAGGTAGTAGCAATAATCCATTTTTGTAGTCTCAGAAGATTCTCATTTATGTCTTTCCATAAAACTTTCATGGAGAAATAAATTAATATCTTCAATGCCTTCATTGTTTTCATTATTATTTGATATTTACCAATGCAACTTTCAGACTATCCCTCTTATTGTCTTCCCTTGTGGCATATGAAAGGGCCAATTCCCATTTTAGACATCCATCTCCTTTTGATGATAACCTTTATCTCTTCCCTCACACATGTGAATATCCTGAACCTTAATAATACCAGTTATGTGTTTTTCCTTCGCATTTTGGGTCATGCTCAAACTTGGTTACTCTATCCAGTAACTGATGAAGAATATCACTGAGAAAATGTTACGCTATTATTAAAAAGAGAGACTGTTACAAAAAAAGAAGTAGCATAAGATCACTTGAAAGTATTTCATTATTTTCAAAGTATAGTATAACTTCATTTCTACCTCTTATTCAATTCTGATCTCAGATTTGTATTTATTTATTTATTTTTAAATCTCATATATTTAAGATTCTGTTGTGTCTTCCAAGATACTTGGACTCAAATACTAACTTAATGTCCCATTAACCCTAAAAAATAATTGTCAGCATTTATAGATGATATATTAAACATCACCAGCCTTAAAAAACAGAACCACCAAAGTAGTTAAAAAGAACAAGTATGAGGAGGCAGGTAGGTGACTCACTATATTTTGAGAGCCAGGTCTAGAAACAGGAGGTTCTAGGTCAAAATCTGGCCTCAGACACTTCCTAGTTGTGTGACCCTAGGCAAGTCACTTGACCACCATTGCCTAGTCCTTACTGTTCTTCTGCCTTAGAACCAATACAGAATATTGATTCTAAGATGGAAGGTAAGGGTTAAAAAAAAAGGAACAAGTCTCTAATCAGGAAGACAATGCTCTAATTGGTCCAACACAGAATCATGGGAAAGATACCACACAGAAATAAACCTCTGGGACTTTGGGAACAAGGTCTCCAGGAAAAAACACATTCAAAGGGGATTTTTCAGTGTCCTAAACAACTCTGGGTCATATATACTTTCTCTGGAATAAAGGACAGGAAGGTTTAATTGATTGGCTTATAACAGAGATAAGAGAAGGATGATTCTGACCAGAGGCTGGACTACCTGGAAAAAGCCTATGATAAAATGGGGAAAAACTTCTAAGACAAAAGCATATTTAAGATTTGATTATGTCTACTAATTCTATCTAACTGAAATCATTGGGTACTCTAAGGTTTATTGTTCAGTCTAAAACAAGGTCAGCTTTGGACTTCCCTGAAGGCAAATACTCAAGGTCAAAGGCAAATTTAGGGGTTCCATAAAACAAAGTTTTCAACATCTTTAACCATTTCACACTAAAGTGATAACAACTAGAATAATAAAACCCTAGAATAACAGAAGGGACCTTGAAGATCATTGAATTAAATCCATTTTATTCTATGATTTTAACTTGGTGCTGGTGACCCATGAAATAATAGTTACCACAGAAGAATAAAGGTGATTGACAAGATAAGTCCTAAAATCCCTTCTAGTTTTATGATATTATGAGTCTCAATCTTTAACACCTTAGTGTGAATTAGGTTCATACCTTAACTCTGCCCAAAGTATTTTCTGTTTAAAATAGGATTACAAGCAAGCATATCAAAGGTATGGCTATAAAGATTTATTCTCAGCTTCTGTATCATCTGGTTTCAGAAAGTTTTCTTTTTTTTTAAAGTGGAATAGCTCCCATAGCCTACTAAATCAACCAATTAAGAGACTGCCTATTTCATCTACTAGTATGATTAGTTAGATTTCTACTTCTAAGCGGTATCATCCCTACATAGTCATCTGTAGCTCAGTACCAGAAGGTCACAGATAAAGAGACAAAGAGAACATGACAAAAACCAGATAGTAGACTTTGTCACAAATCCTCCAAGTAGGAGACAGCTGGTAATTTAATTGCTAATTCATGAAGAAAAGACTTTATAAATGGTCTCTTGGTACCCATCTTAATCTGAATAGAAACAATACTATTCAAGGGTGTACATATAAGGAGAACAAATTAATTTTCCAAATGAAGTATGTGCCAAGGGAAGAGTAATAAACTAAAGCATCAATGCCATTCCTTATCAGTTAGTGATGGGCCATATTATATACAATGAGTTTTACATAAAACAATACAACTTTTAAAGAAAAGAAATGTGGTATTTACAATCATCCAAATTTATATTTCTGCAATCTATTTTTGCTATTTAAATTCTGCTGAATTTCTCAATTATAATTTTGTTCTTCATTTGTGTATGGCATGGTCAGACCTAAACATGATTAACATCAGCATAAGGGGACAAAACAATTAGATCATTATTTAGTGTTCTTCTATATCAGGGGTTGGCACTGTATGGCTCTCGATCCATATCTGGTTCTTTTGAGGGCCAGATATGGTTCTTTCTGCAGGAGCCATAAAGTCAATTTTTTTTTCAGGTGCTGTTACAGGAGTGCGCACTGTTACAGGAGTGTGCACTGTGAGCACTGTACGGCTCTCACGAAATTACATTTTAGAAAATGTGGTGCTTATGGCTCTCATGGCCAAAAAGGTTGCCAACCCCTGTTCTATATACTTCTTTCATCAAAGATTACTAAATGTCTAGTAAATTTCAAGTCATTCAAGTCATTAGCATCTTTACAGAAAAAGAAAATAACTTGGAATATTCAATTTTTTTTTAAATTTCAAATCAAGGATCATGACATAGTAAACCTTTTTTTTTTCAGTAAAATAAAGTTATAAGGACCAATAGAGTAGGTTATCATTCAAAAACATTTTTATTACCATTACTAGCAGTTTTAAAATTTACCTATATATAGAATGTTACAATTTACAAAGTGATTCAATAAAAATGATAATTCTATTTAAATGCTTACTTATTAAATGTCATACTAATCAAACTATCTCAAAGTTACTTCATAGTGATAGGAAAGTAATAATAAAATTCATCTGGAAGAAGAAAATATCAAGAATACCAAGGAATTAGTGGAAAAATAGGAAGGAAGGTATTTTGGCTATACCAGATCTCAAACTGTATCATCAAGTGACAACTATCAAAATAATCTGGTAATGGCTAAGAAAGAGAGTAATAGATCAATGGAATAAAATAGGCTCTCAAAATATAGTAGCAAATAACCACAGTCAGCTAGAGTTTGATAAATGTAAAGATCCAAGCTTTTGGGTGATGAATTCACTATTTGGCAAAAAACTGTTGAGAAAACAAAAAAATAATGACAGAAACTAAACTTAGATTAACATCTCACACCATATATCAAGGCTCCATCCTGCACCATTTTCCCTTTCCCCTATATAATGTTCACTTGGTGATCTCATCAACTCCCAAAGACTTAATTGTTATCTATATTCTGATGGTTCCTTGATTTATTTGACTATCCTGAACCTTTTCCTTAGCTTCCAGGTTCATATCAAACTGATCTGAAAGGGAGATTTTCTAGATAGATTTAACTGAGCATATACAAACGTTAACTAATTATCTTCAAAGCAAACTTTGACCTGGGTTGTTTAAATGATATTAAACTAGAGGCTTCAGAGAATGTAAATGGGTTATTGTTGAAACTATATTAATTTAACCAAATAGTCTCTTCCATTTTCTATAGACTCTCCAAAAATTTTGTCTCTTGAATACTTTAAGATATTTAACAGTAACTTCTATTTTCTTTTTTTTTTCTGTTACTTTAAAAGGTTCCCCCAACTCTCAGTCACCCTGGCTCACAAGCTAGGTATTATCCTTGACTACTCACTCTTTCTTATCCCTCATTCAATTGGTAGCAAAGTCTTGTGAATTTTACCTTCATCAAAACTCTTATATCTCACCTTCCCTCCTCTAACATTGCCACCACCAATACAAGCTCAATCTACCTTATACCTGAAGAATTGTAGTAACCTCTAGCTTAAAAGTGTCTTATAAATCACAATTCTATCCATGTCATTGGTAACATATTCAGTAAAATCTAATACCTTCTTATTAACTATGTAATCAAGTTTAGAATTATTTGTTTGTTATGGCCTTTATTACTCCATGGTTCCATAATATTGGCTTTCTTATTATCCCTCACATAAAACACACCAACTCCTGACTCCTGGATTTTTCAGTGGCTGT
Organism: Gracilinanus agilis; assembly: GCF_016433145.1. Classification (NCBI taxonomy): domain Eukaryota; kingdom Metazoa; phylum Chordata; class Mammalia; order Didelphimorphia; family Didelphidae; genus Gracilinanus; species Gracilinanus agilis. The sequence goes on along the minus strand of NC_058130.1, from coordinate 443,018,634 downwards.
CACCAATAGCTGAAATTTCCTCTCTCCTCAGTTTTGACTCTTACCTTTCTTAGTTTCTAGCCCCAGCTAAAATCAACCTCCTACAAAAAAGCTTTTCTTATCCTTCTTAATGCTAGTATCTTCTGACTTGATTATTTCTAATTTATCTTGTATCTATATTATATGTACATATTTCATCATATGTCATCTCTCATTAAAAAATAACTTAAATATTTCTTGAATGAAGGATTGTTTGTATAAATAACTCATATCAGAGCTACACAAACAGAACACCAGAAAACAAGATAATTTAAAGATAATCATGACATGAGGATGATAGAAACAAATGAATCATAAGATACATCTATAAAAATTTTTGCACTCTTAACAAAACAGTAAGAAAAACATTAAAGGGGGTAAGAGAATTAAGACTCATTTATTGGGATAACGGTTCGCACACTACAATTGGTTCCCAGGTAAAAAGAGAGAAAAAGGCTAGGCCATGGGGATTAAGTGACTTGCCTTGAGTCACAGAGCTAGGCAGTGTCTGAGACCAGATTTAAACCTAGGACCTCCCATCCTTAGACCTGACTCTCAATCTACTGAGCTACACAGCTGCCCTCCAAAGAAGAAATTATAGAAAAAATCAAGATTTTCATTAAAAGAGGATGATAAGGAGATAATATACCAAAACTTTTTCAGCCCAAGCAACACTTAGGAGAAAATTTATATCTCTAAATTCTTACATCAATTAATCAGAAAAATGAAGATTAATGAATTTGATATGCAGCTAAAAAAACTAAAAAAGAAAAGAATACCCCCAATTAAATAACAAAATTAGAAATCTTGCATACGAAAGGAGAGATTAACAAAATTGAAAGTAAGAAAACTATTGAAATAATAAGACAGGGAGTTAGTTTTATGGTGGAAAAAATAAAAATAAAAATAAAATAGAGGAGCCATTGACTAATCAGATTTAGAAAAAAAAAGAAAGAAGAAAATCAAATTACCAGTATTAAAAATGGACCAGACAATCAATGAAGAGGAAATTAAAATAACTATTAAGAGTTATTTTGCCCAATTATATGCTTATAAATCTGTTAACCTAAGTGAAATAGATGAGCATTTAAGTAAATATAAATTCCCTAGATTAACCAAAGAAGGAAAAGAACACTTAAACAATTCCATCCTAGAAAAAGAAATTGAGCAAACTATCAATGAATTCCTTATGAATAAAGTGCAAGGGCTAGTTGGATAGCAACTAAAGCCTATCAAACATTTAGAGAACAATTAATTCCAACAGTATATAAGCTATTTAGAAAAATAGATGAGGAAGGAACTGTACCAAATTAATTTTATGACACAATATGGTATTGATACCTAAACTAGGAAGAACAAAAAATTAAGAGAGAAAGAAAACTTTATACCAATATAACTAATGGATATTGATGCAAAAATCTTAAAAGCAATATTAGCAAGTAGATTACAGTGATATAGCACATGAATCATACACAATGACCAGGTGGTTTTTATGCCAGGATTTCAAGAAGGGTTCAGTATAAGGAATACTTACAACAATATTGACAATATTAATTTAAAAAAATCAACAAAAACTACATGATTATTTTAATAGATGCAGAAAATAGTACATATTCATATATATTTAAAATCTTTACCTTCCATCTTAGAATCAGTACTGTATATTGGTTCTGCTAACTTTGAAAAATCACAGAACTATTAAATAGTCAGAAAAGCCACTCTTTAAGGAAAAAGGGGGAACAGGGCTGATTTGGCCTCCACTCAGAGCCCCGCACCAAGTGCCTTATGCAGAATCAATGGATTGAATGCTTCTTAGTCTGCTTCCTGACCCCCTGGGAGTGCTACCCTGCTAGATGAGGACTCCAAGGAACAAAAGAAATTGGGGAACTTATATACCATTTGGGAAGATCCAGGGGTTGGGAAAGATGATTGACATTTTCATACTGACAGGATACAAATCTAGCCTGGGAAAGGAATCATGGCCAGAGTCTAGGATGTAAGGGAAGGGGCTTCTTACAATGGATACTAAAGGATGGTCCCTGCCCAGGTGTGTCTTCCTGGGAAAGGGTCTCTGATACAATGGGGAAGACTACCTAAGACAAAAGGGTATTTAGCATTTACCCTAGGGTCCATTATTCAGTCTACTGCTGCTATTATGGGATTCCCTACTGGGTGGAATCTCAAGAGAACAGGGAAAAGGGAACAAGCACAAGCTTTGGGGGTCTCCTACCTACAAGCTATTCCTAAAATTTGGGCTTCATCAGATCTCACTAGGCCACAAGTTTGGGGTCGCTAGATTCCATATTGACAGTTCTAAGGCATGAGAGAGGTATAGGCTAGGAAATGGGGATTAAGTGACTCACCCAGAGTCACACAGCTGGGAACTATCTGAGGTCAAATTTGAACCTAGGCCCTCCCATCTCTAGTCCTGACTCTTGATCAACTGAGCTACCCAGATGCCCCCCAGAAAAATATTTTGACAAAATGCAATAATCATTCCTATTAAAAACACTAGGGACCATTGGAATAAAATTAAAACATCAGCAAACATTATATGTAATGGAAACAAGCTGACAGTTTTTCCAATATGATCAGGAATAAAACAAGGATGCCCATTATTACCACTACTATTTTGTATTGTACTGACATGGGCATTGTGCAGAGATAGCAGCAACCCTGTACCCCTTGACTCTGGCAGGCTGTGAGCAGGGGAATTCCCTTCCCCCTTCCTGCCCTTGAGACCCCCAAGGCAAGGACCATTGTCCTTGGAATTCCTTTGAGTTGAAATAGGCAAAGAGATACACCTCCTGGACACACCCAGACAGTCTAGGCCCTGAGGGTCTAGGACGGACCCTGCACCAACTCTCAGCCTGAGTGCAGGGAGTCAGGTACACACTACCAGAAAGGATACAAAAGAGCGAGAACTGGGGGACTCGGGGAGAGCCTCCCATGGCTGCTCCACTCATGCTGTCTTGCTGGCCATTAATCCTATCTTACTAATAAATCTTTCTTTTTTACTTTTAAGCTAAGTTTGGAGTCCTCTCATTCTTGAGAATGGTTTCCTTCCCGAACCCAGGGGTTCACCAATTTGCTCCCCTATAACAGTACTAGCAATCAGAGAAGAAGTTGAAAGGATTAGAAAAGGCAATGAGTAAATAAAGTTATCGCTCTTTCCACAAGATATGATTGCATACCAAGAGAATACTAGAGAATCAACCAAAAAACTAACTGAAACAATTAGTCCCATTAGCAAGGTTGCAGGATATGAAATAATCTCACATAAATATTCAGCATTTCTCTATCCTACCATTAAATACAATAGCAAGAATACAACAAGAAATCCCATTTCAAATTAATGTAGCCAAAATAAAATATCTGGACATCTATCTGCCAAGAAAAACCCAGGAATTATATGATCACAACTATTAGACTCTTTATATAGAAATAAAGTCAGAGGGAGCAGCTGGATGGTATTTTAAAAAATAATAATTAAAAAAATAAAGTCAGATCTAAACATTTGGAAAAACATAAAATGCTCATGAGTAGACTGAACCAATATAATAAAAACGAAAATACTACCTAAATTAATTTACTTGTTCAATGCTATAGAAAATAAAATTGTGCATACCCTTCGACCCAACAATACCACATGATCTGTATTCAAAAGTGATTAAAGACAGGTGATGAGGGACTACCCATAGAAAAATCTTTATAATAGCTGTTTTTTTGGTAGCAAATATTGGAAACTGAAGTGTTACCCATCAATTTGAGATGAATGAATATGTTGTGGTATATGCTCGTATTGGAATACTGTTGTGCCACAAGAAATGACAAACAAGATGATCACAAAAAGTGTGAAAAGATTTACATGAAGTGATGTAAATGAATTGAGCAGAATAAGAAAATGTTGTACACAGTAACAATAATAATGCATGAACAAGTGTGAATGATTTAACAATTATCAACAAAAAGACACAGGACAACCCCAAAGAATTCATTAGGAAAAAGGTTATCCAGTATCCTGGAAGGAATAGTTGGTGTCTGAATACAGATCAAAACATATCATTCTTCACTTATTTATTCCATAAATTTTTCTTTAGTGTAAATAATATGTGTTTTGTCTCACAATATGATGAACAGGCAAATATTTATTATATGGTACTATATGTACATTGTATACCATAGTACTTGTCTTCTTGAGCAGTATGGGTATGGCAAGTTGGAAGAAAGAGAACATGGATTGTAAAATGTCAGAAAATGAATATTAAATTGTATCAATATGCAATCTGGAAACAAATAATAATTTTGAAATTACCAAAAATAATTTCCATAACTTTTGTTCATCAAAGGCAATGGTGTCATTATATTTGCTGTTTCATATCTAAATACTACATGTTCTGCTTTATGAAGAAGTAGAATTGACAATAAAGAAGACAATTGGGGTTTGATAAAGGTAATACCTTTTAGAAGCTACTCCAGGATTGATTTTCCACACAGGAAAAATTAGGGAAGAAAGAAATTTTTTTTTTAAATCACAATTGGCATTTTACCAAAAAATGTTGAGTGGGCATCAATAACTACATGATCCATATGTCTGTTTTTTTTATAATTATAAAATTTTTATGAGAAAATAATCTACACAAATATTTAAGGTATCTTTGTCAAAAATATGAGCAGTAGACAGATATGCTTACAGAAATGATTTTCCACCCCAGACCATAAATTAAAAGTCATTTCACTTAGAAAAAAGAGTTGACTATCCAATTCACATTGTTCTTATTTTTTGTTGATCATAGGAATAGGAAAAGGAAATGGATCTGTGATTTCATTTTTTATAGAGAACTAGTATGTAAGCAAATTCTCTGCATCAACTGAGATTGTCATTTTCTGTGCAATATATAGCCTTAGAGAGTCACATAAAACAGTGAGAAATTCAATGATTTGCCAAGGGATCACATAGTATAATTTGTCAAAGGAATACTTGAATGTGTCTTGCTTTCTATCCACTATGCAAAATTTTATTATACCTCAAGTTCAGATTTGGAATATATTTAAATTGAGTCAGTAAAGCAAAATATAGATGTAAGGACTTTCCTCCAAAACGTGTCTTTTAAGCATAGGTTAATGTCATTCAGGAAAAAAAAAATGTTATTAGAAAAGATACTGGGCTATTTATGTGGGAACTGTGAGGAATCACAAACTGAAAGCTGGAAAATACAAACACTTTATATTAATCTATAATATTTTTTTAAGATCTAGGGAAACTGTCAGTATATAGTCTTGAAATTCCTAGGGTATTTATGAGAGCACATGAACAAGAATTACATAGGTGAGTTGTTAGCTGTCTAGATGAAGGAAGGAAACATAGTCATGAGATCTAAATTTTACGAAGAGAAACATACAAATGTAATTTTCTTTGATTTCCATTTTAAGGAGATCAGATTCAATAGAATTCATTTTTAACCCTTATCCTAGAATCAATACCATGTATTGGTTCCAAGGCAGAAGAGCAGTAAGGGTTAGGCAATGGGGGTTAAGGGACTTGCCCAGGGTCACACAGCTAGAAAGCATCTGAGGCTTGATTTGAATCCAGACTTCCTGTCTCTAGGCCTGACTTTCAATCCACTGAATCACTCAGCTAGCCTCTATTCAATAGTTTCAATGAACTAACTGTACTTCCACCTTAGTTTCTGTTGAGTCCAGCACAACAAAGACAAACATGGGTTTTTAATCTGTGGAGGGGAAACTGTTGACTGAAAACATAGGGCAAGTGGGAAAGAAAAGTGGATAGTATAAAGAATTCACAAAGACATATATTGGAAGTAATCCTGAGGCTTCTTCAGCTTGCAGGGGCAAAAAGTTCTGCATTTGTTTGCAAATAACCCAATAGGATTAAAGAATTGCCATTACAATAGACTATTGAAAGTAACAACACCTGCTTCCATATAGATAACACAAGATTCTTGGGAAAGGATTTTCATGCCTAAATTTTCTGATTCTAAAAATGAAGCACAATAAACATATTTGCTTCCTGCAAGTTATGACATTGTATGGACTTCATCCATCTTCCTTGTATTGTAACCTATCTATAGGATCCCTTTCCTGCTGTTACAGATGTATGTTTTAAGCAGATAATGAGAACTGCTTGCTACATGACTTTTGGAAAGTAGGTACTTAAGGACTCTGCTTTCTTTTTTGGTTGCTAAGAGGATGCCACCACCCCCCCCCCCCCCCCCCCCCTTTTTTTCCAGAAAGAATTAAAACAAGTTTGTTCCTTAATCCAAATTAATTTGATAATTGAGCACTCATCAATCTTGTGAATTATTAAATATGATCATAACAAGAAAATCACTTTTGCAATTCAATCTTGCTTTCACTGACCCTTATCCATTGTCTTTTATGATCAGATTTTAGGAACTGATTTTTTAATATTAAGATTTGTCAGGTTCTGATTCCTTCAGTTTCTAAAGTACTGGTGTGGCATTCCTTAAATTATGTCCTGATGTACTGGCATTAAAACAGTAACTATTTTGTAGTTTCTTGAGTCTCCAGTTTAACATCATTTGAACAACTCACCTTAGTCTAATTAAATTATAAAAATCACAAATAACAACTACAATTATGCTGCTTTTTTTTTGAATTGTTAAAAGCAAAGTCACTAGGGAACCAGAAGTTTTCTAGTCAGTAAAGCAGGGAGAAAAAGATTCTGTGGAATGTAGATTAGGAAGAGACTTCAGAGAGTATTTCATCCTATGCTATAATGTCTCACCAGGGACTGCAGCAACATTTACAGGAGATATCTATATATCTGAATATCTGTCTATCTATCTATCTATCTATCTATCTATCTATCTATCTATCTATCTGAGATATCTATGTATACTGAATGGTAGCTGACTGATTCTCTAGCTCCTTGAAGGGAGGGTATAAAGCAAGGGTTCTTAACCTATTGATTTACATGTCATGGATCCATCAGTCAGATGAAGGTGAAACCTATATATCCAATTTCAGAACAATGTTGTGTCACCTTTCTTCATAACAAAAGACAAAGTAAATGCCAGGTTAAAAACCTATGATTGCAATGAAACAGATAGAGTTGATTGCTGATTGATTGATGGAGAAGGATTTCTAAGTTTGCAATACCCAGAGTTTTTAGTTCCAGTTGCTACAATAAGCAAGTCTTTGCGCTAAGTATTGAGAATTATTCATTTCATACAGAGATGTCAAGATGACCCTATAAAAAGAATATAATTTTCTTGCTACTAAAATAATAACATACAATTTAATTTGTAACAATATGGCTATTAAGTTGTATATTATTATGTAAATAATGCAAATTGTATAGAGACTAATTTTGTAGCCCTCATTTCCCCTTGTTTCTGCTACCTTTCTTTCTAAATAAGTCCATAGGCACATAAGTAAGTAATCAAATTCCTATTTGAGGGATTTAAATGTTGAGTTAAGGCAGATAGGTGGCTCAGTGTAAAAAAATGCCCAACCTGGACTCAGGAAGCTTAATTTTCTGAATTCAATTCTGGCTTCATACACTTACTAGTTATATGACCATGGACAAGTCATTTAACTATGTTTGCCTCAGGTTCCATAATTATAAAATGAGCTGGAGAAGGAAACGGCAAACCACTCCAGTAACTTTGCCAAGAAAGCCCTAAATGGGGTCATGAGGAGTCAAAGACAACTAAAAAAAACAAGTTAATCAACAATGACAAAAACAACTCATGCTCTGTGTATGCATTTTCCCTCACACTATTTCCATTGCAAAATGAAATGTGCTACACTGATGGGATTGAGTGAATCAATTGGATAACCTTGACAACTCAAATAGGTCAAAGATTGGCACTGTATGAGTTATTCTTCTGCATTTATGCCAGGCAACATGAAAACAGCATGAATGCTTAGACCGAATTGATCAGTAGGCTTGTCTTCTTATTAGACTTCTTATTCCTTGTTGGTTGTTCATAGCCACTCTCTCCCTGAAATTACTTTGGCTTATTTCTTTCATGAGCCAAATACTTCTCAATTGCATCTCTAGGCTATTACAACCAAGTGGCATCCCCTTAATTTCTCTTTATCTTTCAGGATAAAGATATCTCCAGACAATTTTCCTCTCCATTCACTCCCCTTTCAGTAATGGATGACAGGCATCACTTGTCACACAAGCAAGTTCACAGAAGACATACATCAATCAGAAGACACTCAAAAAAGAAAGGGTGAGGGCTCAGAAAAATAGAATCATAAAATGTTTGCAGTGGTAAAAGAACTTGAATATCATTTAGCCCACTTTTCTGATGTTACAAATGAGAAATCTGAAGCCTAGAGAAAGTAACTGACTTTTCCATGGCCACAGCAGCATAGCAAAATAATAAGAATTAAAACCTAGGTCTTACTTGCTGTACAGTACTCTTTTCCTTAGTGACAGACAATATAAATTATATCAATGGTACACAAGACAATTATTTTCCAGGGCAAACTCCTCTTGGGGAAACAGAACATATTAGTCTGAATGAAATGATAAAGATTTTTGAGAATATAGTGCCACCAATAAGACACTCTCCCATCTAAATGCATGGCTCATTTTGCAAGACCTTAATTGTTTTGGATTATATGCAACAAAGTTCAAGTAATACAGCAAACATTTTGAGACAGTGACATGAAATTGATTCCTCTAAAAAACAATAAAAAAAAATGGAAAAAATAAGAAATAGACACTGAAGAAATTACATAGTGAAAGAAAATACTCTAATCCCTCAAGTATTAAAAATATATATTTCAAAGGCATTCCAAATTATACACTTTGATGAATTCTAGAGATAGTCCATATCATAACATGAATGGAGAAGTGAGAGCTGGTTACTCAGATCATGGTCAATTACCATCTGCTCTGAGATATTGACATTTGAGAACAATAAAGCTTCCTGAAAAGGTAGAAGCTCTGACATTTTCACACTTTCTCACCTCTTTTCCAATATCCAGCCTGCTTGGATTCAGGTAAGACAACTGACACTAAAATGTGATGCTGATGTTACTTGACTTTAGTTTCAGAAGTCATCTTGCCTGCATATGGGGAGGAAAAAAGATAACTGAAAATCATGACAGCAATTCTCCAGTTTAATCTAAATTACAATTGATCCTTGCAAGAATTTGCTTCAAGGTATTCTGATAAATAATCACTGAAATTTTAGTGTTTTATTACTGGTGGTGAGCTGCTCTTCTTTCAATATTCATGGAGATTTTAATGCTCCCATCCTTAAAAAAGACTTCACTTGTTCATGTTGTAAGATTCTATGGAATCAGTGTTCTTGACTGTGGTTAAAATTCAATAAAATAGCTATTTAAATCTCATATCACATTTTGCTATTTCCAAACAGATTTTCTGTTATCCTCTTCTTTTATGTATAACTTAAATAATTTCACAGAAATCTAGTAAACAAATATCTTTCTTTCCTGTAATAAACTGTACTACCTTTGCAAATTCTATTTTGTGTATTTTGGTAACTGACCCAAACAAGATCAGATAAAGGATTCCAGGGTAAGAAATAACTGCTCTTGTTCAGAAACCTAACTAATTATACATCCTTCCTAAATATTCCTTCTTTCCATTTTCTTTTCTTCCTTCCTCCCTTCCTCCCTTCCTCCCCTCTTCCTTCTTTCCTTGCTTCCTTCCTTCTGTCTTTCCCTCCTTCCTTCTCTCCTTTTTTTCTATTCAAGAACTATTTATTAAATCCCTACTAAATGCCAGACACTGAAGATAAAAAGACAAAAATAAAACAAGTGTTGTCCCCAAAGAGTTTACATTCTAGTGTATGAAATAACATGTATTTGACTAAAAGTACATACATAATCAATATAAAATAACTTTCAGGAGAGCACTAGCAAGAGGATGAGGATCAGAAAAGACTTTATGTAGGTTGGAGGTAGGAGATGGGCTGAGTTCTGAAGCAAACTATGGATTCTAAAAGGCAAAGATAAGGAAGGAACAGCTCAGATAAGGAAAATAGAGAGGGATCAGTTTGTTTAAAGTCAAGGACATGGGAGATTCTATGTCTCTAGGGGAGGAGGCAAATAGGTCAGTTGTCAAAATGAATCTATTTTAGCCTGTAGACACATTTAGTTTGCTAACATGATAATATATTTAAATACTGTTTAGAAACAAAATTTGTCAAATATATGCTCACCATTACAGACTTTTAGTGAGACATTAGCTAAAGAAAAATGAAGCTTCAGTTTTGGGCTGGGGGATGAGATAGGTCCTTTTCCATTAGTTCTTAAAGTTCTCAAAAATATTTCATATCTACAAGTTTATGAGATAGACAGAGGCAGCACGATATAGATAATTGTATGGTATATCCAAAGTCAGAAATAACTGGAGTTCAAAATTCACTTTCAATAATTATTAGTTGCAAGGACAAGGATACCTCAAAGTGATCTCTAGGATGCAAAGTTATCTCATTTGCAAAATGAGAATACTGAGATTATCTATATTATAGAATTACTGTGATGCTCTGATGAGATGATGTAGACAAAACATTTTGTAAACTTTAAAGTGTTATATAAAAAGAGTTTACTAAAGTGCATTTTTCCTATTATTTGGATATGAAATGGAAGAGCTGAGATCAAACCTAGATCATCTGAACCCAAGTCCAGTGATTCTGCTACTACATCAAGCTTTTCATTTAGATATTTCTTCCTCAAAGGAATTAAAATGAACTAAGAACTATATAATTCAGCAATGCTCTGAGACAAAGTGAAACAATTGCTTTTCATCACAAATCATTTATTAGTATTAAAAATCTAAGAGGGAAGGGAGTCATCAGTATCTTACTTCCAAGCCCTATATAGCTCAGGTCAGGGCTCAAGGCACAGAGCACTAGTATCACACCTAGAATGGCATGTACTACATTCTCTTAGGCTACTGTCTCAGTTCCCACTTACAATGGAAAGTAGGTTTCTCAGATGGTACCTGACAACTACTATACAGAATTTTAAGGGAGTAACCCTGAGGATATGGATTTCTAGTTCTTGCATTCATGAGCTTCCATCACTTTGCTTCCAGCAAAGAAATCACAGATTCATCTCTCTCTTGATCCTCCCCACCCCCAAATCCTTACTCTGTTAGATGATTTGTCTTTGAAATTTAGAAGAAAATTAAGAAAAAAATAATTCTGAACTTGTCTACTATTTATTTAAGAATTAAATACTTTTCCAGTTCTCCAACTGATAAATGGTCATAAGTGATTAACAGGCAGTTTTCAAACAAAGAAATCAAAAGTGAGCAGAGATCAGCAAGAAATTTGTAAAAGTAAATTGGGAGGTTTATCTTAAATAATATACAAGTAAAATACATGCTATAATGAATATTCACAGTTTCAAAATAATCACATCTTTGTGCTTCAGTAGGATTTTTTTTCTTGGTCTCATAGTTGAATACATTTCTGTTCTAGTTAGGATGAATGCACATGGGGGAAGCTAAGTAGTTCAGTAGATTGAGAGAAAGGCCTAGAGATGGGAAATCCTGGACCCAAATCTGGCCTCAGACATTTCCTAGCTGTGTGACCCTGGGCAAAACACTTAACCCCTATTGCCTAGAGCAGTGATGGGCAAACTTTTTAAAGAGGTTGCCAAAGGAAAGGAAATGCTCATCTGTTAGTTTCTAAGGCAACTCTTTCAAAGTTTTGTTGTATTGTATCCTACTCATTATATTTGTCAGTTTAGGAATAATATAGCTGGGCTAGATAGAATATTTTAGGGGACCACAAATCACCTGAGGGCCATAGTTTGCCCATTACTGGCCTAGACCTTACTGCTCTTCTGCCTTAGAATAAATAAATAGCAATGATTCTAAGATGGAGAGTAATGGTTAAAAAAAGGGAAGATAAATGCTCTTGTCTTCATGCTATAAAGTATACGTCTTGATTATATCATAAAACAAACTAACATTCAGCAAATTTAAGGAAACCAACTGTCTGTATTCAGAAGTATTTCGAGACTCATACAAGGTAAAGGTAAAGGTGTATATTTTTCACTTATATATTGCAAAAAACTAAGGCTGCAGTTGCAGCACAATTTCATTATTTTTCTTCATGAGTATGAGTTTTCAATGAAAGCTTTTTATTATTGGTCTGATTTTTCATTTTAATCCAAATTATGAATTTATCACATGTGGAGATGATTTTATCATACTCCCCCACAGCCAAGTTAATTCCATGGTCTATAAATCAATGAGTAAGAGGTCTAGAATGAATATTTAGCACTGATTAGAATTCTGTATGCATGTATGTGTATGTGTGTGTGTGTGTGTGTGTATGAAAGAGAGAAACAGAGACAGAGAGAAAAGAGGAAGAGACAGTCAAGAGAGGAAAAAGACACAGAAAAATAGCAACCACCACAACAACAAAATCCTGCCTATTTTTTCATTGACCCAGAAAGACAACTATAAAATCTCAGAAAATTATTACTGCTGATGGTATCAGTGATTAGGTTTTCATTAGATGGTGCTAACTACTGACTGTCTGCACTTAGATAAGTTATGGTTTGATAGTACAACAGAAAGAGGCCCAAGAATCAGAATTGTGGCATTGCAGTATATTAACATTAGAAAGTTGGAAAACAGCCTAGTAAAAATTTTTGGTGTCATACATGAGGAAACTAAGGTTCTGAGAAATTAAATGATTTGCCTAAGGCCATATTGTGGTGGAAGTAGGACTATGGTCACAGAGGTTCCCAAAACATCTTCGCATAAATCATTACAGATCATCTTATATTGATTTTACATTGCTGATGTGTATACCTGCTTCAATTATTGTAAACACGGAAGGTCCAAATTTATAAAACCAAATCAAAGGCTTAAACTATGTGCAATACCATCTTAATCATTTTGAGAAGAGTCAAGTACTTGGATTATTCGATGAAAGCAAGGCCACACAGGAAATATGCTGTGATTGACTGAGAGATTCAAACTACCTCAGGGCCTGCATGTAATACAGTAACCTAATTTAGAAGCTCTCAGTACAAAAGTGAAGTAGTCAGATTTTGATAGCTTCCGGGCTCTTGAGTTCCTTGAGGAGACAGTCTCTTGTACTTGATCCAAAAGGAAGCCAGGAAGGAGGATGAGACCAAAAGACATTTGTGCACAGACCAATGACCATATCAATTATTCTGGAGCTAAGAGGCACAGCAGTGCCAGCAATCTTCAGGATTCTAGAAGGACATTGATCCCCAAAGCCCAGAAAGAAGAGGAAAGGTAATAATCATTTGCATAGCATCTACTACATGCCCAGGACTATGGTAAGCACTTTACCAATATCATCCTTACTATATTCCCATTTCATAATCAAAGAACCTGAGACAAAAAGAGGTTTAAGTGACTTATCCAAGGTTACATAGCTAGTAAAATCTGGCCTATGCTTGAGAGAAGACTTTTTATTTACTATTTCTGACTTCAGGACCAGCACTCTTTCCACTATTTCTAACTCCCAAGAGAAGAACAAAGAACTAAACCTAATAGATTCAAAAGAAATTCAAGGAGAAATAGACTCCCAGTAATAAAAAGTTGTAAGACATGTATCTTACTTTATTTGCATTTGTGATTTTTTTTGTGGGGTGAAAAACGTACTAACTTTTCTTCCATATATTCTACATTAGTGTCTTTTAAAAAATCTTTTGGATACCTTTGAGGAGCCCACCAGTGGAAATGTGTGAAAGAATAGTCCTAAATCTCTAGCCCTTATGGTTTACCTCTAGAAGTTGGAGAGGAAAAGTAGTTAGCATATTGTCCATATCAAGAGAGAGGGGAAAGTAGCCCCAGAAAGGATGCTACATACATTTGTTGACCCCAGGCAGTGAGATAAAATGAGACTATGTCTACATAATGCATTCATTTGCAAACAAACTGCATAATTGCTGCTAAACCAGATTTCTTAAGAATTCAACAATGCCAAAAATGTGAATCAGCAAGAGAACAGATTGCTGTCTGGATGGCTTGATTTTAACAGCTGAAACAGTTCCCTTTTTAATTCCAGTTTTCCTCAGGAAAGCTGACAGGAGTAAATAAGCATAGGATCCCAAGGTCCTTACTAATGAATAACACTGTTTTGCTGTCCAACTGTGAAAAGAACAATGACTGAGTTACTTTTCTCACTAATCTTCACCTTTTGTAGAATACCCAGATAGAGAAAGCTAACTCACTGGAGAGAGGAAGCCTTATAGATGTTCTTGTGGTTGGTAAACTATTAGTGATTTGCCAAGGAGGTATGAGGATGCCCCAATTCTTTATGTATATTGTATTATCTAATGGAGAAATTGATAGAAACATTAGATCACTATCACGAAGCAGGAAATAAAGTTGATTTAGTGAAAGTGGTAGATGAAAGATGTATCAAGGTAGAAAATGCATGCATAGACCACTAACCATGCAGTGGTCATATAAATGGAGAAGAGAATCAGTGGTTTAAACAGTTCCATGTCTGTCTTGACTGGATGTAGTCTAAAGTTACAAAGAGAAAATTGGGCTGAGCATCAAGAAGACTAACCAGGGTTCAAATTCTAACACTGACCCACTTAGCTTCTCATTGCCCCAAGAAACTCTCTAAGATTTTGAGTTGTGGAACAAGTGCCAACATGCATCAGTAGAAGGAATTTTCTCTTCAAACATCCATTATATTGATGAATTTAACAGTCTACTTTAAAAAAATAAAAATATTTAATAATCTTAAATTAAAATCTGAAAACTAAAGCATATGTCAGAATGACTCCTTTAATTTTTTTCTTTAAATGGTTAATACATACATGAAGACATAAAGACATCATATAATTTCTCAGATCCATGGAAAGTAATATTGTAATAATTTTGAGTATTTATGTATATAACTAATGATGATTATAATGGTAGTAACAATATATTACTGAATTGCTTTTAGGTTGAAAAGTTTCATGGAGGAGGGCAGCTAGGTGGCTCAGTGGATTGAGAGCCAGGCTTAGAGATAGTAGGTCCTTGTTTTAAATCTGGCCTCAGATACTTCCTAGCTGTGTGGCCCTGGGCAAATCACTTAATCCCCATTGCCTAGCTCTCACCACTCTTCTGCCTTGGAACCAATACACAGTATTGCTACTAAGACAGAAAATAAGGATTTTAAATATAGAGAATGAAAAAAAAAGGCTTCATGGCCATTCAGAAATCTGATCTGAGTATCTATCTATCTATCTTCCTGTCAATCAGCCTATCACCTATCTCTATATTTAATTTCCTTCAAAATTCTTATATATTAAGAAATACTCCCAATATTTAGAGCTGCACAAAAGTAGAATGAGCTTTCTGAGTAAAAAAGTGACTCTTCCCTCAGTAAGAGTCTTCACATAGAAGTTGGATGACCAATTGTCAGTCATTTATCAAGGAGATTCTTTCCCAACTGGATAACATAACTTCTAATGTCCTTTCTAATTCTGAGATTCTATTATTCTACTGAAAACATAGAAACATAATTTGACTTCTCCTACCACTCTTCAAATTTGCTAAGGATATAAACTTCTCGATTCTTCTGATGTGAGAAGTTTTTCTTTCTTGTTTCATTCCTTTTTTGTTGCAGTCTGTTAATCTCCTTAAATTATTAGTAATGATTCCTAACAATATGCTGATATTCAATGTTCATTTCCATGGATTTTTTTAAAATAAGAATTCTAGATGTGGCAGTAGGTTACAAGGTGAACAGCTTTGTCCTATTAAACTCCATTAAAAAAGGCAATAACTAGACATTATTTACTTAGGTACTTCTATAAACTATTTGCAATCATTCCCTAACCCATGGCTCCATTCTAGATTCTTAATTCAGTTTCTTATTTAGTCAGATCATCAGTGTGACAAGATGGGGAATGAACATTCATGCCTGCCAGGTTTACATGGTTTATCTTCTTAATTGTTCTCTCTGTTATTGTTTTCATTGTATACACTATTATTTCCACAGTCAATTCAACTTAATCTCCAGAGAACTTAACTTTATTTTTAATTGCAGTTGTCAAATGACTTGTATAATGATAGAATGGCTATTACAATTATTTGTTTAGGAAAGGATGTGGATTCTCCTGTGTAAATAACATCTTACATGGTTAACAAATCTTATAGTTTACAACCTGATTCAAAAAATAAAATCAAAGTTTGATATATGCCATTTTTTAAAAAATATTATTCAGTGTCACTAAATCAGCTGAAGAGTTTACTTACATTTTTAAGGACTGTTATTGTAAAATGCATCATGGTCTGTTATGGTACTACAGAGAATACAATATTTATTAGCAGACAGTTCTGTTCTCCAACAAATACCAAGTTTCAATAGTGCTAGCAACTTTTAAATATTTTCTTTATGTAAACTGTGAAAAAGGGACCATGTGAGCTCATGTATTATAATTCTGGTTATCAGGGACAAGACATAGTAAAACAAATAGGCAAAAGAATCCAAAGCAATATAATTTAATTAAGAAAATATATATTAATAGAATGTAATGGAAACAGTCTTTCCCAATTTCACTGGTAGCTATTAATTATGTCTACATAAAAAAGAACAATGTGGGGAATTAATTTTTAAGCTTCTCTGCTAAACCCACCCCCATATTTCTGATTTGATAACACAAGGAAATGGGGATGTCTAGCCTGAAGAGGAGATAATTCTAGAGGGACATGGCAGTAATTCAAGTATATGAGGTTTGTCAAATGTAAGAGGGATTAGATTTGTTTTGTTTATCCTCAGAGGGCAGAAGTTTAGAAAGGCAAATTTAGGCTTCATGTCAGGGGAAACTTTCTAATATGTTAGAGCCATCCGAAATTAGTATCATGGGTCCTAAGGCATGGATATGTTCTCTGTCCTTGGAGGTTTGCTTGCAAAAGTTTGGTGATGACTGGTCAGGCATATTAGAGAAAGGATTATTTTTTGGTTCTGGTTGGGCATTGAGGAGTCTTTCAACTTATAAAAAAACACTGACATACTATGGTCTTGTAAAGAAGTACTTCAGCTTAAGTAAAATGGAAAATTGAGGTTCTTATCAAGTTCATTGCTTGAAAGTAAATATGATCACATACAAAGCAAAACATTAGAAGAATATGACATGCTATAACAGGCAAAAAAAGCAATGTTAAAGTTTATAAATTGCTCAGAGAAATCATGCAAAATTAATTTTTACATTTTTAAATTTCAGGTATAATTCTCATTACCACAGACTTTCAAAAATCTAATTTACCCTTATCTAACAAACCTTGAAATTTATTCTGGAGAGACATCACTATATATATATATATTTTTTTTCCCCTATTCTTGCTTGGGCTCTCACTGCTATATAGAAATCTTTTTACTCTTTCCTAATTTATTCTATCATGCTACTCTAAATTTTATATCTTCTTTGAAAATATCATATACCCTTTCCTTAGCCAACAATTTTTTTCCTATAGAAGTGAGAAAAGTAGAGATCATCCTTCTTGAGCACCCTCTTCTCCTCAACTCCACACCTCAAAATATTTCTTCATCAACATCTTTTCATTCCTCCTTTGTTCTAGTCTTTGATGCAGAATTGGACCTTCTT
This sequence comes from Gracilinanus agilis, assembly GCF_016433145.1. NCBI lineage: Eukaryota > Metazoa > Chordata > Mammalia > Didelphimorphia > Didelphidae > Gracilinanus > Gracilinanus agilis. Next base: position 443,001,036 of record NC_058130.1, on the reverse strand, counting down.
CTTTCCAAAGTTTACTTATCCATTTGCTCAGAGGTCATGCCCTCTCAAATTCTACTAGAGTGTTTCTCTTTTTAGAAAAAGGGAAGCAATAAAGTAGATGCTTATTTTTATTTATCTATGAATTCTTTCCCCATTGCCTACAAAAATAAAAACAACTCTTTACTTGAATGTTATTTTTTCAAACTATTGTCCTGTTTCCCTCTTATAGACAATTAAAAAAACAAGCCTCAAATTCAATGTCTTACTTGATTTTTCTGCTTCTTTTGATGCCATTGACCATAATCTTCTTCCTTGATTTATATAGCACAACTCATAACATTCCATTTTTGCCGTCTTATCTTCATACAAATGGTCTCTTGTCTGTTATATGCTCATGGAATCAGAAATCTTGTTATGGGATGGAGCTCACAAGTCCTTGAGGCTAAATTGCTTTATTTTATGTAAGTGAAAACTGAAGCTTATGGGTGTGTTAAAAAGGTCACAAAGTTAGCAAGCATCAGTAGGAGTATTTAGACCATGGGTTGGCAACGTATGGCTCTGGAGCCATATCTGGCTCTTTTGAGGGCCAGATATGGCTCTTTCTGCAGGAGCCATAAAGTCAACTTTTTTTCAGGCACTGTTATAGGAGCACACACTGTGAGCACTGTACGGCTCTCATGAAATCCCATTTTAAAAAATGTGGTGTTTATGTATCTCATGGCCAAAAATGTTGCTGACCCCTGATTTATACCCTGAACTCCCAATTTCAATATTCTCTCTACAATAGAAAGTTGTATTCCTTCTCTGCTTCTTAAAATCTTTATATTCTATTATTATACAATTTAGATACAATCTCCTATCTGAGTCTTTTTTTATCTTTCCCAGGTTATTAGTATTCTTTCTCTCATGAAAATCCTCTGTATTACTTTGTATATACATTGCTATTATTTATTTTTTATATTTACTTATTATTCTTCACAATTCTAACACTGGCAGAATAATCAATCATTCTTCAGTAAAACACAAATTCCTTAAAGGCAGGTACTTTTTTTTCTTCTTTTTTGTAATCCATGTAGCTAATGCATTGCCTTCTTTTTGAATTTTATTTTTTCCATCAGATATAATACATGTTGATACAATTTTCAAAAAAAAAATTTCTGACATTTTGTGATCCATGTAGTCTCCCTCCCCCTTACCTTGCCATCCCAGGAAGGCAGGTAATATGATATGTTGTGCATATGTTATTATATCATACGAATTTCCATGTCCATTATGATGTGAAAGAAGGTACATGTCACTTGTACTAGAGAAAAATTCATGGAGGAAATAAGGTGAAGAATGATATGCCTCAGTCTGCATTCAGACTCCGTCAATTTCTTCTATAGCAGCGGAAAATATTTTTTGTCATAAATCCTTTGTTGTTGCCCTGGATCCTTGCATTGATGATGATAGCAAATTAATTCATAGTTGATCCTCTTACTTTATTGCCGTTTTTAGATACAATGGTCTCCTAGTTCTGCTGACTTCAATTTGTATCATTTTGTATAAGCATTTCCAGGATTTTTAAAAAATAATCCTGCTTTCCATTTCTTATGCCTCAATGGTATTCCATTCATTACATTCCTATACCATAATTTATTCAGCCATTCCCCAAAACATGAGTGTCCTTTAGGTTTCCTGTTCTTTGCCACCACAAAAAAAGCTACTATAAATATTTTTGTTCAAGTTGATTGTTTTCCCCATCTTTGATCTTCTAGGGATACAGACCTAGTAATGGTAGTACTGGGTGAGAGGGTATGCACAGTTTGATGACCCCTTGGATATTATTCCTAATTACTCTCCAAAATGGTTTTCTCATCTCACAACTCCACCAGCAGTGTATTAGTGTCTCAACTTTTCCAAATCTCTCCAAGATTTACATTTCCCCATTTTGTCATATTAGCCAGTCTGGCAGGCATGAGGTTGTACCTCAGAGTTTTTTAAATTTCCAAATCTCTAATTAATAGCAAATTGGAGCTTTTTTCATATAATTAGAGATCATTTTAATTTCTTCATCTGATGCTTGTTCAAATCCTTTGACCATCTGACAACTGGGAAATTCTTTGTGTTTTTAAAATTTAGGCTCAGTTTTCTCTATATTTGAGAAATGAGGTTCTATCAGAGATAATTGCTCTCAAAAAATTTTCCCAGTTTGTTGTTTTCATTCTAATCTTTATTGCACCAGTTTTGTTTGTGCAAAACCTCTTTAATTTAATGGTGTCAAAGTTATTTCTTTGTCTTACATTGACCTAAATTCTTCCCTTAGCTGTAGATCTGACAGGTAAAATTATTCTATGCTCTTCTAATTTGTTTATGGTTTCACCCTTTATTTCTAAATCATATATCTATTTTGACTTTACCTGATACATTGCTTTCTAAAGAATAAATAATTAATAAGTATTTGTGTAGGTGAAGTGAATGACTACAATATGGCAAAATGGATACAAGGCAAGGTTTGGAGTAAGGAAAGTTGAGTTATAATCTTCCTAACACATTTTGACTACATGAATGTGGAGGAACAAGTTAACCTCTTAACATCTAAACAACTTCCTTCAACCAAAACTTAGAAAAAATTTGCAACTTTTATTCAGTAGAGTTGTTTTCACAACAGAATTTCCCAAATTGATAAAATCATACTTATAAACCTGATCTAATATGTTAAAAATATATTTCCTAGAATAATTCCTCTCCATCTATCTCCAAGGCTGTTATCTCAGTTTTCATTTATACAACTAAACAATCCTTGATTGTAGGTAAGTACTACTCTCTAGGTACTGGAAATAAACCTGAGGAACTGGGACTTAAATACAAATTAGGGTGCAATTTTATGTTGTTCTGGTTCACCTGATGACTCTCTTCTTAATGGTTAACATTGTCTATTTATAAGTAGTCAGAATGAGGTAAATATAGTAAGAAGAAAGATTTCAAAATCTGGAAGTCATTAGAATCTTCTATAGATCAAAGTGGCATAATTTGCAAACTATATCATGTATTAACCAAAAATCACATCTCGAGACTATGTGCTAAATCAGAAAATGTCAGCTAGGCCTTGCTGTCAGAACATTTTGGTCCTATGATCTGTAAGCCTCAGATTAGCTGCAGATGAGCCCTCTAAGAATAAAACATTAGATAAATTGCTGATGACTTTGAGATGATGTGGATATTTTAATTAACTAACTCTAGAGTATCACAAACAAGAATTAGTCCATTGTACACTAAAATCCTATTAAAATGAAACCTCAAAATCCTCCCCCTTTCAGGACTGTGGGTTCATGCTACCAAGTACCCCAATTCAATGGCCGTGTGAGAGGCTCACTGTTTTCTCACCCTCTTCATTCTCTTCTCCATCATTTCTGCCTTGCTCTACCACCCTATCCCTATCTGTATGTCAGCTGCTTCTGTATCCTCTACTTTGTCCCATTTGAGTGTGTACTTTGTGTCACTATACCCTTTGTGCCTAATTAAAGTGTATTTGAAGCATTACTCCCCCTCTACCACCTGATCTTTCCCAGTAAGTACTCAAAGAACCAAGAGTTCCTGAGCCACTTATTAATTTCACAAAGTAATTAGCTATTGAACAGCCATTCATAAACTCCAATGAAGGGGATTCCTATGAACAATGCACTTCTTGCTGGCAGCTGGCAGCACTCTGGATTGAGCTCTGACTCATAGCTTCAGATACTTGGTATATGACCCACCAACCTCTGTCTCTCTCAGTCTCCTTGACTATAAAAAGGAAATAATAATAATATTAAAAATGCTTAGATTGATAGTAGGCATTACATAAAAGCTTATTCCCTTTCTTTCCCACTTAGGTTTAACTGAAATTTAGCAGAAGCATTTACTGAGGAAAATAGAAGAAAAAATTTTAAAAATATACCCAAATCAAGAGAGGTATATACACACAGGTGTTATTTCCCCATGCACAGAAAAATCAATGGGTAAAGTGGCTTTAAATATAAAAGCAAAAAAATAATGAGGCCCACATGTTAAGGACCTATGTCTCAAAGGAGGAATTTCTGGTTGCTGAAAGTTCCTTTTTACCTTCTTAGAGTCCTCATGACGTCTCATTTAAATGTAGTTCTCTACTATATGTGAAGGTCTATATCTTTTTAAAGTTCATTACTTGTACTTCTCTTTACCTGGAAAGCTCATGCTTCCATAAGTTGCTTCCTTTCAGAGCTGACAATCCTTCTGTGTAAATTCTGATAAGAATATCTTATATACATCTAATTTTTAATTAATTATCATGTAGAGAAAGGAATGTGGTATAGTCAAATGCTTTGGTTTCAAAATCCCTTAGTTCTAAGATTGGCAGTACTTCTTAACAGGAAAGTCTTATTCTTTCAACCAATCACAAGTTTTTTTTTTCTTCCTGTCTTTAACCAAAACAAGTAATTATAATTCTTTCAAGTTGATTAAGAAGTTATTGGTATCTAGTTCACAATAATGATTAAGGAAGCATATCAGCATTCTATGATTATATCAATCAGAATAGAATGTGAATAAAATCTGGTGCTAATAACAATAATAATAAAAGCAATGTGAAATTATTTGTGATTTGCAAAGACCTTTACATACGATATAATTTGATCTTCATAAAAGTTTTTAAGGAAGGAAGGTGCTATTATAATTTTCAATTTATAGATGAAGAAATTGAGATAGAAAGAGGTTAATTAAATGACTTGCCTACATTTACCTGATTAATAATTTTTCTGAAGCAGGCTTTGTACTTGCATATTTCGGACTCTAATAGCACCATACTTTTTCAAAGTTTACAACACTGTTCTTTTTAATTCTCTAATTCCTGAATGCTACCTCCCATCTTGTGCCTCCCAGCATTTCTTCATCTCATGCAATATAAGTGGAATATATTCATTACCTCTTCTTCAATATCCCTTCAGCTTTAATAATATCAATCTCTTGCAACATTCCTTCAATGTTTTCTACTTCTGAAGTGAAAATTAGCAGAGTACCATGATAAGAATAATAAACTCTGAGTCAGAAGACCTGGGTGTATGTGCAAGCTGTGATCTAGCTTAAAAACTTTGCTCTCTCTGGGTTTCAGTTCCTTGATCAGTGAAACTAATTTTTAGAATAGATGACCCTACTTTTTCTAATATTCTGTGATCTCTTCTTTCACTTGGTACCTCTCATTTTTACTTACCATGTTCTATCTTCTACCATAGTATTTAAATGAAACTTAACACTCTCAAAAGAAAATAAACTGTGAGCAGTGTCTATTTATACTTCATCTTATTTCTCATATCTCAAATCATAATGTCTAACATTTGAGAAAAGTTTTAAAAAATTCTTGATGAACTGAAATTAACTCAAATTCAAGTTCAAATTCCTTTTTCTCCATCAGACTCCCCAGAGGACACTAGCCCATAGTGAACTGTTTCTATAGCATTTAGATTCTGGGCTACATAATTTAGTATCATATTCCACAGTATTGTTAGTACTTTGATAATTTATTTATATATATTTATTTGCAGTTGTTATTTCATTTATGCTTCTAGAAGCCAGTAAAGCAAATGGATTATTTTCTTGTAAGACAACCACGATATCCAGGGCATAAAATATGTTCAGGTTTCAGGCTTCATAATTACAACAGAAACTGATTTGATTTGATAGATCAATGACCAGTAAGAGGTACTCAGTAAAATCTATATTACCGGGAAAATTGATTACATTTCATGAGTATGAGGATCAATTACTTCCTTAAAACTCAGATTAATAAATACACCTTCTATTAACTAATAATAATCATATAAAACCCAAAATCTAAGATTGTTCAAGGGACAGTTGGCATTATGGAAGTTTAAAAATATGATCACAGGTTCTCAGCATGCAACCATGACAATTGTGCTTCAGAGTCGTGATCCTGGTAAACAAATGTCTTCAGGATTAAGATTTCTTGACAGAAGAGGACCATTTCCAATAGGCGTTATTTCTAAAATCTTATCAGAACACCAGAGGATGTCATTCAGAAGGAGTGAAATAACGAAAATCTGATAAAAGATTGTGCCACTGGATAAATGAAACACTCCAGTACTTTGCCTACAGATACCTAGATTTCTCATTTAAATAATTTGAAATTTTCCATATCAAATAGTAAGATGTTTCAACATTGTGCACAAGGATTTTAAGCAACAAGGCTGTAAAATCAAAAAGCAAGGAGAGAAAATTCAAAATTGAGCTCTTTGCCCTATCACTTATCAGTCAGAACAGAAAAATGAATTGAAATAAGCATTGTGTTGCATTCAAATGCAATAAACTCCCAGTGTTGAATTTACTTATGGGTGCATTCTTCTACTACTGGATACTCTGCTAGGTTACTTCTTTAATATATATCAGGAAGGACACTGAATTTGGAGTCAGAGAATCTAGTTTTGAATTACAGCTCAAATACACAGTTTTTCTATGCCTCAACTTCTTCACCTGAAAATTGTGGGAATCAGGACAATTTGTTTTTTTTTAGTTACCTCAAAGCTCACAGTTCCAAGTGAAGTTTCAGTTAGTAAATATTAAGGAAGAAGCAATTTGTCATATTATAGATTTCCAAACTTGATGTCAGGAAAATCTGGTTTAAACTCCATTTCCAACAAATGCTAACTGTATAACTGTGTAAAAGTTGTATAGCTTCAATCTTCTATTTTTGCAAACTCAAGTTCCCTAATGGATCTGCAATCTCTTCAATTCAGATATTTCTTCCAGTGAATCAGATCACAGTCCAACCATATTCCATTTCCTACAATAAGGTCCTTATAGGGAATTCATCAAAACTAGGCCCTTGTCTGAAAAATGAGAGTCAAAGTACCTTTTATATATGCCTCAAAAGTTTCTCATGTGGTTCAAATGAGAAAATTGTGTGGAAAGTCTACTTTGTAAAAGGTAAAGAATTATACTATCTGATATCACTCTCTAACTAGTCTAATATTACTTCAAAATACCAATGAGCAATACTTATATTAAGGATGATGGTTATAAACTCTCATCACAACCCCTCTTTGCATTAGAAGATTGTCTCAGAAACTTTTCCTTACTGGAAAATTAATATCAAGTAGATTACCTGGTAATCATGAAATTATAGGACATTACTGCTAGAAAAAAATCTCTGCCACCATCCATTAGGTCCATGAATAAAACCTTCTAGCTTGGTGGGACCTGATAGACACAGTGTTTCACTTTCATAGCTTTCAAGATTTGCTTTCATACTATACTGAGGAATTAGAGGAGGATCTGGACAAGGGGATTTTGGCATTATGAAAAAAACAATAATGAAGATGATTCTATTGTGCTGTCCCCTCCTATATAAGTCAGAAATGCATTCCAAAATGAATGAAAACTTTTTGCCCTTTTTGTACTACTTCATGCCTTTATTATCCTGGAGACACCAAGGTTACCAATTTAAAGAAGCTCTCCTAATCATATGTGATATGCTTTTATTTGATTCCTGGCATGTAGGCTGGGTTTACGAAATGGAAAACTAGGAACACATCAGTTTCATGGAGGCAGGTTTCTTTAGGTCATCAAAATTTCTTGATAAAGTCCCCCAGGGGATTTAATATTTAGTAAGCCAAGCATAATCTTAGATACTACATGTTTTAAAAATTCTTTAGGGTGACTGTGATATACAAGCATATGTTCTCCAATCACAGCAAAATCCAGATTCAACTCAAAATGGAATTTTATTGTTAAATTTTCAGAAAATGAATGAAAACAAATGCTGCCTTAAGTGTAGAACATTGATTGTCAAAGTTATTATCACTTGCCACTTATACATAGGACTTTTATGAATAGGGATAGGAACAGAGATAGTAATTTCATCAGCATAGGAGATTTTCAGGTAAGGAAAATTCTTCTGTTGATGTAAGTAATTAACTTCTATATAACTTAAAACATTATACAGCTATCTAGAGTCCTGAGACCAGGGGTCGGCAACCTTTTTGGCCATGAGAGCATAAACGCCACATTTTTTAAAATATAATTTTGTTAGAGCCGTACAGTGCTCACAGTGCACACTCCTGTATTAGTGCACACTCCTGTAACAGTGCCTGAAAAAAAATTGACTTTATGGCTCCTGCAGAAAGAGCCATATCTGGCCCTCAAAAGAGCCAGATATGGCTCGAGAGCCATACGTTGCCGACCCCTGCCTGAGATGTTACATGACTTCTCAATATCACACAGCCAGTAGGCATCAGAGATGATCAGTCCTTAACCCTTACTGTCATCTAGACTAGCTTTGTAATTTCTTATTATCTAATTGTATTGTGTTTTAAAGCAGAAAGTTTCTTCAGGGATACATGAATGTGACACAAAATAAAGATCTTAGAGCTCAAGATCAAGAGATCTTTTAATGACACCACAATGTCTGAAACTATTCACAAGGAGGTCTTCTTACACTTTCAGAAACCCCAAATTTGTGTTCATTGTGTACTTCACAGTATATGAAAGAGTTTCTTTTCAAGAACTCTAAAAGGTAAGTTTTGCAAATAGTATTTTGATCTCATGGAGAGAAAAATTGAGCCTCAGATATTAAGTGATTCAATCATATGAATAGGTAGTAGGTTGTATGATAAGTTAATATTTTTTTGCTTTGGCTTGATGACTGCCATTTCCGTAAGACATCTGATGCAATGTCAAATGAGCAGAACCAGAAGAACATTATAGACATTGAAAGCAAATTGTGAATGATCAAAGTTATTCTCAACAATGCAGTAAAGCAAGATCATTCCAATGACTCCTGATAACAAAAGCTGTCTGCCCATCTCACCCCCCAAGAAAGAACTGATGGAGTCTGGATGCAGCCTGAAACATACTATATTTAATTTTCTTTCATTTCCAGCTTTCATTTGAGATCTCTTCCACAAGATGACTAATATAGAAAAAATGTTTTACATGATTACAAATATAAAATTTATATTAGATTGCTTACCTTCTCAGGGAGGGGAAAAAGCAGGAAGACAGTGAAAGAAGGAACAGCAGAAGATGGTGGAACATTTGGAATTCAAAGCTTAAAATTAATGTCAAAATTGGTTTTACATGTAATAGATGAAAAAGTAAGTTAAAAAAGAAATCTAGTCACATTGCTAGCCAAACCTTGCAGAATTTAACTGCGACATCAAACTTTAGATCAGATGATTAAATGGTTAGGAATGAGAAAATCTGGCTCAGGTTTATTAACTCTACTTACAATGGACATGTCATGTTATTAGGTATAACTAGTGTTAATGGTGATTCTGAAAATTCTAGCTTTATTCCTAGTATTTACTGACTATCTTATAATTTTACCTGATGTTGATCTGCTCCTTCTGTTATCTGTTCTTTGATGTGTAAATCTTTATCTTGTCTTAATAGCCTCTGTAAAATTTCATCAAATCCACCCTTTCTTGTCACTATAATTTATATGGTATTGATGAAAACAGTTGCCCAGGATCTATTTTTTATTTGTTCGTTTATTTCTTTTGTGTGTACCATGGATCTATGCTTAGGATAGAATAACTATTAAAATGCCTCTGGGTATTAAGAAAAACATTTGCCAGCAGTAGCTATCAATTAATCCTTGTAAGATTTTTGTCAATTACATGGTCAAATCTAGAATCCAGTTATATTGAAACCATGGTATTTTACTAGGTAACACTAGCTAGGTCCAGAATCAGGAAGACCTGAGTTCAAATTTATCGCAGGTGCTTATTAAGTATATGATCCTGAGAAAGTAATTTAACCTCTGCCTCAGTTTTCCTTATCTTCAAAAGGGATAATTCACCTGTTTATTATGAGTATAAAATGAAATAATATATGAAAAACACTTTCCAAACCTTAAAGCACTATATGAAATTCAGCTTTTTTTTACTTCTTCTATCTTATATTTAGTGTAAATTCTGAAGAACATGAGCAATTATTTCACATGTAATTTTTTCTTATATGTAATGTGTATTGATCAGTTAAAATTCTATGATAGGATGCTGATAAAAATAAATATTGTTTTTTATTTTCCTCTTTTGTTGGGGGAAGGAGGAGTAAGCATATGGGCTAGAGGTTTACCTTTACATATGTATACAAGCTCATTTGAACAGATTAGGTTGAATCAGATGCTGAAATTGTATCATTTTATCTCTTATCTTCCTTTGTTAATTTGACATCTTGTGGACAAAAGTGCCAGAAAAACTACCTCATGCACCAAATACTTACTCTACTTGCCAAGTGAAGAGACATGAAAGGCAAGAACAATATCTTTTTAGAATATAAGGAGGATGCTGGAAGATTAAATGCACTGTTGCTTTATAAAATGGAAGGAGAAACAAAGAAGAAGAAAATCAATCTTTAGAAAATTTGTCATGAGAATCAGCTCAGTCATATATACCTGAGGGCTCGCAGTAGGGCAAAAGTGGCAGAAAATGGAGCTGACGTGTCAGTATTTCATTGAAATACTATTTCTTTTTCTCTTCAGTGATAGTAGATCCTGTGGAGATTAGAATTAATAAGCAAAAGCTAAGTATGAAATTTTATAAAGTTTTATTAATAATAACTAAAGTAAGAAACCTAGCTATTCAGCCCAATCTCCAGAGTGAAAGAGCAAGAGGGAGGAGCTACAGAACTTATAAAACAATAATGTGACCACACAAATGTGGAGGCGCAGAAGAAATTAGAGAATTTGGGGAAATACTAAGAGATTTCTGGGGGATGAAATCCAAGGTTCAAAATCTCTTTTTATACAATCCATCTTATTTGAGATCTAAAATTCCAAGCTCTATTTTCTTAGTTGAGGAATATGGGAAGAAATGGTTTATTATATTTTTCAGAGAAAATTATGATATTCCTTAAATTCAATCCTATGTTTTCTATAATCAAGATGTCACGTGACCCCAATAACTCTCTAAAAATTCTAGGGATAGCTAAAAGGTATTTTAGGTTGCTCTAAGTTCTGAATCCAACGAAAGCATTTGTATTTTGGTTATCACCCAGGCTTTGTGATGGGTTCACCCAAACTTGTGTTTTAGCTTCAATAAAATATTATTAATATTTATAATTACTCATTTCTATCTCAAACTACTTTATTTTCAAAATTGCTACTTTGTTCACCTATGTGGTTCCTTTGAGGACACCCATGTCTAAATTCTATATAATATAAACATTCCAGAGACTGTAGAGAGAGAGCCACTCCTCTACCAAATGTTCTAATAAATTTCTTTCTATAATTACTTCAGATTTGGGGATCTGTTCTTTTTGTACACCAATAAATATAGTCTGTGGACACATCCATACATATTTGTGCATATGTATATATTTATTTATGCACATATGTGCACCTATAGTATGTGACTATATGTAGGTATGTGTATGTGCATATCAGAATTCAGTCCTGATATATTAATTAACTGAAAATACATTATTATTGTTTACTAGGTGTGAAGGCTTATGCGCACTTCTCAGTCAAGGACCTTTCAACCAGATAGGATGAGAATTATTTTCCCATTGCTTTAGATTTTTGGTAATATCATGCAAAACCTAAATAAATCCAAGAAGCAAGTTCAGAAACAAGAGATTTAATCAAATGCAAAGGAGAGGACAATTAAACTAAATATCCTAATAAATAGTTGCTTCAGCCTCAATTTTGGTATCTTTGGTTCTACACACATGTGCGTAGGCACACACACACACACACAAACTGAGGGTCTTTAAAAAATACAAATTTGATTTCCCATTTTCCTATGGCATCTTAGCAAAATAAGACCAGGATAACAAAGGGAGTTAGAAGCTGTCTCCAAATGAGTAGCTGAGAAGACAAAATTCAGTGAAGACAAGTAAATTCTATGCTTCAATAAAAGCCCAATAGAAAAAACAAATTGGGGCAGGGTGACTCCAAAAAAAGTTCTTGCAGGTGATCAGTTGAGTCAGACACATCTACTTTAGGTTTTAATATTAGCCCTTGATGCTGTAATACCCTTGTAGTGAAGTATGTTATAAACATTTCTGAGATTTCTTCTAATAATCCACTTGTATATCCTAGTAAAATTTAGACCTAAAATTAAAAATTAATTAGTGGAATATTTTTGATAGTAATGGAGGGACATTAAGGTCTGCCTTAGGTCATTCAGATCAGAGTTTCAATGTAGGTACCACGTAGGAACTACTCATTATTTAGATGTGTCATTCAGAAGCATTATCATGGCTTTGATATGTTTAAGTGGTTCCCTAATACCGAGTTCACATAGGTAGTAAATACCTGGGCTGTTTACACAAACTCAATCTACTAAAATCATATCCAGTATATATTTCTCTTCATTATAAAGAAGGTCATGTTTTCTAAAAATCAGTAAGGATGCTAGACAGGGCGGGCTGTAATATTAAATAAACCTACAAGTAAGAGTTTATAAAGGATTTTACATATATTAAAGTATTTCGTTCAACCTAAAAGTGATGAAGGGGGAAAAATGCTAGACTTGGAACCTGAGAATTTTGTTTTGAATACCACTTTTGATATTTAATACCTAAGTAATCTTGGACAAATCACTAAACCCCTCTCTGAGCCAAAGTTTTCCCACATGTAAAATGTGGATGTGGAGTCTTGGCCTACATAATACATAGTTATTTTCTAGCTTCAAAACTATGATCCTATGAACAACTCTGTGAAATAAATTGTTCAAATATCACTCCCATTTTATGGATGCAAAAAACTGAGATTTGGGCAATTTGCTCAAGGCTCCATACCTATTATGTGGAAGAGCTTAAATCTCATCCAATGTTCTGTTTATCACAAAAATAATTTGATATGAATAAATGTATATAGACATTGAAAAAAAAAGTAATGCAATTATGATTGAATTAAGTTTTCCAGGATTGGTTTTAAGTAAAACACATTTTCAATTATGGTTTATCTATGTATTAGTTTAAATACTTTTTGCTATAAAAATGTATTTGTTAGAATGCAGAATTATAGAAGTGATCTCTTTATTCTTAGAGCAGCTAAGAGGCACAGTGGATAGAATGCTGGACATAGAGTCACAGAGATTACAATTCCTTTGCTCAGATCTGACCCTAGAAACTTACTAGCTTTGAGACTCTGGGCAAGTCACTTACCTCTATAGGCTCAGTTTCCTCATCTGTAAAATGATCTGGAGAAAGAAATGGCAAGCCACTTCAGTATCTTTGCCAAGAAAACATGACATAGGCCTCAGAGAGTCAGAGAGACTAAAATGACTAAACATATTTATTTTACTAAGTGAGACTGACACAACCAGATGGTAGTGTCAGAGACTATATCGTACAAATATAAAAGGAAATCATCTACAGTGATCATATAAATACATTCCACCAGTCATCATCTTTTTAGTTAATATAATTGGCAGTTATTTATAAAATAATATAATTACTTAAACTAATCATCCAGTTGTGCCACTCAGATACATTATCATGAATTCAGTATGTTTAGATGAATACCTAGAAATTGGATTTGAATTATAGACATAATATTTAGAGATAGAAGCAATTTAATAAATTATTTAGTCCAGATATTCATTTTAAAAATAGTACAACTAAAGGTCAAAGGATTTTAAGAAACTTTCCTATGATCACACAATTTAAATAGTAGAAGAACTGAACACCATACTGTTCTCAAAGGACTTGATTCACATTTTGGTTATTTGTATGACTGGAAGAAATCATTTAATTTCTCTAGCCCTATCATCAGCTGTAAAAGTAAAAGGAGTAGAGTAAATGACTTGGAAACTTCCTCATGTATAAATTCTGCAATGCTACTGTTGTCCAGCAGAAGTCACTGAGGCTGATTTAAGGTGTGGCTTTCTTGAACTCTTGACTATCTACATGATCTCTTGTGGGTGTAGGGAGGGGAACAAATGCCTCTGGTACAAATAAATCTGTCTTTTTGGAGGAAAATGTTTAACTTTATTTTTTTTTTAATTTTTTTAATTGATAATTTCTTATTAGTAAAAGTTACAGAAAGAGAGAAAGATCACTGAACCATACTAACTCAAAAGACTCCAAGCTCCATGTTGCTTTCCTAGATCCAGCTTCCAGCCCTGGCTCAAGCAGAGCATTAACCACTCCAGAGAAGGGAGCAAGTCATGTGACCAGTCAGAGAGATAATCCTGAGCAAAAAGGGGCAGAGTTATTTCTTTTTCATTTTTTCTTTCTATTTTTTCTTTTATTTTTTCTTTTTTAGAAAAGTTTTCTATGCTTACATGATTAATATTCTTCTCTCTCCTCCAACTCCCCCAACCCCCTCAGGGCAATGTGCATTTCCACTGGGTTTTACATGTGTCATTGATAAAGACCAATTTCCATATTATTGACAGTTGCACTGGGGTGCTTATTTAGAGTCTACATCCCAAATCATATCTGCATCAACCCATGTGTTCAAGCAGTTGTTCTACTTTTGTGTTTCCACTCCTGTAGTTCTTGCTCTGAATGTGAATAGCTTTCTTTTCCATAAATACCTCAGAGTTGTCCTGGGTCATTGCATTGCTGCTAGTACAGAACTTCATTACATTCAATTTCAACACAGTTCATCAGTCTCTGTGTATAATGTTATCCTTGTTTTTCAGTTTTTTGCCACCACAGACTGCATCTATGAATATTTTTGTACATGTCTTTTTCCTTATGATCTCTTTGAGGTATAAACCTAGCAGTAGTATGACTGGATCAAAAGGCAGACAGTCTTTTACAGCACTTTGGGCATAGTTCCAAATTGCCATCCAGAATGGTTGGATCATTTCACAACTCCATCAGCAATGCATTAATGCCCCTATTTTGCCACATCCCATCCAACATTTATTATTTTCTTTGCTGTCATGTTAATTAATCTGCAAGGTGTGAGGTGGTATCTCAGAGTTGTTTTGATTTGCATTTCTCTAACTATGAGATATTTAGAACACTTCTCATGTGCTTATTAATAGTTTTGATTTCTTTATCTGAAAATTGCTTATTCATGTCCTTTGCCCATTTATCAATTAGAGAATGGTTTGATTTTTTATACAATTGATTTAACTGCTTATATATTTGAGTGATTAGATCTTTGTCAGAGTTTTTTGTTATAAAGATTTTTTTCTCAATTTGTTGCTTTCATTCAAATTTTGGTTGCATTGGTTTTGTTTGTACAAAACCTTTTTAATTAAATGTAATAAAAATATTTATTTTACATTTTTAATTTTTTCTAACCCTTGCTTGGTTTTAAAATCTTTACTTTCCTGAAGATCTGACAAGAATTCTATTCTGTGCTCAACTAATTTATTTAAAGTATATATACTTCCTTATATTCATGTCATTCACCCATTTTGAATTTATCTTGGTATAGGGTGTGAGATATTTATCTAGGCCCAATCTCTCCCATATTATTTTCCAATTTTCCCAGCAGTTTTTGTCAAATAGTGGATTTTTGTCCCAAAAGTTGGACTCTTTGGGTTTATCAAACACTGTCTTGCTGAGGTCACTTTTCTCAAGTCTATTCCACTGATCCTCTCTTAGCCAGTACCATATTGTTTTGATGACCACTGCTTTATAGTATAGTTTAATATCTGTTACTGCTAGGCCACCTTCCTTCACATTTTTTTCATTATTTCCCTTGATATTCTTGATCTTTTGTTCTTCCAAATGAACTTTGTTATAGTTTTTTTTCTAATTCAGTAAAAAAGTTTCTTGGTATTTTGATAGGTATGGTACTAAATAAGTAAATTAACTTGGGTAGAATGGTCATTTTTATTATGTTGGCTCATCCTATCCAGGAGCAGTCAATGTTTTCCCAATGTTTAGATCTAATTTAATTGTTTGGAAAGTATTTTGTAGTTGTATTTGTACAATTCCTGTGTTGTTGTTTTTTGGGTAGATAGATTCCCAAGTATTTAATATTATCTAGGTCCTAGACCTGTAGGGTGATTTTAAATGGTGTTTCTCTTTCTAACACTTGCTACTGCAATGTGTTGGAAATATATAGAAATGCTGATGATTTATGTGCATTAATTTTGTATCCTGCAACTTTGCTAAAGTTGTTGATTATTTCCACTAGCTTTTTAGTTGATTCTCAAGGATTTTTTAAATAGACCATCATATCATCTGCAAAGAGTGATAGTTTAGTCTCCTAATTGCCTATTTTAATACCTTCAATTTCTTTTTCTTCTCTAATTGCTACTGCTAGTGTTTCTAGTACAATGTTAAATAATAGAGGTGATAATGGGCATCCTTGTTTCACTCCTAATCTTATTGGAAAGGCTTCTAATTCATCCCCAGTGCAGATGATGCTAGTTGATGGTTTAAGATATATACTGTTTATTATTTTTAGGAAATGTCCTTCTATCCCTATACTTTCTAGTGTTTTCAATAAGAATGTGTCTTGTATTTTGTCAAAGGCTTTTTCAGCATCTATTAAGATGATCATGTACTTTTTGTTTGTTTGCTTGTTGATATGGCCAATTATGTGAATGGTTTTCCTAATGTTGAACCATCTTTGCATTCCTGGTATAAATCCCACTTGATCATAACGAATAACACTTGTGATCACTTGTTGGACTCTTTTTTCTAGTTTTCTATTTAAGATTTTTGCATCTATATTCATTAAGGAGATTGGTCTGTAGTTTTCTTTCTGTTTTTGTTCTCTCTGGCTTTGTGATCAGTACCATATTTGTGTCATAAAGGGAATTTGGTAAAACTCATTCTTTGCTTATTAAATTAACTGAGTACTGATATTTCTTCATTGTCTATACTGCCTTTTTTCATGATGTAATTAACTTCCCTATCTCTTATTTATTTATTTATTTGTTTGTTTGTTTGTTTATGTATTTATTATTTTTAGAAAAAATTTTCCATGGTTACATCATTCATGTTTTTACTTTACCCTTCACTCCCTTAACACCCTTCCCCCAACCATAGCTAACTCACGTTTCCACTGGTTTTAACATGTGTGGTCAGTCAAGACTTATTTACATATTATTGATAATTATATTGGTGTGGTCTTTTCAGGTCTACATCCCCAATCATGTTCTCATCAACCCAAGTGTTCATGCAGTTGTTTTTCTTCTGTGTTTCCACTCATGTAGTTCTTCCTCTGAATGTGGGTAGAGCTCTTTTCCCTAAATTCCTCAGACTTGTCTTGGGTCATTGCATTGCTGCTAGTACAGAAGTCCATTACATTCTATTTTAGCACAGTGTATCAGTCTCTGTGTACAATGTTCTTCTGGCTCTGCTCCTTTCACTCTGCATCAGTTCCCGGGGGTCTTTCCAGTTCACATGGAATTCCTCCAGTTTATTATTCCTTTGAGCCCAATAGTATTCCATCACCAACGTATACCACAGTTTGTTCAGCCATTCCCCAATTGAAGGGCATAACCTTGTTTTCCAGTTTGAGCACAATAGTATTCCATCACCAACATATACCACAGTTTGTTCAGCCACTGCCCAATTGAAATGCATACCCTTGCTTTCCAGTTTTTTGCCACCACAAAGAGCACAGCTATAAATATTTTTGTACAAGTCTGTTCATCTATGATCTCTTTGGGGTAGAAATCCAGCAATGGTATGACTGGCAGGCATTCTTTTATGGCTCTTTGGGCATAGTTCCAAATTGCCATCCAGAATGGTTGGATCAGTTCACAGCTCCACCAGCAGTGCATTAATGTCCCAATTTTGCCACATCCCCTCCAACAGTCAGTACTCTCCCCTGCTATCAATTTAGCCAATTTGCTAGGTGTGAGGTGTTACCTCAGAGTTGTTTTCATTTGCATTTCTCTAATTATTAGAGATTTAGAACGCTTTCTTATGTGCTTATTGATACTTTTGATTTCTTTATCTGAAAATTGCCTGTTCATGTCCCTTGCCCATTTATCAATTGGGGAATGGCTTGGTTTTTTATGAATTTGATTTAGCTCCTTGTATATTTGAGTAATTAGACCTCTGTGAGAATTTTTTGTTATAAAGATTTTTTCCCAGTTTGTTGTTTCCCTTCTGATTTTGGTTGCATTGTTTTTGTTTGTACAAAGCCTTTTTAATTTAATATAATTACAATTATTTATTTTACATTTTGTAATTTTTTCTTTCCCTATCTCTTTTAACCAAATCTGTCTTTACTTTGACTTTGTCAAATATGATTGCTACTTCTATCTTCTTTTTCTCAGTTGAAGCCAAAAATTTTGCTCCAGCCTTTTACCTTTACCCTTTGTATGTCTATCTGCCTCATGTGTGTTTCTTGTAGACAACATATGTATGATTTTGGTTTCTCATCCTCTCTGCTATTTGCTTCCATTTTATGGCCAAGTTCATCCCATTCTCATTCAGAGTTATAATTATCAACTGGGTAGTCCCTGACATTTTGATTCCCTCTCATTGTCCTGACCTTTTTTTCACTATTTCCTTCTACACAAGTGTTTTGTTTTTAATCAGTCCCCCTAATCCCCTCCCTTATTTTACTTCCCTTTTCCCTCTCTCCCTTCTTATTCCCTCCTTATTTTACTTTAGGGTCTTTGTAAGCTCCCCCCACACTCTCCCTAGTATTGCTTCTCTCTCCACCAATCCATTTGTTACCCTTCTATTTCACTATAGGGTATGGATCAATTCTCTGCCCCAATGGATCTGATTGTTCTTCCTTCTTTGAGTTAATTTCAATGCACTTAAGAATTAAGTATTTCCTATCTCCAACTTCTTTCCAGTTCACATGGAATTTCTCCAGATTATTATTCCTTTGAGCACAATAGTATTCCATCACCAGCATATACCACAATTTGTTCAGCCATTCCCCAATTGAAGGGCATACCCTCATTTTCCAGTTTTTTTTGCCACCAGAAAAAGCACAGATATAAATCTTTTCGTACAAGTCTGTTTAATTGTTTTTTGAACTGTATTTTGAGTTCTTCCAAAGCTCTGTCCAATTTGCTGGAGTTTCTGTGTTTTTCTTGGAGTTCCTTGATCTTCTATTTCATTTGCTTTTTGTTCACTTCCTGGAAATAAGCTGTTGATTGTAATTTCTTTATTATTTTTCTGTTGTTTACTCATATTTTTTTCCTTCTTTCCCTCCTGTAATTGGCTGTAATCTTGCTCCTCTGATTTATTTGCTGGACCTTTTGGATCTTTGGATTTGGGCTATTTTATCCTGAGTGGGATATTTCACTGCTCTGCTGAATGATTAGGTTAAGCAGATGGTTTTAATGATCTCTGATGTAAGATCTTCCCCAGCTGGCAACAGAGGTTTGTAGCTACTTTATCTTCAGTCTATGGGGGAGGTGTGTTGGAGCTTCCTTGACCTCTGAAGACTTCTTATCTAGCCTAATGATGGTACTAAGCCAGGCCAGGGTTAATTTGCAGAGCTTGAGGTATCCTAAGACCAAACATGGAGAGAAGGAAAGGAGGTCAAAATGGAGCTTTTTTGCTGTGTCTAGGTTGCCCTCTCTGCATTTCTCCTCCAGCCACCTCCCTGCCATCTATGCCATGATGCCCTGAGCCTGGTCCAGCTATGCCAGCAAGGCCCTCTCCCAGGCCAGTGCACGGGCCTGCCCAGAGATTCTAAGAGCTGCTTAAGACTCAGCATAGCATATGGGGAGGTGTCTTGGGATATTCCTTCTTCCTTACCTTCAAACCCAACCGTTCAAGAATTCAGGCTTTTTTTTTTGGCATACCTCTAGAGCTGAGTTGAGCAAGAGGATTCCCCAGTTCTATCCTGTTGTTAGATTTGGTTTTCTTTCCCCTCAAAGTGCTTTGTTTTTTATCTTGGTGTGGAAAGGTATGGAGGTCTAAAGTTTTGCTCTGTCTAAGCCACCATCTTCCCAGAATCCTGAAGGTTTTACTTTAGAAGAAAAGGCCCTTCTTTCAGTTTCCTATCTCTGCTAAGCTAAAAGAGAAAAAAAACTTTAAAAACACAATTGTCAAATAGAATTTATAACTTTCTTTGAATCCTACCCCCAAATAATCTGTTATTTGCTAAGAGGGCATGGTGATCTATGGGTCAGATGTATTTAGGAGAATTAAATATGCACAGGTTTTTCTTCTTTCAGCCTTTTTGTAGGAAGAACAGGGATTCATTATCCCAACTTTATCTAGTGAATCAAGGTTAATAAATAAATTACTCTAGGCAACATATTTAAATAGAAAAGAAACCCTTAGTAATTAATCTGCACTTGTGGCCCTGAGGCAATAAAAAAAAGGTTGAAAGAAGGTTGCAGTAGTTTCTCCAGGGTTCCAATGTTCCAAGAATTCAAAATTCACTCAATTTTCTTAATAAGCAGACCTGCATGCTGAGAAAAGGAAAAGGCTTCATCCCCTTCCTGGTGTCTTCATCTCATAGAAAAGTCATTTTGTCTGTTGATCACACTGCTGCTGCCTATTTTCTGTGCTCTCTCTTCAGCTCCTCTCCTGAACTTCTCCAGGATAATTTTTCAAATATTAAATATATACAAAAGTTCCTCCCTCTAGTCCTGATTTTAAAAAATGCACCCTCTTGTATCTCTTGGGAAGATTATTTTTGATCACAACAATGTGTCTGAGATTATGCAACCTACGTGCCTTCATGAAGTACATTTTGAAGGAAAGACTAAATTGGATTTTTGAAGTAGTTTTTGCAGTGGATGTCTAAATCTGTGATTTCATCAGCATGATATGAAAATACCCTTTAGCAAAGAATATCAGCAACCTATCAGTAATTCATGGTTTTTATAATTATATGGGGAAGTAGTGGAGGAAAAAGGAATAAGAATTTATTAAATGCCTAACACATGCCAAGTACTCTGCTAATCACTTCATAGATATTATCTCATTTGACCCTTACAAAAACCTAATGAGTAGTTTCTATGAAGTCTTCTTCTGTAGTGGTCCAGTGTTTTGGTCACTGGTAGTCTTAGCTACATCTAAAATCATTTGAGTTGAAGATCATTTGTAAGTAAACATTTCTCAGAACTTTATAGGAAAATTCTATTAAAATGAATAAAATTACATGGAAATCCTACCACTAGCAACCATTAATTGTTCTTAAGAAGCATGAGTTATTTATCAAATTATCAGAATTAATTAAAACTTGGTGGTGACAATCAAAGTTGATATTTGGGTAACTACAAAGAAGTTATTTTAGCCTCCTTGTGATTATCAAATTATCACATTAGACAAGATTATTTCTAAGGTCTAGTATATTTCTAAATATGATCTGATTCATTCTGCTCACTTTGGTGATTACTCAACACACTATTATTATGGATAATGCATGAAAACTGCAATAACCAACAATCACATTGACAGTTGATCCCTTTCAGAAGGCTTTCTGGTTGCTAAGTTAGTGTAAATGTAATTTTTTTAACAAGGCTCTTGAAATTGTGGGATATTCTGGAAGTAAATAGTATTTCTATTCCTCCAAAAATTTTTATTCTTGTTCAGTTGTTTCAGTCATGCCCAGTTCTTTCTGATCCCATTTTCAGGTTTTCTCTTAGCAAACCTCAAGCCCAATTTATGTAGAAAACCAAACCAAACCAAACCCTTGATCTAGAATTGAATTCAGAAATGCTAAAATCTCTTAGGAGTAAGCAAGGATGCCAATGATTGAGCATCTAAGTGTTTGTGTTTCTGGAATGTTCTCTGTGCTTTTCCAATACTGTTCTGTGTCCTCTAATTAGATTCTTTATGAAGGAGCAGGAATCCTACTTATGGTGGCAGTAGTTACAGTAGTTGTAACAGTAATAGTAGTATTAGTCGTGAGATTAATAGACAATCTTTGCCTAACAGTTTTATAAATCTATTTGCATATATCATCTCATCTCATTTGAACCTCTCAACAAACCAAGTGGGTGGGTATTATCATCTCCATTTACTTATGAGGAAAGTGAGGCTGAAAGAAGTAAAATGAATTGCCTAGAGTCAGACAGCCAGTAAATATGTCGGGTATGGATTTGAACTTCTTAACTCCAAATCTTCTTGATTCCAACTCCAACATTCTCTCCATTACAGCACTATGAAGATTAAGATCATGACTTTTTAGCAGAAATCTCATAATACTGTTTGATCTTGCTAAACCAACGTAACTTTATTTGTCTTTTTCCTGATGCTCATCACCTCTGAAAATTCCTAATGTATTTGCTGTTATTTGAGGGAGCATAGTATGGTAGATAACTCAAGAACTTGGAATCAGGGACAGCTAGATTTTTGTCAGCCTCAGATATTTACTGACTGTGTGACCCTGGCCAAGTCATTGAACCTCCATGACTTTCCATTTCTTCTTCTTTATAATAGAAATATAAAATCTAATTTTCCTCATAGAGTTGTTGATAGGACCAAATGAGATAATGTATTTAAAGTATTTTTCAAACCTTAGAGCCACATATAGATATAGGCTACTATCACTAGGACATGTTCATAATCCAGACAGTGTGTAAATAGAATTAGCTCGATCCCATTAATAGTCAAAAATCTACTCAACCCAGGCGTGCTAATGATGTCACTCTCACCTCCCTTAGTGGGGAGGGGAGACGAGTTACCCACATGTGACAATAAGTAACAAATCAAGAATAAGGGACTGCCCTTTAGGCAGTCCTAATCAATGTAGAAACTGCCATTTGTCCATTTGAATTAGAGGTGGACCACAGGAAGTGATGAAAGACACTATCTCTTTAAGTAAGTGAGTGAACTTCCTGTGGGAACAGTTGCCATCTCCAACTGGAAGAAGAAGCATCTCCTGAGACCACAGAACGCTTACGCTCTATATTGTCACGTGGGTAAGTTAGGCTGACTTCCTTGGCCTTGCTGGGCCAATTCTAAACTCTGCCTATCTGGCTGTTGGGTCTTGTGGCTTACAGCTTCATTTATTTAGCCCCCTTAACCTTCTCTCTCAGTCCAGGCCTTTGGCCTGGACTAGCCTCTACTTTTCTCTTTATTCCTACTTTTACCTATTGATTGTAAATAAACTCCTCAACCCGATGCTGACTTGGGTCTGATTTAATTACAGAATCAACCTAAATTGTTGATTCCTGGGGGCCACATATTTTTAATATATATCTATAAATACCTAAATTTTATTCCTTACAACAGTCCTTTATCTTTAAGATCAAATAGGTCTAGTATTCTGAGAAATGATAATGTATTTGTCTTAAGTTTTGCTCATAGAATGACTAAAAGACAATGATTGATACAGTGTGTAGGGCAGCTGAAGTCATCTTTTATTTAGTAAAGATACTATGAGGCCTAAAAGAATATCTCAGTGGAGTGTCAAAAACTCTTATTGAATTAAATTAAATTTTTCTCTGTAAACTAGCCTATAGATAGGAACCATTCTATAAAGCATGTGTCCAGAGCTAAGGAGATTCCACTGACAATGTGATTCATCATTTGTATGTGAAAATAACAAATTCCTAGTGGGCTTCCAGGTGATGACTCAACATTGAAATGACTAGATGTTTATGATATGTCCAGAATCACAGGCAATGTTGTGAGTTTGAGAAGTTCAGAGATCCTGTAGGGATTTAATGAAGTTAATCGACATCAAAGGAGCTTTCTTCATTGAAAAAGATCATTGAACAAAAAAGGAGCCAAGTTCCTGGCCTGGCTTGTCATAAGATACAAAATTTGTGGTAGACAGTACAGAGCCAAGGATTAATATAAAATGCCTTATTGACAGTTCTGCAAATAGCTTTTTTTTCCCACACTCATAGATCAATTTTAACAATAATTACAAGATAAATTAATGAATCCTGTTTTAAGGTTTTCTTTTCTTTTTTTTTTTGTCCGATGTATGCTTGTTGGTATCCAATGTTTAGATATCTTTTTGTGAGTAGGAATAAATAATACACATTCCATATCAGATTCATTTTGTACAACAAATTAGAGAAATGAGTGTTATATTCAATAATCTGGAAAGAGATGGAAGCCACCTTGACAGACAGGGATGGCTATTGAGAGGCTCAGAATGTTCCCAGGTGCCATAAGCCAGGGGCAAACGTTGGTTGACCTCACCCTATAAATACACCTCACAGCCACTTTCAGGATGTCTCTGGATTAAGGTCTCTGGAATGAGAAGTCTCTGAACTCTGAAGTCTCTGGACTGAGAGGCTGAGAACTGGAGATCACAGATCTCTGCCAACCTCTGTGGTTCAATCTGGGCATTGGGTGGCTCTAAGGGTGGTTTGAAGGGTGGTTGAAGGGTTGCTGGGTGGTTTAAGAAGAAGAGGGTAGGAATAAACCTGAATTGATTTCCTGATAGACTGTGAGAACTAGTGAATCACCAACACTGGTGATAAGAGAGCTTAGAGAATAAATGCCATCAATACATCTGCAGCAATAGCCTCCCTATTCTCTGGCTTGCCTATGGCCAGGTATGGTGGAAGGTAGAAGAGAGGTGAAATCTCCAGCTCTTCCACCTGATCAATAGCCTCCAGTCTTGATTGTTAATTAGTTTAAAGATAATAGATTGATAGGATTTCCAATCCCCAATCCTTGACCTTGTTATCCTTTCCCTATTTATAGATAAAGAGTGTTCAACAAGTACCTTCCTGGGTGGTCTTTCTATCAGGGCCCTTGGGAAGGAAGTCAAATGCAGTCAGATACAAGGCAGATCAATAGCCCAGTACTAATTTATCCAACCCCAGTTTGGACCTGAAAGGTTACCCATCTATCTAACCTCTTAAGGGTCCTTACTTGGGCAGCTGTTAGAGGAAGGGGATAACTTGCAGCAGAAATTAGGGTAATAGGAGTAGGTATTCCTCCAACCAACTGCAGCTGAGGAGATCATAGATAGATACACATCATCACCATCATTCTATATCTATATCTCCCTTGTAGCCCATATTCTTATAACATGAGTCATGACAGAAGTTACTAGTATCCTTCTACTATACTAGTACCCTCCCTTCCCCAGGTTGCTGGGATAGCAATTTAAAGAGTTAAAGAACATAAGAAAAGGAAAATAAACCCCTTTCATTAGAGGTAAGGCTCTTCTAGGACTGAATTCTGTATGGACAGAATATCTGCATTTAAAGCAGAGGAACCAGAAAGATAAAGGGAGAAGAGGGATATGGTATAGTGTCACAGATTGTTGGGCACAGCAGTAATTCTTTGTTGTAAAATTTGTGTTTCATAACTCTTAGCATAATAACTTATAGAAAGGAACTACTTTAAAAAAAGAAAAGCAAATAGGTAGATAGACTTGATTGATACTGCAATCAACATTTAGTTCTGTGATTATATGTCCCCCAATGTTTCCACTTTGGGGAAAAGTCTCAATCTGTTTATGATGACCACATTGACTTACTATATGTGAAGCCAATATAAGAGAGAAAAATTATCTTAGCATTATAGATTTAGAGTTGGGAGTTGAAAAGTCAACTAATTTATCTCCTTTTTGCAGATAGGAAATTGAGTCCCAGAGAGATTATGTAATTACACAGGTATTAAGTAACAGATCTAAGAATTATATTCAGGTCTTCAATTCCTAATCTATCACTCTTACAAGTGTCTAAATGATATTTTTCCAAATAATGATGGATTAAAAATATCTATACTTCATTTAATCTAGCTTGAAATATGTACCCCAGTGGATGTTGCAGAGATCATGTTCTAATCATATTTCCCCTATAATTAAAATATTACATTCTTTATATTTTAATAGTAATTCAGAAAATCAAGGCTGATTAAATGAAAATAGTTAGTTATAGAATTAGTGAGAAACTAATGTATGTTTTTCTTTACAAATAAATAAAATGAAAATACGTTTAATGTAATTTATTCCTCAAAACACTGGCTAAAACTCAACTTTTATTTTTATTTTAATTTTTTCATCTGTGGCTAGGTAGTGTTGTTTGACAGCTATATAGAAGACAGTGGGAAAGTAATTGGTTTCCCTACCCTGCCAACTCTTGTTTCCAATGAATAGTTACCCACATTATAAAAACAGTTACCTTAATTACTTCACCTGTGGGTATTCTTATCTAAAAGGTAAAGCAGAACTGTACTTTTATATGAAGTACTGGAGGAAATGTTGCCAAACCAAGGGTGCCCAAACTGGTGAAAATAGAATATTTTTCTGAATCAGTGAAGCTCAAAATATTTAGTCACCAGGTTCCTACTAAAAATTTATAGAATTTTAAATAATTTAAAGAATAAAAGAAAAACACAAAAATAAAGAAATAAGCTTTTAATAAAAATAACCATTTGAGAATTCTTTCAAAAATGCAATTATATCTAGATGACTCTGGCTATTATCTTGTTTTATTTCTGGACCTTTCTCATTTCTCATCTTGACATCTAAACCTGTATATAGACCGAGTCCTAATTTATCTCTTCTTTTCTGGGACCCCATTTTTCCTAGGCACACACCTTTAGAATCTGTTCCTATCTTGAACATATACTTTATATTTATTTACTTGGGTTTCCTTCCCATTTCCTCTGGATTTCCTGTGTCTGACTGACCATCATTTCAAGATTTGGAAACATTTTCCTTGAATCATACATTTTATATATACACATATGTATATACATTTGTATTTATTGTTTATATTACATATGGATGCTGAATCATTTTTGAATGAATCATAAAGGTATTTGAACTAGATGTTTCTTATCAACTTTTTTTGTCTTACATGTTAAGAGTAATATAAAGAAAAAACAACTACATTGAATTTGGTCCTTAAGATAAGTAGATAAGAAAATTTGATTGGGCTTAAATAAATCAATATTTTAAAAATATTTATTTGGTGAAAACAGAGTTTGAAAGCTGTTCACAAGTTAGACAATTGAAATTAAATGTAAAAACATTGAATGTTCAAGAAATCAGTGAAACAAACTTTTATGAATTTAAAAATCAAGGAAGCTTGAATTATAAACTTACCATTTTTGAATTCAATAGTTTATTTTTTTATTTTAAGCTCCTTTTGCACTTGGACCAGTTGCATCTAGCATTTTATATATGATGCAATTTCTATAGTTAATTTCTAAATTGCATATGTAGTTGAAGTTAATTTGCATTTAATTTAGAGGAAAAATATGACTGCTTCATTTATCTAGTGCTTTAGGCTATGGAGAATGTGAAAGATTTGTAAAAGAGCAACACATCAGTTTTAGTGTTTATTTTAATGATGATGCTAGTTAATTGGATTTAATAGAATTCTAAAAATTTACTGAGACCTAAGATATCTAATCTTTTTTATTAATTTTATTATATAGTTGCCAAATCTCCCTTCTCCCTATCATTTATTATAGGATTATCAGTGATATAAGTTTCATATGAATTTTTAGACACTATCAAAGGCTTTGATCATTCAGCTATGCCAGATGATCATTTAATTTGATTCCTGGAAATAGGATTGATTAATTTCCTTATGTTTGTGTGTATGTATGTATATATAAATCTTAACTAAAATTTTTTAGTTTACTTCATGGTTTGTTAGTGAATACCATTTTTTGTGCTTTTGTTTTTCAGTCCCTTTTCAGTCATATCTGATTCTTCATGACCTTACTTTGAATTTTCTTGTCAAAGGTGTTAGATTAGTTTGCCATTTCCTTCTCCAGTTCATTTTACAAATGAGGTAACTGAGGCAAACACAGTTAAGTGGCTTCCCCAGGGTCAGAGAAGCAGTAAATATCTAAAGCCATATTTTAAATATGGTAGACTTTTCCTTGACTCCAGGCCCAGTTTTTTATCCACTATACTACCTAGCTACATTGGTTATAACATAATAAACATATTACATAAAGCAAATCCACCACCACAACAAATTGTCTATATCTATTGTATGTGAGGCACTGAAAAACGGAGGGGCAGTGTCTGTGGGATCAATATCCTGTCTTATTGGTTACTTGGTTCTCTAACTTCCTTTCTCTGAGGGCCTGGCTATACCTGCACATCTCAGTGGACTTTGACCACCAGGCCACTGAGAGGTGACATTAAGCAAGGTGACATAATGGAGAGAGAAATTCTCTTCCTAGAGTTTTGTTGACAATATAGAGGTCAGAATTTTCCTTATTTGGATTTCAGCCCACTTCCCTTTAGTCCCTTTGCAAATATTCATCATAGTCTCTACTTAGTCCATCTTTTACTTATCCAGAGGAACTGAATCAGTAATTTTCACTTTTTATGGGGTTTTAACTTGGATTTTTCATTTCAATCTGTAACTTTAAAGGATCCTAACATATGGTCAGATTCTTTTTTTTTTTTAACATTTAATAATATTTATTTTTTTAGAAAAGTTAACACGGTTACATGATTCATGCTCTTATTTTCCCCTTCACCCCCACATCTCTCCCCACCCCATAGCCAAAGCGCATTTCCACTGATTTTAACATGTGTCATTGATCAAGACCTATTTCCAAATTGTTGATAGTTGCATTGGTGTGGTAGTTTCGAGTCTACATCCCCAATCATGTCCACCTCAACCCATGTGTTCAAGCAGTTGTTTTTCTTCTGTGTTTCCACTCCTGCAGTTCTTTCTCTGAATGTGGGTAGCGCTCTTTTCCATAAACCCCTCAGAATTGTCATGGGTCATTGCATTGCTGCTAGTACAGAAGTCTATTACATTCTATTTTACCACAGTGTATCCATCTCTGTGTACAATGTTCTTCTCCTTTCACTCTGCATCAATTCCTGGAGGTCTTTCCAGTTCACATGGAATTCCTCCAGTTTATTATTCCTTTGAGCACAATAGTATTCCATCACCAGCACATACCACAATTTGTTCAGCCATTCCCCAATTGAAAGGCATACCCTAATTTTCCAGTTTTTTGCCACCACAAAAAGTGCAGCTATAAATATTTTCGTACAAGTCTATTTATCATATGGTCAGATCTTAATTATTTGATAGCATGTTTATATAATCTCTGCCTTTTCTCCACAGCTATATATTCCTGGGCTGAGGTATGGGAGGAATTCCCATGTTAGATCCCAGACATGGGCCTATACTTTAGATTGTATTTCTGCCATAGATATCTGGAGGCTGGTGGGGAAGGAATACTGAATGATACTCCAAGAAATATAGTTCTCTAGTGTTCACACAATTTAATTTCAAGTCCCCCTTTATCTTATAGATTCAGATGTGATTGCTTTATATGTGGCACATGAAATTTCTTCTTATGGAATGTCAGGAAGTTCACAGTTTCAAAGATATTTTCTATTCATAATATTTTGGGTCATATGACCTAGAAGCCTTACAGATAGTGATTTCGTTTTAATTCATATATAGCTAATAGATAGTTCTATGAAAGTGGATAAATTCTACAAGAAAAAATGTAAAGAGAGGAACAAAGATTTGAACAATTAACATTCAGAAATATCTACAGTTAGGAATCAGAATAAACAATCCTGAGGAAAAAAAAAGGAAGAATGGTCAGAAAAGCAAAAGGAGAACCTGAATAATCTAATACTCTGGAGTGTAATAGAGGAAAGGAATTTAAGAAGTTCAACAATGCCAAATCCTTATAATTCTAAAAACAGATTGAACAATAAAATCCTTAAATTGTGAGATGCAGATAAATTGTCAGCCCCCAGAGGAAATTATTAGAGTTGGTAGAAGTTAAAAAATGCTGTTGGGGTAAAAGGAACAACCTTGAAGAATAGGTAAGCTCTATAAGAAGAAAAGAAAAAAAAGCAAAAAGACATTTTTTAACATTTATTAATATTCATTTTTAACATGGTTACATGATTCATGCTCCTCCTTTCCCCTTCACACCCCCCCCCC
>NC_058130.1:442950614-442966893 GCF_016433145.1 Gracilinanus agilis | reverse complement strand
TTGCTCAATTCTAGCCTTTAGGGATTGATTTTCGGCCATAATCTTCTGGTTTTCGGCCATAATCTTCTGGTATTCCTTTTCAATCTGGTCATTTCTGGTGTTCAATTGCAAGATTCTACCTTTTAAACAGTTATTTTCTTGCCAGATCTCTTCCATTTTCCTCAAAATCTCAGTTTTGAATTCTTCCATAGCTTGTGAGGAGTTTTCCTTATTTGAGGAGGGTCCAGATGCTTGTTTGTTCTCCTCCTCTGCTTGGTTGTCTGGATTTTCTCTGTGTAAAAGTTGTCGAGTGTTAAAGACTTCTTTTTCTTGTTGTTATTCTTTCTCTTCTGAGCTTCCTGAGACTGGGTAGCCATCATTAGCCCAGCAGCTTCTCAGGTTTATCCTCGCGCTCAGTGTCTGTCCACGGGCTATTGGCTCCTGAGGTCTGAGTTCTGGTTTTTCCCAAGGTCAAGCCCCCTGGTGGATCCCCTTGCTTGATCCTCTGCCAGTGGTTCCTTTACAAGTCTCAGGGTGCTGCTTCCACAGTCATATACCCGTCCACGCTGGTTCCCCACTCAGGTTTTCAGAGCTTTAGTTCCTGGCTGTCTGCCTCCACCCACGCCTCCACCTGTGCCTGTGCTCTCAGCCCGCGCTCTGCGCCCTGCCTCCTCTCTCTGCTCCTGTGCTCAGATTTCACGTGCGTTCTTTGGCTTATTGGGGTCCTAAATCCTGCTGCTCTCAGGAACAGGCCCCGGAGCTGCCAATGACTCAATGGGTGCCCCAAACTTGCTCTATTTCTTTTTAGCTGGCTTCAGCGCTATAGGTGTTGTGTGTGGAGGGGGTGGGGGTGGGGTGGTTGCTCAGCCCGCTATTTATTGCGAGCTGTTTCACCCCTTTATAGCATGGAAATGCCCCGATTCCACGTACCTTCCATGCTGTGCCCTGTTGTGGGGTTCCTCCGTTCGTCTGGACTTGTTTTTATGTCCCCTTGAGGAGTTTTGTGTTTTTTCGGTCAGGAGAGGTTAAGAGCTGCTTCTTACTCTGCTGCCATCTTAACCCGGAACTGAGACATTTTTTTTTTTTAATACAGGTCTTCAGGTAATGGAATTAATCCAATGTACTTAAGAGGACTTTTCAGACATTACTCTTTAATCCAAGAAGAGGAGAGTGTAAGAATATGATAGACCCCAAATTAAATATTACAATAAAACATTCCTCTTTGTCTTGTAACTTCGCATCCAATATAAGTGTCAAGGATAAGCAAATAGGAAATTTCATCATTTTTCTTTAGAAGACATTCTGTTTTTCTATATCCATTTGACTGTTCCATCTCAATCTATGTGTGCACAAAAATCATCTGCATGACACTTGTTTTGCCAGGAGCTAATCTCTTATACCCAGAGGTACTCAGAATGATCTGTTCCATTTCTTCTCATTCCTCTCTACTTTCAGAAATATTTCTATTTAATTTCTGAGAACTCATAGTCCTCACACCTTAGCAATCTCACTTAAGAAGAAAATACTTCCCTTGGAATCCTGAGAAGGTCTTTGTGTCTCCCTAATTTTCAGCTTTTAGCTTCCATGTTCACAAATCAATTCATCTTTTATTTATTTGTGAATTTTTCCTCCTCCAAAAGTCATTTATTCAGTGGAATTTTAGCTGGTCCACATGAAACTATCTCAGAATGCCTTAGCCCTTTATTTCTATGGGCTCCAGTTTCATATTAACCAGAATATTACCTTCATTATCCTTATAGTATATATCCCAGAATCCTTAATCCCAATTGCCTCATTTAGTATATTTTTCAGAACTAAAATAATATTGATGTTTACATGCTATTCATTATGACTAGACAGTTTGAAAGTGAATTTAATCTGATATAAGACTTGTTTTAAATTAAGAACAAAGAATTGCAAATTCGAAATGATAATCTAAAAAATAATTTGAAAGAAAATAAATAAATCTCGTAGCATTCATTTTACTATTTCTCACTAGGAATCTTTAAATCTTTGAAAGATGTTGAACATTTGTCTCTAGAGAGTAAGTTATTGCTTCCAGCTGTGAAACAAATGTGCATTGGAAATAGGTCAGCTGCCTCACACCATCTGGAAAATACCTGTGAACCCAAAAAGGAAGAAATATTTCTAGGAAAGATTAGACAAACCTCATTCATTTCAGACATCATAAAGACTACCATCCATGTTATAAGCTTCAATTATACACAATTTGAAAAATATCATACAGAATTCATTTTGCTTATTTTTTCTTCTTAACTAATAATTATTTAATGATAAATTCTTAAGACCTCAGTAGCCAAATGACTGATTCATCTCATTTCATTTTAAGTGAATATTTTTGTTGATATTTCTCTTTTATTTGCTATGTTTCCTTGAAAACCAACTATCTTTTATTTCACCTAGAGTCAGATTAAAAGGGGTGTGTGTGTTTGAGTTTTCTTGTTTTATGTTATGTTATTTTCTATGATAATATTTAAGGCAAAGGCAGTTAACTGCACAGTGGATAGTGCCCTAGGCCAGGAATCAGGAAGATTTTACCTTCCTGTGTTTAACTCTGGGGATTCAAACACTCACTTGCTGTGGGACCCCGAGAAAGTCACTTAAGCCCATTTGCCTCAGTTTTCTCATCAGTAAAATAAGTTGCATGAAGAAATGGCAAAGCACTCTACTATCTTTGCCAAAAAAAGCCTCATATGGAGTTATGAAAAATCAGATGTAACTGAAATGACTGAATAAGAACAATGTCAATACAAAATAAAGATTATTTTAAAATAATCATGTGGTGGTTAAATCATATATATATTCATCAATTCAATGAATTGAATTCAAGTTATTCTATATAACAAATTTTAATGTATGGCAGTATTGATAGGAAAATGAAAATCAACAAAATTTTTGCTTTCAAGGAACAAGGAATCTATTTAGAGGAGGTTTTCCCATGATGAATATTTAGAGCAGGGACATCTGTTCAAATTCTACCTTTGATTTGTTCTACCCTGGAGCATGTTATTGACCCTTAATTGGTTTCATTTAAAATAAATCTTTTAAATGAATGAAGGACTTATAGTAGGTGCTTTCTGAAGTCCCTTCCCCCTCTAGATCTATGATCCCACAGTTACTATGTACAAAATACTGAATAGAAGAGACCAAAGTTTATGAGACATTAAAATGCTACTAGATCTAATTAAAGATTTCATGGTGTGTAAGCTACTTCCAGGGCGTCTTTAAAACACAGAATCAAATTGAATTTAACAAATTATTATTTATTTTGTGTATTGCATGATAGATACTATATGATATGAAAGGACCACATAACATGATCTCTGTCTTCAAAGAGCATGAAATATCATTGGAAGACAAGCTCCACACCTATTATTAGAATATAAAAAATTAATGCCAAATTATATATTTTAGCCCATTAATTAAAAATATAGGTAAATAGATATAAATAAGGCTTAATTTGAATTACCTGTTTGATGTAGCAGCTAAAAATTATTTTTAAGAAAGTGATTCATTTCACTTTATTCTGCTCTTATCAATTCTCATGTGAGATATTACATTCATTTCCAGACTACATGATTTAGTCATTGGTGAGCTGCAGAGTTTTCAGAGGAAGGCAACTAGTTCTTTGAATGGCATTTATTTAAGAGTATTGATTGAAATAATTGGGCATGTCTTGACAGGTAAATAGATGATATGAAGGGAACTGTGATATTCCAGTGTTTGAAAGGATTGTCATTAGGAGGAGTGTTAGACATGTTCCATTTGATTCCGAAGGTAGAACAAGGAATATTGTGTGGAAGTCACCAAAATGGTTATATAAGCTCAGTGTCAGGAGATGTTTCCTAATAATTTCCTAATAATCCAAAAATAGAGTTCTCTGACTTCAAAGGTGGTGGATTCCCCTCCCTGGAGCTTTTTTAGCAGAAACTAGACTTTCACTTGTATACTAAGTCTGGAAGGCTTCCTTTTAATATATGGATTGAACTAGATGACCACTAATGTCCAATTCAACTTTCCTATTCTGTGATTCCTTTGGACACTTGTTCCTTGTGAGAAATGGATGACCAGCTGTGAAAATAACTTTGGGGGTTGAGAGAGCATGAGTTTAGTATTTATGAAAGAAGAAAGAAAAAATTTCCATAATAGCATGCTTCTCAGATAAGGGACAGACCATCCTGCACTTGAAGGACAAAGGAAAGCCATTCCCTGGTTGGCATATCTCAGAAGGTGCAGGCCTGAGGTAAATGTTCAGCTTCTCTCCAGCAGTCCAAAATATATCTACTTACCTTTAAAGGGTACATTATGAATATAATGGACTAGTATATTTCTTATGTATTCAAGTTTTAGTTTGCATCCTTTATATATTATGTTTTTTCTGTGATGGATAAGATAAATGGCAGTGTTATCCCTGATATCCATATTATAGATTAAGTAAATCACCCCAAAAGAACCCCATTGCCTTCATTCAGGAAGACTCTAAAAATGACCCATACATAAACTATATTATAAACATTTTCTCTGGATCTGCTGCTCTTTCCAGAGCAGCAATTTCAGGTGGTAAATTTTGGCTCTCTACACTTTGCATTTGATGCTCTTCCTAGATTCTACTGCACCAAATGAGATGTGTTCACCCTTTCCTACACACTCTTTCCTGCAACTTTTTGAGTGTTGTCTTCCCCAAGTAGATTTTGAGGACAGCTAGATGGCAGAGTTGATAGAGGACCAGGAATCAGGAAGATTAGAGTTCAAATCTGTCATCATATACTTCCTAGCTATATGACCCTGGGCAAGTCCTTTAGTCCTGCTTGTCTCAATTTCTTCATTTGTAAAATGAGCTAGAGAAGGAAATGGCAAATCTCTTCAGTATGTTTGTCAAGAAAATTACAAATGGGACCAAGAAGAATAGGACATGACCTAACAACAACAATTGGATTTTAAACTCTTTTAGCATAGGATTATCTTTTTTATTAATTATATCATCAGTACTTAACACATTTCCTGGCACATAGTGCATACTTAATGAATGCTTATTAGATTGCCTGGGAGCAGAAGCTGAAAGAAATGACTCTCTTAGTCATACCTAACTAGGCTGAACTTGGTTGTTTTGACACAGTCATTTATAGAATACTCTGGGAAAAAGGATGAATATAAAATGAGGAAATCAAAACTACAGTTCTTGAATGAGTGGTCCTATGGGGAAATATATAAATCCTTGGAGTCTCTTAGAGTCCTTAATATGAAGGCCCCTTTAGTGAAAAAAGGAATGATCTGGGTCTGATTCTTCCTATTATCTAAAAGAGGTGGCATGGGGCAGGAAGGGGAAGGGTAGAATTTTAATTTTCCCCCTCCAACTTCCAGCAATTAATCATGGGGTTCATTGCTCTGTGGTACTGCCAGCCATTCTATCAGTATTGAAGTTGAGAAGAAAAACTTTCATCTTTCTGGGCTTTCTTCCAATGGAAGTAGGAAACAGAATACTGATGAGTCTTTATTTTCTTTCCCTATTGTCATAACATCAGTCTTCCTCTCTTTTTTTTCCAGTATCTCTTACCAGCCCCACCTATCAGCCTGTAGTCTTTGGTGGAAACATTTTTTTTTCTGCATTTAACCAAAATAATAAGGATGTGAAAAAGTGATATTATCTTTATATGTTAGATTTTACTCTGCAAATGCATTTAGCCTTTTTTTCCTTTTCTTTTTTCTCCTCTTTTCCTTTGTTTTTGTTTTTTTCCTTTTTGAAAGTAGATCTTCATATATTTCCCAAGCTAAGTACAGTCTCTTTTCTCAAGCCCAATTCCACTGCTGATTTGCCCAAAAGCTTCAGTGTGCTTCATTTTTGCCATAGGTTTATTCACCCATCGTTAAGCGCCTATTGCTTCTCCAGTCTCTGATTCTGAGGGACTCCCCACATTGGTGTTAGATCTAGTGAGTGAATCTAACTGGCTTTATCATTAATGTAGCTCAGAACTCCAAAGCTCAAGTGATCTATTAGGCTACACCTCCCCATGAGTAGGGCTCTAGACATGCAATAGTATGCCCAGACCTATATTATACTTTGAAATTTTACAGATGAAAAGGGAAAAAAATAGGAGAAAGTTTTAATACTTGACCCAAACAAATTGTTGAATGTCAGTTAACATGATATTATACTAAATTAACTTATTAAAATATAATTTCATGCCTGGAAGAATCTCTCTATCTGGACAATTTTTTCATTAAGTGTGTTAATATTAAGTGTATGGACCTAAATATTGTGAGCATTTTACATATGAAAGTATGCAGTCTAGATAAGCCTAGTCACATCAAAATTCATCAAGACAATTTGATGAAATTCCTCTTTATTTTTGCGATACATATGACCTTGAAGAGCAATATGCTTGACATTATACAAAGTTTCCAAAGTATATCTACTTTGACATTTAAAGACTAATGAAAAAGTTTACTAATGAGATAATCAGATATTTCTAGACTTATGAGAAAGCACAATTAAACACAAGTTTCCACACCTGTCTATATAACACTAAATGACCTGACAGAAATGGACTCAATGGTGAATCTTTTTAGCCATAGACCTTCTAATAACAAGTATTCATTTATCCCTTGATCTCAACCTTAAAATAAACAGATCCCAGTCAATTCCATAATTCATGTGACTAATTCACAAGAGTCATATTGCTCACATTCACATACACAAAAATCTAATCTTTAAATACCACTTTTTGTTCCAAATAGATAGTTAATGCAGACAGTACCATTTAATTCTGGAACCTAAATTGGGATATATTTGTGTCCAATAGTCAATAATAACTATGAGGCCCACTGAGGTAAGCAGCCATGCTTGCCTGAGATTGCTGGCAAGATCTCAATTGATCACACAAAGATGCGACTGCTCTCAGCCAAAAGCCATCCCTATACCCTGAGTCCTCCCTCACTCTGAAGAGCAAAGAAGTTATTGTAATATCATGACTGAAAGTACCAACCCTACCTTTCCCCAAGAACAGAGTAGCAATCACTGTTTTTCAACTTGCTTATATCTGTAATAGCAACCCTGATAATGTTCATGTATGAAGTCATTTTAACCAACATCATCCTGTGGGAAAGTCCCCCCCCCAAGAATGTTGTAGTGCCTAATATTTTACTCTTTCTCTTTGTCACAATAAACAAAGATCATAGCCCCCAGTCATGGTGCCATGATTCTTCCATTCGGTCCCTCTCAGACGTGCTGGCCCAAAGCTTTCCCTGTCCTTCTTTCCTTCTTATCTCATTCTCTCTCTCTCTGTCTCTCTGTCTCTCTGTCTCTCTCTCTCTCTCTCTCTCTCTCTCTCTCTCTCTCTCTCTCTCTCATTGCTAAGTCTCTCTACCAGGCTAACTCTTTCTCTCCACAGCTACAGTGGCCCTCATATCCAATCACTCATCACCGTGTCTCCCACACATGGCTGTGACAAATAACCACATTGCTATTATAACACTTGCAACTTAATGATGAGCAAGCTGGCTACAGACCAGAGTTCAAATACTGCCTCTGACAATACTGATTATGTGGCTGTGAATAGATAATTAGTACCTCAGACAACTTTCCCAAACTATTATGTTGTGGATCAGTTGCTGATACATTGGTAGAAATCTCTAGTGAGGAATTTCCTACCTTGAAAAAGATCAAAGTTTCTATCAAATATATGGCTAGATATTAACAACTACTCATCTACATATATATTCATATCCATATATATATGCTTATATATAGACATGTTTATATACATCTATACATATGAATATATAGATGATGATATAGATAAAGGAATAGAGGTTTAAATATTTGCTTCAGACCTATGATTTTTTGTTGTCAGAAATTTCTTTTGAGGAATATCTATATATATATATATATTTATTCCTATACCTATACCTATACCTCTCCTTTTACCTATATCTATGCCTATTTTTATATCATCTTTATGTATGTATATACCAACTATATGGACATATATAAATATATGTGAAGGTGTTAGTACATTTGTGTATATATATATATATATATATATATACACATATATATATGGAAGGAAAGAGACAGAGACAGAGACACAGAGAATAAAAGAGAAAGAAGACTAGAGAGAGAGTGAGGGAGGAGAGAAAGGAACAGAGTTGGGAGGTAGGGTACTAGGAAATGGATTCATGTATTCATTGGTATAAGGAATTTTCAGAAAAGAAAAATCTCTCTACCAATCTATTTACCAGTAAATATTTTTTAATTGTCTACTATGAGCCAAGTACTATACTAAGTTTTAGAGATCAAAATGGGCAAAAGCTAATCCTTGCCCTAATATAGCTTACTATCTAATGAGGAATGATAAAAACAAATATATACAAAACTAGCAAGCTATATGTAGGTTAAACAGGAAATCATTAATGAAGAGAAGACACTAGCATTAAGAGAGTTTCAGAAACTCTTCCTGATGAAGATAGAATTTTATTGTTTGTTTAGTTATTCAGTGATGTCCAATGCTTTATGTCACTCTAAGCCTCTGTATCCCCCATTATCTCTCAAAGTCTGTCCAAGAGCATGTCTATTGTTTCTATGATAGCATCTGTCTCATTCCCTGCCATCTCCTTTTCCTTTTGCCTTCAATCTTTCCGAAAATTAAGATATTTTCCATTTAGTTCTATCTTTTCATTATGTGGCCCAAACATTTAAACTTCATCTTCAATATTTGATTTTCCAATTAATAGTCTGAATTTATTCCTTTAAATATTGAGTAATTTGATTTCCTTACTGTTCAAGGAACTCTCAAAAATCTTCTCCATACCCCATGTCAAAAGTGTTTATTCTGTGTTTCTCAGTTTTCCTTAGAGTTCAACCTTTACAACTATACACTGCAACTGGAAAAACCAATAGTTTTGACTATATATACCTTTGTCAGCAAAAATGATGTCTCTCTGCTTTTTCACAGTATTGCCCAGATTTACCATAGCTTTTCTCCTAATGAGCAAGTATCTTTTAATTTCATGGCCACAGTCATCATCTGCAGTGATCTTTGAGCCTAAGAATATAAAACCTTAGTTTCCATTTCTTCTCCTATTATTCTACAGGAAGTAATGATGTTAAGATCATAGTTTCTTTGATGTTAAGCTTCCATACTCATTCACCCTCACCAAGAGATTTAATTCTTGTTCATGCTAGGCCATCATCTGCATATGTGAGATTGCTGCTGTTTCTCCCAGCAACCTTAATTCTGCCTTTTCATTTATCTAGCCTGGCATTTCACATCATGTACTCTGAATATAAATTAAATAAACAAACTGACAATATACAATAATTTCTGGATCTTTTTCCAATCAAAATAGTTGGTTGTTTCATATTTGATACTAATTGTTTCTTCTTGGCCCACATACAGGCTCCTAAAGAGATAAGAAAAGTGTTATGGAACTCTAATCTTTTTAAAAACTTGCCACATTTTGTTGTGATCCAATCAGTTTTTGTATAGTCAATGAAACAGAAGTAGATTCTTGTTTGTTTTGTTTTGTTTCTGCAACTCTTTTTAATTTTCATTGTCCTTTTCTGTGATAATATTCTGGATCAGAGATCAGGGAAGGGGGAAAACTTGGAGTCTGTTTTGGCCTGTTTTTGCAGGCACCTGTGTATGGGAGTGAGAGATCTAAGTTAGGGCTTTAAAATCTTTAACATTAACTCACTAATTACTGGTTTGTTATGGAGTGATATTTAGGGGAATTTCTGTAAAAATACTTGTAGATGGGGATTTCTTAGGAGTCTGTAGGGTGGTCTGTAAAGGTTTTAGTAATAACCTATAATGTTCCTCTATATTTTCCTTGAGCTGCGTAGAGATATAGATCATAATAATTCCTATAATGAGGAGTGTTAGTAAGGGAAGAGTCACACAGGGGAATCTGAGTGGGAATTCCATCGTCTTGTGATCTGCTTTACAGATTTTCAGGACTCACACGTGACTCTGTTATCCGTCATGAATCTGATGGCTCCTGGGACATATTTATGTTCAATGTCTATCTATTGAGTGATCTATCAGTCTCTCCATCTCTCCAACTATCTTCCCAATAGGCATTGTTATAAACAAGTAAGCTATTTAACTTAATGTAGAAATTATTTCTCTGTATATCAATAACTTTCAACAATTTAGATATAGAACATATCAAAAGAGCTAATATAGGAAGAATATAAGTATGACATTTACTGGACTGTTGTAACTATCAATAAAACAATAAATATTAAATGTTTGTAATTTTATGCCTATAAATATGAATTTGTAGTAATACAACTATTATCTTTATTTAAAGTATGAAGGTAAAGAGAAAATTTCTAATTTTCAGAAATACCATTTAAGGGGATGATTCTGGTGCTGTATTTTTTAAACTTAGCTAAAAGTATGTGCCCTAAAAAGTGTGGCCAAGTATACAAATATATGAGCTGTAATAAACTTTTTTAACTAATACTGTCAGTGGCAGTACTAAATCTGAATCTGGGAGATAATATTCTACCAGAAGAAAAATGCTAATGCTAAAGTCAAGACAAACTTGTTCATTAAACGAACATACTAACCCTCAAATTATTGCCTAAGTATAATCATTGACCTTAAAAGGG
The DNA here is from genome assembly GCF_016433145.1 of Gracilinanus agilis. Lineage (NCBI taxonomy): Eukaryota > Metazoa > Chordata > Mammalia > Didelphimorphia > Didelphidae > Gracilinanus > Gracilinanus agilis. Next base: position 442,956,278 of record NC_058130.1, on the reverse strand, counting down.
GCACAAAGTAAATGAACAGGAAAAAAATTCTTTTTTTCTAGGAAGTAAATATTAGATTTAAATTTCAAAACCAGTAGGAAATTTCATTCTGGATTTTTGCTTTGTCAGTCTCCTGTTGGAAGAGTCCAGTATTGAACCTAACATATATGATGGAAGATACGTCTCATTAAAAATATTTAAGACACAAGATAGAAAATGATTTGGGCAAAATAGTACGATAGATGTTATGATGATAATAACAGATAGTTTTGAGAAGCAGATAAATGTTTTCAGGGCCAAATAGCACTTTAAGTTAAGAGCCAGAGATTGACAGGCTACAGTGAGGAAAGGAGGGGGTAAAACACTCCTGGCTCTCAAACCCCTCCCCCTCTAACTGCTTCTGCTTCAGTTGGTAATGAAGACAGGACTGGGATTCTTCTGGTAAGTTTCTCTTATGGCTGAAACCCCAATAATGTTCCTTTTCATTAATTTATATTCCTCTCAGGTCAGTTAGAGGAGATATAACAGCTAGTTATCTAACTGTTGAGGACAGAGGAGATCTTAAACTGGCAGCCAACAGGATTCAAACTAAATATACAGACTGAATTGTAAGTATCTTCCAAATAATTATCAGGCACAGCTTTGAAGGTAAAAAGTTATATTAGGAATTAACAAGGAAAATTATAGAAATCAATGAAGGGTTTAGGATAAATGAAAGGTGACCCTGAACTGTTAAATTGATGCCCCCTTCCCCCTCCTCACTGGAGGGATGAAGCATTTAACTAAAACTGGCTCTCTTACTATTGATAAACATTTTACTCTCTAATCGCTAAGTAATTATATAATTATATTAATGAAGAATAGTAATGACAAATAGGCTAACCCTATGAGTAGAAATCACTAGCTTAAGATACAATGGTTTCTCAGGAGAAACCCCAAGTCAGGAGAATCAAACAGAGTGTCTGCTCACATCCAATCCCACAAATTAACTGTCTCCAACCCTTCTCAACTGCCCCTCACCCAAAGTTCTCCAGGGGGGTCCCCTGGAATTCTGGGTGAGGCTCTCCCTTTACCTTTGGAGGGATTCCATGCTTTGCATCTGCACACAACATAGATACATGAAATAAGTTGAGTTAATATACAGTTTGTATTTATTAGGAGGCAAACTATCTGAGGCATTCTTCTTCAGCTGCTATTGCTGCCTATGGGTAAGGTGGGGAAATGCTTATAATGTGTTATTCTTTCTAATGCTACATTGTGAATGCCCTTCTCTCTACCCATCAGTAATTTTCCTGGTCACAATCCCTATTTTAATATCATTTTCCCCCTTCCCAATTTTGAATCTTTATTTAACTAGATAACTCTACACTATTCTAAACTCTTGAATCCTTTTCCTCTCTTACCATCATGGCTCCTTACTTGCAAAATCCAATGGTAGATGGCTGCCAAAAGAGCCATCTGACCTAAAGGAAGAATTCTCAGTCTCCCCTTACTTATTTCAGCAACATTCTTAAGTTTACATCAAACTTAAAAATAATCATGATATCCATTGAGAAAATTCAATGGATTACTCAACTCCAGAGCTAAACAAAAAAAAATGTGAAGTTTACAGGATTCATTAAGGGATTGGCTATTTAGCATAAGAACAGCTCTGGTTAAGTGAAGCCTAGAAGATTGAAGTACATAGAGAGATGAGATGGCTGTAAACAAGTGTGCTTTCTATCACTGAGTCCTGAGCCCTGCAAAATTGAGTGCTCCCTTAAGTTAGAACCAAATCAATCACACTGTACGCACGTTTCCACTGCATACTTAGAAAAAATTGATGAAAATATTTTCTAAACGAAATAAAATCTTATGAGGAAATAATAGAAAGGAGAGGGTGCAGCTGGGTGGCTCAATAGATTGAAAGCAAGGCCTAGAGATGGGAGGTCCTAGATTCAAATCTGGCCTCAGACACTTCCTAATTGTGTGACCCTGGGCAAGTCACTTAACCCCCATTGCTTAGCCCTTATCGCTCTTCTGCCTTGGAATCAATACATGGTATTGACTCTAAGACAGAAGGTAAGGGTTTAAAAAAAGAAAAGAAAGGATAATAATTAATTTGGGAAAGAAAGTGGCAAATCTGACCAAATAAATGGAACATTGTAAAATATAATCAACCAAATTAAGGACCTCCTCAAAACAACGTGAAATATTGAAACAAGATTGATAGATTAAAAAAAAGAAAATATAAGACATCTGATATCAAATACAAATGACCTGAAAATGGGTTGAGATAAGATCATTTAAGAATCATTGTTCTCCTTGGAAAAAATGGATACTATTTTACTTTAAATTCTTTTACTTTATTATATTTTACTTTAAATTCTTTTCTATTACAAATTACAATTCTTTTCTATTACAAAAAATAACTGCTATAAATATTTGGGGTATATGGAGGATATTCTTCTTAACAATGACCTCCTTAATGTATAAACTTAGAATTGGAATCCTTAGGTCAAAGGAAATGGAAATTAAGGGCAGCTAGGTGATCCAATGGATAAAGCACCAGTCTTAGTCAGTAGGACCTGGGTTCAAACCATGGCCTCAGACACTTCCTACTTATAGAACCAAGGATAAGTCATTTAAGCCTATTTTCCTAGCCTTCATTGTTGTGTCGCTGCTAAGGCAGATGGTAAGGAGTTTTTAAAACCAAAAGAAATTGAAATTGTAGTTACTTTTTTTATGTTTGCCAATTTGTAAAGTGTGAAGTAAAATAAGAGGGTTTTTTCATTTCTCTTTTTTTGTGATCTGGAATTCTTTTTCATGTGCTTGTGAATATTTTGCACCTTATTATTTTGAGAATTGTTCATATCCTTTGACCACTTATCTATTGGAAAATAATTCTACTCACTTGCTGCTGGTTTTTCCATTTACATTATAGTAGTTAAATACGTGTATTGTTTTCCTGTTTTCAATGCTAAAAATACATAGAATGACAAAAAAAAACAATGATACTGAAATAGTTATTCATTCTTTTTTATGTTCATAATCTTCAAATTTTCCTACCTTTATGAATTAGATAAAGAGTGAAAACATTGGTGGTCCAGTTTTTATTGTTTTGAAAGTTCTGTATTTGTTAGAAATAATATTTCAGATTATTTCTAAATATCCAAATATATATAACAAAATAATTATACTGGACAAGGTCTTGCTTCTATTGAGACCGTTTTAGCTTATCACAAACATTCTGATTCAATTTTCACTCAATTTATGATATAGCTAGTGGGCAAAAGCTACTGTTCAAAAGAAATTCCCTACAATCTTTTAAAAATATTTCAGGGTTGTCATAGTATTTGTCAGGGTTCTCACCTTTCAAATTGGTCTCATTAGTTAGCTTGGTGCTTTGGGATCTGGAAGGATCTCTCAACTGTTTTGATGATTTGATTTTCAGTGTAGACCAGTGATCCCCAAAGCAGGCACTATCGCCCCCTGGTGGGTGCTGCAGTCATCCAGGAGTGAAGTGATGGCCACAAATGTATTTATATTTCCTATGAATTGCTATTAAAATTTTATAAAAAAGTTAATTTCCAGGGGGCTAAGTAATATTTTTTCTGGAAAGAGGGCAGTAGGCCAAAAAAGTTTGGGAACCACTGGTATAGACAATATTTCAAATTTGGAAGCAAATCATTTTCTAAGCTTAGGCATAGGTATATAACAAGGGCTCATTTTTGGTGTGTCTGTGTATGTCTTTGTATGTCTCTGTTTCTGTATGTGTGTGTGTGTGTGTGTGAAAGATTGAGAGATGGAGACAGAGATACAGAGACAGACAGAGAGAGACAGAGAGACAGACACAGGGGAGAGTGTGTGAGTGAAAGTGAGAGACACATACACACAGAAAAACAGAGATACACTGACACAAAGAGACAGAGACAAAGCCAGAGTGAGAGAAAGAGAAAGAGATCTTGCTATTGCAAGCTATTGAAGGTACAAGATGAATTAAGGTCATCCTTTCAGAAGAAAATGAAAAAAAATGAAATAGAGACTCTTGTTTAAAATAAGAGTCTAAAGTGAAAAAGTTGCTTTCTGTATTAGACCTTCATTGGATTATTTTCAATCTTTTTCTCATACATATGTATATACACATACATACATACATGCATGTATCAGTGTATATCTTATAAAATAGGAGTTGTATGAATATGTAGGTATGCATATACATTTGTGGATCAAACTGTTTTTCTTCTGGTTGAGAATATCATTTTGTATTTTTCCCTAATTTGCTTTGTACATATAATCACACATAAAATTACAAACAAAATTATGTATACAATTTACTTTAACATTGTATGTACTGTATACACATGCAGAGTAGATATTGCAAATAGGCACCATAGTCCCCTCCACTGTGGGAAAGTAAAGGTAAATATGTATTTATGTTTCTTTTTATGGTACATTGGAGTCTTCTGATACTGTTCTGAAAAAATATGATTGGTAGGTAGGTATATAAGTTTGGAGATAGATAGTTAGACAGACAGAGACAGACAGATAGATAGATAGATAGATAGATAGATAGATAGATAGATAGATAGATAGATAGATAGATAGATAGATGACTCTACTTGTGATTTAACTGTCAAAGGAAACTCCCTACAAATGCAAGGTGGCATCTTCTCTGTAAAGATTTACCTAGAGCACTAAAGATACATAATCTCTTGCTCAGATTCCTAGAGATGAGTCTTATAGGGATATATACATAGAGAGATCTCTATCTTATATGACTCTTCCCACTTGTGCATTATAAACACATGCATACACATGGACATCTATGTCTATTTTATCACACAGGATTATAGGGAGAAATGCAAACTTGGAATTGTGTTCAATCAAAAAAATCAAATTGACTTTTACCTGTCCCACAATTAATTATTAAACTTAATCAAACTAGTTTTTATGACTAAAAAATTAGAGTTTAACTTCTCCACTCTTGTGAGCATACGTCTATCGTCTTGTAAGAGTTCCCATTCCTGGGGTGAGTTAAAGTTCTCCTTTTTATGTAAGCTTCTTTCTCCTATAGACTCATGAAAGATTAAAAAAAAAACACTCCATGAGGCTCTCAGAGTATATCAATGAGTTGTTTAATAAATGATAGATATTGGAGCCAATGAGATAGTAGAACTTTGCTCTAATTAAAGTCACATGAAGTTGGAAGCACCTACTGCCCTAATGTTCCAAATGAACTGACTTTATGCCCATTATAATTCCCTATTCCAATAAGTCCTATGAATATGCATTAGCATGAATATACATTAATCTCATGAATATTTATTTTGATTAGTTCTTCTTTTTAGACTATAAAAATGCTCTGTATTCTGACATTAATGTCTTTGGCTACTGAGGAGACATTAACCCTATTTATTGATAACTAAGCTTTGTTAATAAATTGAAGATGCTTGGAATTTTTTAACCTTAGTTTCTCTTTAACAAGTATTTTTGTCACAAAAATAGGATGATAAATTTAGAATCGAAAAGGATCTTAGAGACTATTCTTATCCAACACCTTTATCTTGAAAATGAGATATATGAAGCCATTAGATGTAAAGTGGCTTTAAAGTGTGTGAGGCAGGAATCAATTACAGATCTTCCTAATTTCTAGTCTCTCTCTCTCTCTCTCTCTCTCTCTCTCTCTCTCTCTCTCTCTATATA
>NC_058130.1:442886061-442947614 GCF_016433145.1 Gracilinanus agilis | reverse complement strand
ATATATATATATATATATATATATATATATATGTGTGTGTGTGTGTGTGTGTGTGTGTGTGTGTGTGTGTGTGTGTGTAAAACACATATATCTACCTCGATAATTCTGTGTGTGTGTGTAAATACTGACACTCCTCTATCCTATGCTGACTTGCTAGCATATATGCTAAATGTGGTTACAAAAACAAACTAGAAAAAAAAACAGGGTTTAAAACACCCATGTCAGGTTGAATGAAGATCCCCATAAGTCTTTTTCTCTTAATATAAGCCTCTTCATATGTCCCCTCATTTTCCCTTGCATTAGGAAAGAGTTGTTAATATTTATTTTCAGTCAAGAATCCCAAAGTGAAATTAAATTCTTCAAGTAAATCAGTTTAGAAAACTCTTGGTACTAAAACTCTTAAGTAATAGTAACCAGAACTACATAACCAAAGACATGATTCCTTTCCTACCAAATGCCACTAAGATAGAGATACATAGTAAGTAAACCCATTTATCCAAGCTAGTAGCAAATAAAAATCACTTTATTCTCATTTTAGGATCATATTAAAACATATATATATATGTATATATATATATTAGTTTAAAAGCATGGCTTTCAGAAATTAATATTTCTTTAACCTAAAACCCATTCCAGGCTTTTCCTTCTTGGAAAGTTTGGAGAAGGTAAAAGCTCAAAAAGCCTTCCTGGAAGTAGGAATTAAGAAGAGTAATCAAATGTAATCCTTGTCTAGTTAACATCATTTCCTTTCCCATTCCCCTGAAATAACTGAGCCATGTCCCAGCTAGAAACAGCAGCCTCTTCTCCATTCAGAATGGATTAATACATTGATCACTGGGAAGATATTGATGACTGGGAAGTTTACTTACTCTCTGAGGGAAGTCAACAAGCTTTAGTTTTACTAGAAGATTAAATCACTATTGTTCTATCAAAACCTGCAATTTAAAATAGTGTGGTTTTTATCCCCCTTTTTCAACATTCCTATAAATCCTGAGATTTTCTTGGGGTAAAGAGAGATTTGCCTCAGGTTATGGCAAGGCATATATCAGTTAAATATTTCTCTCTCTAAGCTAGAAACACTTGAATTTACATTAATGTTAAATTAATTTTTAAAAATTTCTGGCATACTTGGAACTAAAACTCAGAATTCAGTGATATTATTTCTTTCTGTGCTATGACTTTTAACTATTGTGTTAATTTTACAAGTCACTAGTGTCAGTTGTTAGACCTGTATACTACTATAGCTGATCACATTTCTATCTACATCTGCAAATGTCTTAAAATTCAAATCATGTTCATGCTTTGTTGAAACATTGCATTTGACAGCACAGGTACATGGTTAAATGCAGTATATTATTTATGCATATCTGTCAAAAGCTTATAAATGTATCCTTTATAGCTCTGGCAAAAGAGTGAAGGTGATTGTATTCTGAAGCATCTTTATGAGCAGTGGGCTGTATGAAGTTCTTTCCAACCTTAGTAAAATTTTCACATGATTTGATATTGTCACAACAAATGTACCAGTTTTTAGGCTTGTGTGCACTGAAAGTTATTATTTGTTGACAAGTGGGCATATAAAAATCTATACAAATCTAAGGGCTTTTTCAAGTATGCAACAAAAACGTGATGTGCATCCATAGGGGCCATCTGTTCTAGGTAAGAGGAAGAAGAGGCTATAGTTGGTGATTGCTTTCTGAGGAATATGGAGAAAGAATTTTGTTGATCATTGATAAACTGATCTGATGACTTCCTGAAGTAGGCATCCATGATGTACCAAACAGCTCAGAAAACTATCAAAGTGAATGGAAGGCATGGATTTCAGAAAGAAAAGCAGATTTGGAGAGAAAATAGCTCATATATGGCATCTAAAAAAAGGATTCAAGGTTTTTAACCATGGTATTGATTAGAGGCTTTTAATTTAAGGTCAGTGATATTTTATAAAAAATATACTGATTGTATTTCAGTATAATTGATTTCCTTTGAATTCTTATTTATTTTATCTAATGCCTTTAAAACTATGATTATGAGAAAGGGCCCATAGGCTTCACAAAACTAGAAGAGTTGTCCACATATGTAGAACTGAGGTAGAGGTAGGAGAATGCTGTCAAAAAGTGAGTAGATTTAAAGGAAAATCCATTTATTAATTCATTTAAGGAAAATTTATTTGGCTAGTAGCAGCTTCTCTTCTTGGAGTGCAAAATTGGTTTATAGCTTTTTAGATCTACCTAGTGTATACAATCAATCAGTGGCATTCCATAGTATAGAAACTGGGCAAGGGTACAAACTCTAGGTAGACACAGAAGATGTTAAAGGCCAGGTTTTATTTTTTTTAATACTGAGATAATGCATTTCTTAGTGGGTAATTTTTTCAGAATATATTGTATTGACAAGAGATCCCTGTGATAGAGAAAACATATTTTAAGATATAATCAATCAAGCTTATCTTGTTATTGCCAGTAAGAATATGGATTTACATAATAGTGCGATAATTTTTTGGCAAACTTATGGCATGGATGCCAAAGATAGCATGTAGGGCCTTCTCTGGGGGCACTTGACCACTCTCCCTCCCCACACCCCACACCCAGAGTTCATTACTAGAAAGGCAGAGGGACTCAGGTAGAGCTGCTCCCTTCCCCCTTTTCATTGTGCTTGAGGACATTTTTGCACATCACTTGCCTCTCTGCCTAGCTGCCCAATAGGAGTGCATAGGTAGGGTCAGCAGCTCAAATTTGGATGACGTGGCTTAAATTATATTTGCAATTATGCACCAACCAAATTCACAAAGACAGAATAGGGTATAAAATTTACAGTAAAATCCTTGGTTGGTTTCTTGTTGTGCTCAACATTTGATGACTTTTTTTTAAAGGGTTTTCCTAGCCAAGATACTGGCGTGGCTTGTTATTTCCTTCTCCCACTCATTTTAAAAATGAGAAAACTGAAGCAAACAGGGTTAAATGACTTGCTAGTGTCTGATTATGGAATTGAACTCATGAAGATGAATATTTTTGTACAAGCTTAATTAAGCACAATCATAACTTCATACATCTCCTGTGGGAAAAAATAGTTAAACATTCTTTGGGTAAACTAAGTTAGGTTACAAATTTTACTAAATTTAGAGGTTTCGCAATAGACTGATCGAGAGGGAAAATTTATATATTATCAAGATAAAGAAGTGAGGGAAAAGGTGGTATCCTTCTTCTGGCTTCTTATCTAAGACATGTTTAAGACCTTTCAGACAGTTCATGTTCCTTACTAGAAGAAACAGTCTTTACCCCTCTCAAAATGTATTTATATATGTATATTTTAATTAAAGGAAATTAAATATAAAAAAATCTCATGACAATAACATTAAAATTAGAAAATTCTATTAGACAGAATTTTTATATTATTCATCTTTGCATTCAGAATACTGACAAATTTAATTTAAGTAATATATGTTTGATGAGAATGAATAAGAATATTACCTGTGTCCAGAGAGTAGTAATATTTTAGAGAGGAAAATGGTCCATAGTCTTGCCTTTCTTCATCAAATGACATAATACATGTAACTGGTATTTTATAGCCACCATCACATAAAAATATCTTAATATTATATTATTCTCAGAATTATTTATATCAAAGAAAAGTATATTTTGGAATGGACCATGAAACAGATAAATTCATCCTGAAATAGAAAGAAATTCAAGAGACACATTTTGCCATTCTTATTTTAGAAGAATTTAAAGTATTTAAATGAATTAACTTACAAACATTAAAAGACCATCATTATCTCATAATCAAGTCATAGGATCCTGAAAAATAAGTGCATATTGAAGTACATAATGGAGCATAAGAAAAACTTCCTGGAAATGTACCATAAGATAATTGCTTCAAATGTTGATTATAAGTTCCCATAAAGAAGCTAATTTTTTATCCATTAAGTGAAATTTCCTAGAAATTTAAAATTCATAACATATCAGAAATGAATTTCTGATAGTATAAATCTATTTTAGGAGTGTTCAAATCCAAACTATGCAATTGGATTTTAAGTGCTTTTTCACTAAAATTATCAGTGAAATAAAATTAAATAACTAAAAGTATTTGTAATATAATTTGATAACTACTGTAAATTGTAATTACTGCATGCTTAGTATTAAAAATCTTAGATGCAAGCTTCAATAAATATAGCTATAATTCTTCTATTAACTTATGGGAAAACTAAAATTTAGAATTAAAACACTGATACATTATTTGAAAAAAAAAAAACACCAGAAATGTTACAAACAGTCATTTTGAAAATGTAGAAACAACATTGAAAGAGATCTCTGAAGAACTGAATTTGAATACTCTGTGTATAACAAACTTTAAATTTTGCCACCCTTAATCTTTTTGTGCTTTAACTTTTTTATATTTATATGAAAATTTTCTATTAGATAATTAATTATAATATTCCATATATGAGGTGCCTGATGGAATAAAGAAAGGTTTAAAGCAAAGGTAAATCAAGTCATTATAAGAGAATCTGATACCTTCCTAATCTATAAGCAGTTTCCTATTCTAACACCCCACAAATTACTATTTTAATTATTCTACTCCTAATTACAATAATACCCACATAACTAGGGTGGAGGTAAAGTTTCTGGGCGCGACTAAAGCTAGGACTAGATATTCAGATGTCACATTCCTTAGTAGGAAGACCCAGACGAGGAAGAATGACTTATGACTTCTTTTAGACTAGTCAAACCAATCTTTCATTCTTCTCCAACACTTGAAAATAAATTAACTCTATCTGCAATTTCAAGACTGACATCGAAAGTCAATCAAAAGACATATTTCCCATCCTTTAGCTAGCAAACTCCTCCAAGTTCCTTTTGCATTCACATTAATAGAAATTTACTAATTTCTGATTGGAAAACCACCCATCTCTTCTGTTACCATCCCTCTACTCTCATTTTTAACCATCTTGGCTGTTGCCTTCTTTTATGTCTCCTGGAATTCCTCTTCTACTGTATGCAAATTTTCCTTAAAAATAGATTTTCTTTTCTTTTTATCTGTTTTCTGGCACTTGATGATACTTGTCTTATCCAGAACATACTGCATTCTTTCCTCTTCTTTCCATCATTAATTGCACCTTCTTTTCCATGATCCTCAACACACTAGAAGAGAAGGAATAGAAATGCTTTGTGATCCTTATTGATATTTCCCAGAAGCCCATTGCTTTACTAATTTTTTGAGGTGAAACTTGAGTTGCTTTAATTTCAATTTCTTTTATTTTAAATAACTAAAGTAATTTCTCATGTGGTAGCAATAGTTTGCTATTAGAAGATATGATTTTAATTGGTTCTTTTAAAAAATATCCACACTTCTTGGTATCTTTGTGCAAAGTACTATGCTAACTAATTTACAGTATTAAAAGTTAATGAAACAAAACCCAGAATTCATGTAGTTTAAAATCAAATAAGAAGAGCAAGACAAAATACAAGTAACTCCAAAGCAAGGTAAGGATTGGAAGGAATATAGGAAGCTTTTTAGAAAGCCACAAAAATACACTGAAGGAATTAAAAAAAGAAAGGTATCATACATGACTGAGGAGTTAAGGGAAGGGTTCATGAATGAACTAGGTCTTGAATTAAAGCAAATCTGAATGTAAGTAAAGGGTATGCCAAAAGGAGTGAGCAGAATATACAACTGTGTGAAGGCAAGAAAGCCTAAGAAATGAATGAAGAGCAATGAGAGGAAAGAAGAAGTTTCATAGTGGTAAAGAAAGGGAAATAATACTGGGAAGTTTAAGTTGGGATGACAATGAAGAATCTTTTGATAGATTTAATATAGCTGACTTTATCCTATAGGCAATGAAAAATCTCTGTAAGTGTCTGAGTAGGGGAATGGCATTACCTGAACTGTGGTATAGGAATTTTGTCTGTCAGAATGTATAAGAATATATGGAAGTATGAAAAATTGGAGGTAGAGAGACCATTTATTCTAGTAGTTAGTAATAAAAGTAATGAGGCCCTCAATAAAGGTAGTTACTGGGGAAAGGGAAATGAGAAAGGAGTTGCCATGTTTACTATACTGACTTACATTATAACTACAGAGGATACTCTTTTTTTCTTTTTTTTCTTTTTTTTTTTTTTTGCTGTCACACACATATATACATACAATTGTGTCTATGTGTACTTTTGTGGCACATCTATAAACAAAAGGAAGACATAAGCTTGATTCAAAACAGGAGTCTCATGCCTATGTCACAAAACTTTTTTTCAAATAAAGTCAGAAAGTAACAGATTACATAAGCCCTGAATAATATCCATAAAATGCTGTGAATTATATTTTAAGTCAGGAAAATAATTATTTATTTTTTGCTAGTAATTTGTTAATTTTTTGTTACCCCCCTTTTAGGCTGATATAAGTAGAGAATAAAAACCCTTCATTAATGGGTGTATGACTATACTAAAGGAGGCAAAATCATAGTATTTTAAAGTTGGAAGATGGCCTACAAATTATCTACACCAACAATTTTTTTAAATGAGGAAATTGAAACCTTGTGAGTTTAAATGGTTATTCCAGTGTTACCCAAGTAGCTAATGGTTATAATCCAATAATAGGAACTCCAATAGTGAGAAGCTATTCTGCTTTAAGGAAAGGGTATGATTAATAAAAACATAAAATTTGGGGTGGAAAAAACTCTTCAAGGGTATCATGCTACAAAAGGCTAGTTATCTATCAGTTAAGAGCCTGCTTTTTAATTTTCTGAATTAGCATCAGCTTCTGATTATGTTTCCAATTTACTCTAATTTCTAGATCCTGCTTCTTCCTCTATACTTGGCTCCCTTCTCCAGATCTCTGATCCTTTGTTTGAAAATAAATTACTAGGTTCCCTGGTCTTCAGGCCCAGAAACCACAGCATGCCATTGGAAGAGAGAGAGGGATTCATCCAAAAGAATTACATCACTATACCTATCTTCTAATAAGAGGACACTGTATATTGCTATTACTTTGCCTAATTGTTAAACTATGCTACATATTTAGAATCACAACCTCTGCCTTAGTTTCTTCATAAGTAAAATGGGGATAATACTAGCACTTGCCTCAAATCTTATTGTGATGGGAGAATAGTTGTAAAGAGCTGAGTATAATGCCTGGTACAATAATATTATGATTATTGATTAAGTGCTGTTGTTGAAATATTAAAAAAAAATTTAGCAAAGACATTTTGAAGGTATTTCTGTTTTTTCAAGGTACTTGACAAAATGACTGTTATTTTGCAAATAAATGAGTTGGTAGAATTGGATTTAATATGTTTCTAAAATCAAATATATTGTGTTTATATTTCTAAAATCATATATATTTGTGTGTTTGTATAGTGAAAAATATGATATAAAATACAACTCAAAAAAGTCCATGACTTGATTCTACCAAAGGATTCTTATGCTTATATATAGCAATGCTCTTCTTTTTTTAAAGAAGAGAGTCAGAAGGTGTCATGTAAGATGAATACCAAATATCATCAATAAAATGTAAATAATATTTTAAGTCAAGAAAAAATTTGTTAAGAAGTTGAGAGTTATTTCTGAATTATCTTTCTCTATACAGTTATATCAGCAACTTCTTGGAGAAAAATAAAAATCAATACCAAATTAGGAAGGGGAGGGATGCAAAGCTAATACAGTAAAATATCAGGAAGGAGTACAGACAGCTGGATCCCCCTCCTCCCAGCTCCTGCAAACAGATCTAGAAAATACATTAGACCGAATCGTTAGGTAGAAAAGTCCAAGAAAAAATATATGAGTCATTTTTGTAACCCAGGTCATGAGAGAGAGAAAGAGAAAGAGAGAAAGAGATGGGAGCAAAAATAGATGCAGAGAGACACAGAGACAGACACAGAGACAGACACAGAAAGACAAACAGAGATAGACACAGAGACAGACAGAAAGGCAGAGTCTTTGAATTGTGGGCATGGGGGAAATGTATAGTCAGAAGCACATTTCAAAGAACATTCTAATAGCGAAAATCTCTAGATAGATACATAGATATAAAGAAAGAAAGATAGGTGTGTCTGTGTCTTTGTGAATCTGTATATATGTATGTGCATATGTGTTTATGTATAAGTATGTGTAGATATATATGTATATATTTGAAGTGGCAAAAAATTGAAAACTGAAGCTCTGCATATTAAATGGGGAATGAAGCATATAAATATAACAGAATGGAATTATGATGCATGATTGTGGGGATAATTTCAAATAATCAGATAAACCTTTTTGAAAAGATTCACTATGAAGTAAGCAGAAACAAGAGAACGATTTCTAGAATGATAACCATATTATGAAAACAAACAGTATCAAGAACCAATCTAATAATGACCAAAGGCAATTCTAGTTGATTTATGTTACCACTTCCTCATAGAGATTTGGAAGACTCAGAGTGTAGAATAATACCTATTTTTAAAAATTATACCTTACCAGAGGAGATTTTCTTTTTTTCTAGATTGTCTATGTTTACAACAGCTATTTTAATTATCTTTATTTCTCACAGGAAGGGAAATTGTTGGAAGTAATAAAACAAAAATTTTGCTGATTTAAAATAAAATAAAAATATTAAATACAACAAATTTAATAGTTAATAGTTAATAATATTTTATATTTAATATAATTACATCAAACATTGAGTTAATTAATTGAGTTTAATTAATTTAATTTAAATAAACAAATAATAAATAATAAATAATATTAAGTATTAAATTAAAAAGAAAAATATGAATTAAAATTAAATTTAATTTAAATTTTAAAAATTTAAAGTACAACATAAGAAGAGACTATAAAAATAATCAATGCATGCAAATAAAGTAGCTCTAATATCACTTCCCCAGACTAGATATTGATACTTTAAAAATGTGAAATGGATAATGGAACAGGTGTCAACATAGATCCTCACTATTTTCTACATACAAAATTGTAACTGGTATAAAGAAACCAGCACAAACACTTATTAGGTCCAAAAAGCATGTTTAGAAATTTATTTTATCTTATTTTTTTAGTGCTACATGGTTTTTTTAAATTTTTTTACTCAATTAATTTAGAATATCTTTCCATGGTTACATGATTCATGCTCTTTCCCTTCCCCCTTCCTAGAACTGATGATCAATTCCACTGGGTTTTAGATGTATCATTGTTCAGAATCTATTTCCATATTGTTAATATTTGCAATAGAAGGATCATTTAAAGTTAACAACGTCAATCATATCCCCATCAAACCATGTGACCAATCATATGTTTTTCTTCTGCATTTCTACACCCACAATTCTTTCTCCGGATGTGGATAGCATTCTTATTAATTTAATGTAATCAAATTATTCATTTTATATTTTGTAATATTCTCTATCTCTTGCTTGGCCTTAAATTCTTCATTTCCCATTGATCTGACAGGTATAATATTCTATATTAACCTAATTTACTCATAACTTACTTCTTTAGATTTAAGTCTTTCATTCTTTCTGAATTTATCTTGATACAGGGTGTGATAAGCTGATCTAAATACAATCTCTCCCATACTGTTTCCAATTTTCCTAGCAATTTTTTTGTCAAATTCTAGGTTCTCGTCTCAAAAGCTGGGATATTTGGGTTTATCATATACTTTCTTGCTGAGGGCAAGAAAGTCTATTCCATTGATCCTCCCTTTTGTCTCTTAGCCAGTATTATATTGTTTTGATAACCACTGTTTTACAATACAGTTTAAGATCTGCTAGGCCCCCATCCTTCACTTTTTTATTATTAGTTTCCTTGATATTCTTGATCTTTTGTTCTTCCAAATGAACTTTGTTATAATTTTTCTAATTCACTAAAAAAGTTTCTTGGTAGTTTGATAGTTATGGCACTGAATAAATAAATTAATTTTGGGTAGGATTGTCATTTTTATTATATTAGTTCATTCTACCTTGAATCAATTAATGCTTTCCAATTATTTAGATCTAGTTTTAATGTGGAAAGTGTTTTGTAGTTGTGTGCGGGAAGCCATCAAAGTTCGTGATGTTTGCACAGCCCCACATGAACTCTGAAACCCTCATAGCAGGTGACAGAGGATGGTGATTACACTCAAATTCCCCTATATTACCCTTTTCTCACTAATATTCCCTTTTATTGGAATTATTGTAATCAATATCCCTACTTAGCCCCAAGTAAATACAGAAGAACACTATTAACTATTATTAGAACCCTGACAGGCCCCCTACAAACTCCTAGGAAATTCCAACCTTTACATGCAATAATATAGAAATTCCCCTCGAAGTCACTTCACAACAAACCAGCCAATAGTGAGTTAATGTTAAATATTTTAAAAGCCTAACTTAGGTTCTCATACACAGATGCCTGCAAAAATAGGCCTGAATAGCCTCCAAGCTCCCCCCCAACCCTAGTCCCCAATTCAGTACAGTACTTTAACATAAAAGAACAATGAAATGATGAATGGAGAAATTGTCTCCTGTACTTTCCCATCACATGTAGCCCAAGAAATATGTCAAACACACATTGAAAATATCAAAATTTACTGGAAAATGAAAAGTATGACTTAATACATTGTCTCTGGGAAGAGATATATGGTGGGAATGGAAATCATGCCAACATGTATGTAATCTTAGAAAAAAAAGGTATAAAAATAAAGATCAGAAGATGTCCCCCAAGAACAGCCTTTGCAAACCTCACTGCCACTCTGACTATTTTCACTCATGTCACCAATATTGTTCCACCCCCAAGTGACTAGCCCAGTGAGGGCTGGCCTTTTGGAATTGTGTTCATAAAATTACTGTGTTTGTTTTTGCAAATAGATTCCTAAATATTTTATATTATCTAGGATGATTTTAAATGGAATTTCTCTTTCTAACTCTTGCTGCTGAGTTGTATTGGAAATATATAGAAATTCTGATGACTTATGTGGGTTTATTTTTTATCCTACAACTTTCCTAACATTCTTAATTATTTCCACTAGCTTTTTAGTTGATTCTCTAGGATTCTTTAAGTAGACCATCATATCATCTGCAAAGAATGATAATTTAGTCTCCTCATTGCCTACTTTAATCTCTTCAATTTCTTTTTCTTCTCTAATTGCTACTGCTAGTGTTTCTAGTACAATGTTAAATAATAGAGGTGATAATGGGCATCCTTGCTTCACTCCTGATCTTACTGAGAAGACTTCTAACTTATCCACCTTTTCAGATGATGCTTGCTGATGGTTTTAAATATATACTGTTTATTATTTTTAGGAAAGGCCCTTCTATTCCTATACTTTCTAATGTTTTCAAAAGGAATAAAGGTTGTATTTTACCAAAGGCTTTTTCTTGAATCTCTTGAGATAATCATGTGATTTCTGTTGGTTTTCTTATTGATTAATGAGTACTTTATCTCTTATTTTTTAAATACCAGCTCCTGGTTTTGTTCATTAGTTCAATAGTTCTTTTACTTTCAATTTTGTTAATTTCTCTTTTGATTTTTATGATTTCCAATTTAGTTTTTATCTGGGGATTTTTAATTTGTTCTCTTTCGAGTTTTTTTTTAAGTTGTATGCCCAATTCATTGAACTATATCCTCTCTGATTTGTTGATATATGTACTCAGAGATATAAATTTTCCCCTGAGTACTGCTTTGGTTGTATCCCATAGACTTTGATAAGGTGTTTCCTCATTGTCATCCTCTTCAATGAAATCAGCAATTGTNTAAACAAATAATAAATAATAAATAATATTAAGTATTAAATTAAAAAGAAAAATATGAATTAAAATTAAATTTAATTTAAATTTTAAAAATTTAAAGTACAACATAAGAAGAGACTATAAAAATAATCAATGCATGCAAATAAAGTAGCTCTAATATCACTTCCCCAGACTAGATATTGATACTTTAAAAATGTGAAATGGATAATGGAACAGGTGTCAACATAGATCCTCACTATTTTCTACATACAAAATTGTAACTGGTATAAAGAAACCAGCACAAACACTTATTAGGTCCAAAAAGCATGTTTAGAAATTTATTTTATCTTATTTTTTTAGTGCTACATGGTTTTTTTAAATTTTTTTACTCAATTAATTTAGAATATCTTTCCATGGTTACATGATTCATGCTCTTTCCCTTCCCCCTTCCTAGAACTGATGATCAATTCCACTGGGTTTTAGATGTATCATTGTTCAGAATCTATTTCCATATTGTTAATATTTGCAATAGAAGGATCATTTAAAGTTAACAACGTCAATCATATCCCCATCAAACCATGTGACCAATCATATGTTTTTCTTCTGCATTTCTACACCCACAATTCTTTCTCCGGATGTGGATAGCATTCTTATTAATTTAATGTAATCAAATTATTCATTTTATATTTTGTAATATTCTCTATCTCTTGCTTGGCCTTAAATTCTTCATTTCCCATTGATCTGACAGGTATAATATTCTATATTAACCTAATTTACTCATAACTTACTTCTTTAGATTTAAGTCTTTCATTCTTTCTGAATTTATCTTGATACAGGGTGTGATAAGCTGATCTAAATACAATCTCTCCCATACTGTTTCCAATTTTCCTAGCAATTTTTTTGTCAAATTCTAGGTTCTCGTCTCAAAAGCTGGGATATTTGGGTTTATCATATACTTTCTTGCTGAGGGCAAGAAAGTCTATTCCATTGATCCTCCCTTTTGTCTCTTAGCCAGTATTATATTGTTTTGATAACCACTGTTTTACAATACAGTTTAAGATCTGCTAGGCCCCCATCCTTCACTTTTTTATTATTAGTTTCCTTGATATTCTTGATCTTTTGTTCTTCCAAATGAACTTTGTTATAATTTTTCTAATTCACTAAAAAAGTTTCTTGGTAGTTTGATAGTTATGGCACTGAATAAATAAATTAATTTTGGGTAGGATTGTCATTTTTATTATATTAGTTCATTCTACCTTGAATCAATTAATGCTTTCCAATTATTTAGATCTAGTTTTAATGTGGAAAGTGTTTTGTAGTTGTGTGCGGGAAGCCATCAAAGTTCGTGATGTTTGCACAGCCCCACATGAACTCTGAAACCCTCATAGCAGGTGACAGAGGATGGTGATTACACTCAAATTCCCCTATATTACCCTTTTCTCACTAATATTCCCTTTTATTGGAATTATTGTAATCAATATCCCTACTTAGCCCCAAGTAAATACAGAAGAACACTATTAACTATTATTAGAACCCTGACAGGCCCCCTACAAACTCCTAGGAAATTCCAACCTTTACATGCAATAATATAGAAATTCCCCTCGAAGTCACTTCACAACAAACCAGCCAATAGTGAGTTAATGTTAAATATTTTAAAAGCCTAACTTAGGTTCTCATACACAGATGCCTGCAAAAATAGGCCTGAATAGCCTCCAAGCTCCCCCCCAACCCTAGTCCCCAATTCAGTACAGTACTTTAACATAAAAGAACAATGAAATGATGAATGGAGAAATTGTCTCCTGTACTTTCCCATCACATGTAGCCCAAGAAATATGTCAAACACACATTGAAAATATCAAAATTTACTGGAAAATGAAAAGTATGACTTAATACATTGTCTCTGGGAAGAGATATATGGTGGGAATGGAAATCATGCCAACATGTATGTAATCTTAGAAAAAAAAGGTATAAAAATAAAGATCAGAAGATGTCCCCCAAGAACAGCCTTTGCAAACCTCACTGCCACTCTGACTATTTTCACTCATGTCACCAATATTGTTCCACCCCCAAGTGACTAGCCCAGTGAGGGCTGGCCTTTTGGAATTGTGTTCATAAAATTACTGTGTTTGTTTTTGCAAATAGATTCCTAAATATTTTATATTATCTAGGATGATTTTAAATGGAATTTCTCTTTCTAACTCTTGCTGCTGAGTTGTATTGGAAATATATAGAAATTCTGATGACTTATGTGGGTTTATTTTTTATCCTACAACTTTCCTAACATTCTTAATTATTTCCACTAGCTTTTTAGTTGATTCTCTAGGATTCTTTAAGTAGACCATCATATCATCTGCAAAGAATGATAATTTAGTCTCCTCATTGCCTACTTTAATCTCTTCAATTTCTTTTTCTTCTCTAATTGCTACTGCTAGTGTTTCTAGTACAATGTTAAATAATAGAGGTGATAATGGGCATCCTTGCTTCACTCCTGATCTTACTGAGAAGACTTCTAACTTATCCACCTTTTCAGATGATGCTTGCTGATGGTTTTAAATATATACTGTTTATTATTTTTAGGAAAGGCCCTTCTATTCCTATACTTTCTAATGTTTTCAAAAGGAATAAAGGTTGTATTTTACCAAAGGCTTTTTCTTGAATCTCTTGAGATAATCATGTGATTTCTGTTGGTTTTCTTATTGATTAATGAGTACTTTATCTCTTATTTTTTAAATACCAGCTCCTGGTTTTGTTCATTAGTTCAATAGTTCTTTTACTTTCAATTTTGTTAATTTCTCTTTTGATTTTTATGATTTCCAATTTAGTTTTTATCTGGGGATTTTTAATTTGTTCTCTTTCGAGTTTTTTTTTAAGTTGTATGCCCAATTCATTGAACTATATCCTCTCTGATTTGTTGATATATGTACTCAGAGATATAAATTTTCCCCTGAGTACTGCTTTGGTTGTATCCCATAGACTTTGATAAGGTGTTTCCTCATTGTCATCCTCTTCAATGAAATCAGCAATTGTTTCTTTGATGTGTTCTTTGACCAGTCACTTTTGAAGAATTAGATCATTTAGTTTCCAATTAATTTTAAATCTGCCTTTCTACAAGCCCTTATTGATTATTATTTTATTGCATTATGGTCTGGAAAATTGCATTTATTATTTCTGCTATCCTACATTTGTCTGAAATGTTTTTATGCCATAGTACATGGTCAGTCTTTGTATATATTTCATGTGCTGCTGAAAAGAAGGTATATTCCTTTTTATCTCTATTTATTTTTTCCATATATCTTTTAGCTCTACTTTTTCTGACATTTCATTCACTTCCTTTACTTCTTTCTTATTTATTTTGGTTTGATTTATCTAGTTCTGAAACGGGAAGATTGAAGTCCCCCACTAGTATGGTTTTACTATCTATTTCCTACTTAAGCTAATTTAGTTTCTCCTTTAGAAATCTGAATGCTGTAACATTTGCTGCATATATGTTAAGTACTCATATTTCTCCATTATTTATAATGCCTTTCATCAAGATGTAATGACCTTCCTTATCTCTTTCAATGAGATCTATTTTGGATTTAGCTTTTTCTGAGATCATAATTTCTACTCCTTCCTTCTTTGTCTTAGTTGCAGTAAATTCTGCAGTAAATTCTGCTCTATCCTCTTATCTTTACCCTGTGTATGTCTACCTGTCTCAAGTTTGTTTCTTATTGATAACATATGGTTGGGTTCTAGTTTTTAGTCCATTCTGCTATGTGCTTCCTTTTATTGGTGAGTTCATCCCATCCACATTCACAGTGATGATTACTGTCTGTTTATTCCACTCCATTTTGAGTTCTTCCTTTGATTCTGACTTTTCTCTTATCTCTCTTACCCTCCCTTCAAACTTTTTGCTTTTAGTCAGTCTCCCCTCCTTCCCCTGTCTAATGTTATTACCCTTCCCAATCCCCCCTCTTATATATTTCCCTCTTACTACAGAGGCTTTTAAATGATCCCCCTTCCTCTCCCTCCCTTGTATTGCTCCCCTCCCCACCAGATCATTTATTACCCTTCTACTTCGTTATAGCGTATGATAACATTCCCTGCTCCAATGGATCTTATTGTTCTTCCTCTCTGAGTCATTTTGAATATGTGTAAGATTTAAGTATTACCTGTTGCCAAACTCTTCTACCCTTCCATTGTATTGGCCTTCTCCCCTCTTTCCCTCACTTTCCCCCATGCACTTCTTTATGAATGATATATTTACCCCATTTCATCTTTTTTCCCATTTCTCTTAGTATTATCCTCTTTTTTACCCCTACTTTCTTATATATTTTTGTCATATCATCCTATATAGTTAAGGGTTTAAAAACAAAACAAAACAAAACAAAAATCATGATGACTGGTGATGGCCAAAGATGCAGTGGATGGTATAAGCAGTTTTTGGGTCTGACTACGCTCTATAGTAGCTACTTCAACTGTCTTCCTTGCTATCGGAACAATGTTCACAAATGTCATTCCACAAGAGGAAGTATTCAAATGAGTTAGATATCCTCCTAAATCATTGATGAGTTTGAAGCTTAAACTTGTGTAGCCCATCTGCCAAAACAGAGTGGCCTCTATGCATGTTATAGATTCCCAGAGACATGGGTGATATTGGGTCACAGGAGATATAAAATGGAGGACAACTAGGTGGTTTGATGGATAGAATGTCACACCTGGAATCAGGAGAACCTCAGTTCAAATTTGTCCTGAGTTTTGCAGCTGTAAAGTGTATATAAATATCAGGTGTTACTCTTTTCCTGTACTGCCATTCACATATGTACTTAATATTAATTTTAATTAGATTTTAACCATTTCAAAATGTTAGTGGGAAGAAGGTC
Source organism: Gracilinanus agilis (assembly GCF_016433145.1). Lineage (NCBI taxonomy): Eukaryota > Metazoa > Chordata > Mammalia > Didelphimorphia > Didelphidae > Gracilinanus > Gracilinanus agilis. The sequence continues at coordinate 442,931,093 of NC_058130.1, read as the reverse complement.
TCCACAAAATATTATTTGTCCTTGGCTTCACTTCACAAACTTGTCTCTTTTTTTCTCATCTGTGAAATTGGAGCAGATTGGACCTCAATTGATGTCTAATATCCTATAATCTCACAGTGATCAATTTATGCATTTTGGGAGGGTTACCTCAAATGTAGAAAAGATTATAACCATGACTTTGAGAAAGGATTTGGTGGGCAAAAATTGTTCAGTTCATACTAACAAAATCATAAGACAAATATAAAATCATTTTAGTTTCCTTGTTCCACAAAGTACTTGACTAGAATGAATTAGCTTCATACAGCATCATATGTTACTATTTGTTTCAATAGTTACTAATAATGATTTCAAGTAATACATAACATTTAATAACTGTTCACTAAATATAGAATATGTACATTATATGTCTGGGACTAATTTACTGTGAATTTTATTGACCTCAGATAGAAACTTTTTATTAATTTGTTCTATAAGAATATTAACATTTTTTGGAAATTACAATTTGATGTTCATCTTTTTGGAAGCACCAAATTGCAAGAAAACATTTTCCTTCAGTTTCCTTTGGTATTTCGGTTCTTTATCACTGAACCTTATATATCTCAAAATGTTGCAGATGTTGAAGTAATTGATTCTGTCATGACTATGTCAGTCTGTAAATTGAGACCAATGATAATACCTGCCCTGCCTTACCTTTTTCCTAAAGGAAATGATGCATATAAAATGTAATATAAATGTAACATATCATTCTCTTCTCTTCTCTCACCAGATTTTATTTATATCAGACCTCTTCCTCAACCAAAATAAGGAGGAAACATAAACATATTTGGGCTACTGAATACCAGGCAAATGGGCATAGGCCAACTTTGAGACACTGGGATCTTGGATACACCAAAAATACAGCACCCACCACCCCAGACCCACCCATTGAAATATGAAGCCCTGGCACTGCTCTGCAGTTAGGCCCAGAAGTCCATAGCCCTTGGCCCTTTCAAGCCTGCATCGTGATGAAGACCTAGTCTTAGGGTAAAGTAGCTCACTGTGCAGAGCCCTGAAAGCCAGCAGCAGAGAAGATAGAATCATCAACTTGCAAAATTCCCAGTCCACAGGTAAAAAAGACTGGGAAAATGAGCAAACAGCCAAAGGAAAGCATACATCTACAAAATTTATATGGAGACAAAGAGGAAAACACAGAATCAATATGGAACATTGAAATCTAAGCAGCCACATGCAAAACTTCAAAGAAAAATGGAAACAGTTGTCAAGCACCAGGAAAACTCAAAAAGGATTTCAAAAATCAAACAAAACAGGTTGAAGAAAAATGAGAAAAAGAAATGAAGTAATGCAAAAAGCAAAATGACAGCTTAAAAAGCAAAATTGGTCAAATGGAAAAAGAGACACAAAAATTCAATGAAGAAAAAAAAGTATTTTAAAAACAGAATTGACCTCTCGGAAAAAGAGGCAAAAAAATCCAGTGAAGAATTCCATGAAAAGTAGAATGGATCAAATTAAAAAGAATAATCAAAAGGTTATGGAAAAAATTCAGTATTTAAAAATTAGAATTGGGCAAATAGAAGTTAACAATTTCATGAGACAGTATGAAACAGTCAAAAAAATCAAAAGAATGAAAAAATAGAAGGAAATATAAAATATCTCATTGTGAAAAAACAACTAACCTAGAAAATAGATACTGGAGAGGCAATTTAAGAATTATTAGACCATCTGAATGTCATGGTTAAAAAAAAGCTGAGAAATTATATTACAAGTTTAGTATCATGAATCACATTCCATTGGATGATCTGATTCAGAGCTAAAAGGTTGCCCTCTGATTTATCTTGCTTCATTCTACAGCTGAAAATAACGTAGCAGGAACAAGGGGAATAGCTTATTCAAGACCATATGGTTACAGAGTAACAATAAACATTTGAACCCAGGACCTCTTTTTTCTCATTCCATCTCATTCTGTGTATTTACTAATATCAGGAAACATTAAAAGAATAAAAGAAAGGCCATCAGTGTCTCAACTTCTTCATCTGCTATCCATGGTTATCTTTGTTTCTCTTCTTGGGGTTACTGGCTATTTTTTCCCCAACAAAATGGAATGATGTTACATTACTCAGATCTTCAGTCGCCTATTATTCTTGAGGCTTCCCTTTCTGCATCTTAAAATATTTCTCCTTGTCTCTTAAAGGAGCCAAAGACTCAATCAAAATATCATTGGGTTAAGAACTGAAAAATTCTTTAATCTAATGTCATTTCTTAACCTTACTGGGAAGGGAAATGAGATCCATAATGGCAACACACCCAATGCCAACAGAGGCAATATTTAAAGGCTCTGAATTATTCTTGCTCCAGATATTTTTTTGGTACTCAACTACATGTTTTTGCCTTCCCCAGAGCCATATTTTTAAACCATCAAAATGAACAGAATAAGTTGCAAAAATTTGTATATAGGAATCTCCACACAGTCTCACCATTTAATATGTCCCCTTAATAATATCAAGGCTGATGAGAAATATTTACCCTTATTTTTCCTCAAGCATAATATTTCTGTTATTAATAATACTTTTGCCTATGATCAAAAAATGATTTAATAATCATAAAGCAGGCAAAAAAAACTAGGATCATTTTGTGGAATGTGATGATGTGTTTTGAATGGAAATGCAATATCTATGAAGTAAAAGGAAATAGCAAGTCAAAATATTGCTGTGGAAAATTTCTTTCAATATTATCTTAGATTCCAGTCATGAATGGTATTTACTGTGCCCTGGCATTCGTTTCCCCTATCTTCTAATTCTAGCCATAGGTATTAAAATGAAAAAGCCCTCTTTCATAAAACAAATTTAGTGATTTAATGTTCATTTTTTAGTTTGATCAGTCCTATTTCTTTCTTGAAAAAAATATCTCTTTAAAGACATATTAAGAGTAGTAAAGTAATTGCAAAACACTTTTTTATTCTGTTTAGAATAAACAGTTGATGCAATGCATTTTATCCCATTGGAAACCAAAGGGAAACAAATGATAAGGATTTCCAGGGCTTCTAAGAGCCATGTATACAAAGTACAAAAATGAAATCATGCAGTTTTCATTTTAGCTTATGACTGATTTGTTCCTCATTGATTGAGAATCAAATGGGAACATTTCCTCCAACTTCACACCTCATGACAATCCTAATTGATGCAGCTTACTAGTGTGGAACTTTTAAAGAACTTGTTGATTAAGCTTACTAAGAGATAAAGAGACTTCATTGTTGTTCTCCAATACTCCCAGGGGTGGGAACAAATAGCTCTATCAAACAAGGAAACTAAGGTTAAAATAAAACCAGCAGGAAAAATTCAGGTTATTGGATTGTTCTCAACCATTTATAGCAGAGTAGAGTAAAAATCCTGTTTTCAGTGTGTCTCCACTATTAAAACTTGTAATATCAATGAAGAGCATCTTCAGCTTTTGGCTTTGCATCTCTTATTCTATGGTAATGGAAAGAATGAATTTTTTTGTTTTGTTTTTCATTTTTTGTCCTAAATTAATACAAATTTATTCTAAAACTAAAACAATGTATTTTACATTTGATTTTTTAAAAATCTATTGTAAACTCTTTGGGAGTTTTAAAAAATTAGGACGAAAAATTATTTCTTTGTCACATAGTTTTTCTTTCTGTTCAAACTTTACTATATTTGTGTCCTTGAACAATTTTCTTAATTTGAGTTCAGTGTCAGTGTTTACATCTCAAAAATTAGGGAGCTGCATTAGATAACCACTGAGGTACATTCTGATTCTCAGATTCTTTGACTTTGTGACCTCTAATATTCCTTTGAGCAGTAAACATGTTTTTTTAATAACCCAAAGAATATCAGATTACCCTAAAATTTTAGTCATTTCCTGAAGGAAATTTTAAGGCATTTATAGACCTGTTGACTCTTAAGAATCACTTAATAACAGGGTAAAATCATGTTCATTGTCATATTTAATCAATATAATGACATTAATTCCATTAAAATTAAAATTATGTTTATGTACCTAGTTTTCTCCCAGAACCAGATGATGTATTTAGAATTAAATTACCTAAGACAAAACCAATGCTACCCAAATTAGAAGGGAAGGAACAAATTGGGAAAACATCTTTATAACAAAAAACTCAGACAAAGGTCTAATTACTCAAATATACAAGGAGCTAAATCAATTGTACAAAAAATCAAGCCATCTCCCCAATCGATAAATGGGCAAGGGACATGAATAGGTAATTTTCAGATGAAGAAATCAAAACTATCAATAAACACGTGAGAAAATGTTCTAAATCTCTAATAATTAGAGAAATGCAAATCAAAACAACTCTGAGGTATCACCTCTCACCTAGCAGATTGGCTAAATTGACAACAAAGGAGAGTAATGAATGTTGGAGGGAATGTGGCAAAATTGAGACATTAATGCATTGCTGGTGGAGTTGTGAACTGATCCAACCATTCTGGATGGCAATTTGGAACTATGCTCAACAGGCTTAAAAAGACTATCTGCCTTTTGATCTAGCCATAGTACTGCTTGGATTATACCCCAAAGAGATAATAATAAGGAAAAAGACTTGTACAAAGATATTTATAGCCACGCTCTTTGTGGTGGCAAAAAGTTGAAAAATGATGGAATGTCCTTTGATTGGGGAATGGCACAACAAATTATGGTGTCTGTTGGTGATGGAATACTAGTGTGCTCAAAGGAATAAAGAACTGGAGGAATTCCATGTGAACTGGAATGACCTCCAGGAATTGATGCAGAGTGAAAGAAGCAGATCCAGGAGAACGTTGTACACAGAGACTGATGCATTGTGATACAATTGAACATAAAGGACTTCTCTACTAGCAGCAATGCAAGGATCCAGAGTAAGGCTGAGGGACTTATGAGAAAGAAAACTAGCCACATTCAGAGGAAGAACTGTAGGAGGAGAAACACAAAAAAACCAACTGCTTGAACACATGGGCTGATGCAGATATTATTGGGGAGGTAGAAACTAAATGATAACTCTAATTCAACTATCAATAATATGGAATTAGCTCTTGATCAATGATACAAGTAAAACCCAGTGGAATTGTGAGTCGGCTAAGGAGGATTAGGGGGTTTGGGGGAGAGGGAAAGAACTTGAAATATGTAACTTTGGGAAAATATTCAAAATAAAAATTTTAAAAATTATATTACCTAGAAATAATAATTTAATGTTTTTAAAGAATTTATTCTAAAGAGTACTCCAGTTAGGAGTGAAGGTCAGTAAGTCAGTCCTATTTACTTTAAATTGTAGTACATAAAAATGTTATGTCACATTGTGAAAGTTAACTGATTTTTTAATTTAAAATGTGGTTGACATATACTAATTTAGTTCAAGGTTCTGGATTTTCCAAAGGAGCATATTCAGTCAGGATAAATCCATCAGGAAACCTTATTATCTACTGAGAATTTTCCCAATCACATTTTTCTTTTCTGGAAGCAAAAGTCTTCCTCTTTCATGCCTTTTGGACACTGATAATTAGATGGGAAAAAAAGTAATATTTATGGCTGAAATAAAAAATTGAGTGCACAATTCCAAATTGCTTTTGAATAATGCTTATACTAATGCACAGCTCTACCTATATACACAATCAATCAATCAATATCTATTAAGTATTTATTATGGATATACAGTAATATGAGTTCTGGGGATATAAAAAGAAGCAAAAGACAGTCCCTTAACTTAAAGATTAGTATATCCATATCCTCATGTGTCCACCAACATTAAATATTTCCAATTTTGTTAACTTGCAGAATGTGAAGCAAGAACTCAGGGTTTGTATTTGCTTTGATTTGCATTATTTGCTTCTTTAGTGCTAGGAGAATTATTTCAAAAGGTTGTTAATAAGTTTACATTTAATCATTTGAGAATTATTTCTTCACATCTTTTGAACACTTTTTTATTGGGGCATATCATATATGTATACATATACATATAGATGTATATGTGTACCCTATGTGTGTGTCATATATGTGTGTGGTATATCTAGATATATCTAAATATAGACATATATGACATACATGTATAGATAGATAGATAGATAGATAGATAGATGGATGGATAGATAGGGAAGGAGAGAGGTGGAGAGAGAGATAGAGGAAGGCAAAAAGACAGATAGATAGAGAATGTTTACCTACATGAAATAAATTATTTTTCCTGGATACCAAATCATTTTAAGAGCATTATGATAATTTTCCCATTCCATAGATTTCCTTCTTAAATGACATGCATTCATTTTCTTTTTAGATAAGTTTTTCAGTTTCATTTAATCAAATATATCTATTTTATCTTCTGTAATTTTTCTTTATCTCTAATTTTTTTAAAAATATATATTCTAGGGGACAGCAGGGTAGCTCAGTGGTTTGAGAGTCAGGCCTAGAAATGGGAGGTCCTAGGTTCAAATCCGGCCTCAAATACTTCTCAGCTGTGTGACCCTGGGCAAGTCACTTGACCCTATTGCCCACCCATACCACTCTCCCACCAAGGAGCCAATACACAGAAGTTAAGGGTTAAAAAAAGGATGTATATTTTACACCAGTGGTAAGCTGTATATGATCTGCTTTTCTTCTAATTCTTTTTTTAAATAAAATAATACTTAGTCTTAAGGCCATACATAAATTTAGAATGAACATTAAATGTAGTATAATAATCTAAGCCTACTTTTTACAAGACTGCTTTACAGTTGTTCCAAGAATTATGAAACTTTATTTATTGTTTGTTGCATTAAAATACCAATTTCACTTCCTCCTTTCCTCTTCCTCCCCATTAAAAAAGTTATCATTAAATATATATCTATATATCTATATATCTATATATTTATATATCTATATATCTATATATCTATATATCTATATATATATTATTTAAACTCTTACTGATTTCCATTTGTCATTTTTTTCTGGAAATGGACATATGCAAGTAATTCTTCAAACAATATTTCTGTTGCTATATATAATGTTCTCTTGATTCTCCTCATTTTGATCTTCATAATTTCATGTAGGTCTTTCCATGATTTTCCAGAATTAACCAACTTGTCATTTCTTACTGTGACACAGTGGTATTTCATCACAACAATAAGCCACAAACTTGTTTAGTCATTCCCCAGTTGATGGACATCTCTTTAATTTCCAGTTCTTTGCCACCAAAAGAGCAGATCTAAATATTTTTAGAATGTATAGTTTCTTTTCCATTTGCCCTGCTTCCTTAGGAAATAAACCTAACAGTGGTATTGCTGTTCCAAACGGTATTCACAGTTTTATAACTCTGAGCACAATTCCAGATTGTTCTCCAAAACATTTCTATAAGTTCAGAGTTCCACCAGTAGTGTATTTGTGTCCTCATTTTTTCACAGCTTCAACATCTGTCATTTTTGAGCTTTTATCATTTGAGCAAATCCAATAGTAGTGAGAGTTTATCTCAAAGTTGTTCTTATTTGCATTTCTCTTATCAGTCAAATTTAGAGCATTTTTTCACACACACACAAACACACACACACAGACACACACAGACACACACACACATATGTATGACTTTGCTTTCTTCATCCAAAAACTATCTGTTCATATATTTTGCCCATTTATCATTTGGATAATGGTTTAAATTCTCACATATTTGACAAAGTTCTTGACATTTTAACCATTTCTCTTTCTGAGAAACTGTCTTAAATTTCTCCAACTTACTGCTTTCCTTCTAATCTTTGCTATATTATTGCATTCCAAATTATAACTTTTATATTTTCACAATGCTTTCCATCTCTGTTTATTCATAAAATCTTCTCCTATCCATAAATCAGATGGATATTGTGTTTTTCTGTTCTAATTTTGTTATGATATCTCCCTTTATGAGTAAATCATTTACATGTTTCAATCCTATCTTGGTTATAAGAAGGGAAGGAAGAGAGTGGTGACAGGTAATACTTAAACCTTACTATCAGTGGAATCAGTTCTGAGAGGGAAGCACAGCTAGATCTATTGGGATATAGAATCCTATCTTACACTACATAGAAGTTGAGATGGAATAAGGAAGGGAGGTTAGTGACAGGGAATATCAAAAGAGATGGAAAGGTTGGGGGGCAATTAATAGATATAATAAATAATGTCATAGGGGAGCAAATTGGTGAACCCCTGGGTTCGGGAAGGAAACCATTCTCAAGAATGAGAGGACTCCAAACTTAGCTTAAAAGTAAAAAAGAAAGATTTATTAGTAAGATAGGATTAATGGCCAGCAAGACAGCATGAGTGGAGCAGCCATGGGAGGCTCTCCCCGAGTCCCCCAGTTCTTGCCCTTTTGTATCCTATCCGGTAGTGTGTACCTGACTCCCTGCACTCAGGCAGGGAGTTGGTGCAGGGTCCGTCCTAGACCCTCAGGGCCTAGACTGTCCAGGTGTGTCCAGGAGGTGTATCTCTTTGCCTATTTCAACTCAAAGGAATTCCAAGGACAATGGTCCTTGCCTTGGGGGTCTCAAGGGCAGGAAGGGGGAAGGGAATTCCCCTGCTCACAGCCTGCCAGAGTCAAGGGGTACAGGGTCCCTGCCATCTCTGCACAATGCCCATGTCACTTAAGGGGAAATAACAGGGGGAATAAGAAGGGAGGGGATAGGAAGAAAAGTCAATCTTATCTCGCAAATGTTGTAAGATTAGTTTCCAATTTTCCCAATAAGTTTTTTTTTTACCAAATAGCAAATTCTTATTCCCAAATCTCTTATTTTTACTTTTGTCAAATATGATTTTACTACAATCATTTGCAACTGTTGGTTGCATATCTATTCTATTCCACTGGTATACTTTTCTATTTCATAGCCAGGGCCAGATAGTTTGATCATTGCTGCTTCATAATATCCAAAATCTAGTACTGTTAGATTTCTTTTTTTTTTACATTTTATCATTCATCCCTTTGATGCTCTTGACCTTTCATCTTTCCAAATTTATTTATTTTATTTTGTTTGTAGTTCAATTATATAATTGTAGGTAATTGAATTGGTATGGCATTGAATGAGTAAATGACATTAAGTAGGATTATAATATCAATTATATTGGCTCTGCCAACCCATGAACTATTAATATTTATTCAATGATTTTAAACAGACTTTATTTGTCTGAAATATATTTATGTTCATATAGTTTCTGGATTTGTTTTGATAGATATACTCCTAGGTATTTTCAGGTGATCCAATAATTCTTAAATTATCTTTCCTAATCTATTTTTGAACTGGTTGCTTTTCAAAAGAAGAGTTTCCAGTACTACATTGAAATCAACAGACATGTATTTGAGATTCTCACTCCCTCTCTTTAAGGGCAGTAATGAAATTTCAAAAAAATTCATATTCACTAATAAATAATTTTTCAGAAATTGTCCTTCTCAGAAGATATTCACTTAATATAATGTATTGAAATCAAATCTCTATATAAACAAAGTCTTAGATGCAAAAGAATATGCCTCATTCATGAGTGGAAACATATTCCCCAAACTATCAAGGAAAAAGTGTTCAAATACTTCCTTTAAAAAAAGAAATAATGCTTTGGTTGAGTTCACAGAGCAATATTATTCAGCAGCTCTAAGGAATAGCAAAGACTGACTTAATTGCTTCAGAAATAAATGTATCCTCCTAACCTTAGGGCTTTATATAAGGAAAAAGGGCTGGGAAACAGAGGGAGCTAAAAGCATGAAGGATAAAGGACTAGGAAGATTTAATTAAAACAAAGGAGAGAAAACTGATACATTACCCTGAATGCTCATTAGATACTACTCTACAGGGATGACCAGTTTCATATAACTGCAGCTCAGCTTCTTCATTCAATCCCTTCTCATATTAGAATTAAATGCTTCCTTAGAAGCACCATAGCTTTAAAAATACACATATCATCACTTCAATGATTATTTTTTAATATTTGTAAAACACTATCTGTACATATCATAGAGAAAGTCATATAGACATATGACCCTTACTTCAAATTGAATTCCCTATGTGGCAGGGAGCTGTTCTTCATTCTGGCTTCATCCTTTGCTCTCCAATGGGAAAGCATTTGCCAAATATCATTTCTCTTCAATTTTTTCTACTTCTTTTATGAGTTATGTATTGTCACTAGTGGCATGTTTTGTTTTGTAGACACAGGGAAGGGAAGGAAATCAGAAAAGAATTCAAGACAGGGAGAGGAGGAAACGGGAAGAGGATTCAAAAGAGCAGAGACAATTTATACTTGTGAATCTTTGTATTAGATTTATTTTGAAAATATATAAGCTTCACTACACCACTTTGCTACTGATAATACTGCTACTTCTTTATTTAAATTAATGATTATAACACTGTATGATTTAAAGGAATTTGTGAATTTTTTTTGTTTTTACATAGTATCTATTTCCTAACTTCCCAGAGGTCCACCCCCTTCAAGTCAACAAGCATTATTTTTTAATTATTTTATTTTCCCTAAATATATGAAAAAATAATTTTAACTTGTTTTTTAAGTTTTCACTTCCAAATTATCTCTCTTCCTCACAGCCTCACTCTGTACCTCACTTCCTCCACTTCCCCTAAGATGGTAAGCAAACTAATCTAGATTTTATATGTGCAAGCATGTAAAACCTTTTTGCATATTAGTCATTTACAAGTATTTATTAAGGGTTTATTGTGGGCTAAGCATTATCTAATTGCAGAGAATATAAATACACACTAAAGAAAGAAAACCTTGAATTTCAAAGGGCTTACATTCTAAAAAAGTAAAGACAATTAATAAAAAGAAGTTGAAAAGACAAAGGGTGGAAGGTGGGAAAGTGAAATGTTGGGAATGCAGTCTGCAGTGAAATGAAGACAACTCTGGCCTGGATAACATATTGTAAATAAAATCTCAGGGGAAAATTTGACAATCAAAAGGAAGTTTGCAAGTTCAGATTGTATTTTAATGTGAGAAATATAGGAATAAGATGACCTTCCAGGATAAGGAAGCTGCTGGGTCTTTGAGGAGATTCCGTAGACTACCTCTGCTATAGTGCATCCATCATTCTTTCATTTGATCCTCTCACACCAATCATCATTAAACTCTTCTGCTATCTTCTAGGTCATTCTAATATAATGTTTTTAAAGGGAAAAAGCAAGAAGAGAAAAATAAAGTAAAATAATCAAGACATCCAAGAATCTGACATTGTCCACAATATTTAACATCCATGGAAAATTCTCTTCTGCAAAAAAGGGGCTAGCATTTCTTCTCATATCTCTTTTTTAGAATTTATAAAGGTTGATTTTTCTAATTATACTACATAAATCTTTGCCTGCTTTGTGCTTGTTCTTGCTACCAATATTATTGTATTCATTATGTTTATTGTTTTCCCATTTTGGTTCTCCGATTATTATTTTTTAATGTAATTCTTTTTTTAGCAACATTTTCAGATGCCTCAAAGCTGGGATGTATCATTAATATGTTGAATGATTGAGTTAAGACTCAAATGTCCATAAAAACTGGGTGAATCCCATAAGGTAAAATCTTTTAAAAATACATATGAATTGAGTTCAAAGTATTAAATGTGTAAATATAGGATGAAGAGAGACCAGTTCATGTAAAAGAAATATGTGTTTAGAGTAGACTCCAAGAAAAAAGTTATACTATATAAGTGTAACATGTAGACAAAAAATTGTGATATTAGGCTATTTTTTAATCTGTTTTTAGATTTACTTAAAAGAAACATACATCTAGAGCAAATTTGATTTTTATGTATACCTGAGAAAGACATTGCCAATGAATTACTTGGGGGCCAAATCTGTCCAACCCACTTAAATTTATAGAGAAGGAACTATGGCACAGAGGGGATAAGTGACTAGAATAAACAAGTAGTAAATTTAAGGATCAGCATATTTTGTGCTTCCAAATTCATTCTTCTTTTCCTTTGGACCAAACTAGCTTCTTTGAATTAGGTCAAATGTTAAATAAGAAAGCAGATTGTATGACTTTCAGAAAATTTAAAAGCCTCCTTTTAAAAATTCCCACGGGGGGGGAGGGGAAGGGTGCTTTTCAACACCAACATCCAGTGGTATTATATGGTTATGATGCATGGAATAAAAAATGCACAAAATATATTGCCCAGAATTGTAAGCAATAGGGCATGGCCTTTTAAGAAAGAATAGTTCTTTCCATCTACTTCTGTTATGTAGAAATGGATGCATGGAATCCCTGCAAAGATACAGGGACAGCCTCACCCAGAATTCCAGGGGACCCCCCTGGAGAACTTTGGGTGAGCGGGCAGTTGAGAGGAGTTGGGAGTTGCTTTGTGGGGGTTGAAGTGAGTAGACACACTGCTTACTGCTCCTGTCTTGGGGGGTTCACCTGAGTGGCCATTGTGGCATAAGCCAGTGTGGTTTCTACTCAGGGGTTAGCCTGTTTGTTAGAATTAATCCTTATAAATGTCAATATAATAATTATTTAGTGATTTAGTGAATTAGATATATAAATTATCTAACAAGAGAGCAAATTCAGTTAGGTGCCTTCACCCCCTCCTGTGGAGGGGAAGGGCAGCTTCAACATAATAGTTCAGGGTCACCTTTCCTTATTCAAATACCTTCATTAACTCCTTTAGTTTTCCTTTTTACTTCTTAATATAACCTTTACCTTCAATATCTGTGCCTGGAAATTATTTGGGGGAATACTCACAACTCAAGTCTGGTCATCTAGTTTGAATCCTGTCAGCTGCCAATTTTAAGAAGATCATTTATCTCAGTCCTCAACAGTTATATAGCTAGCTTCTACTTATTCCTCTATCAGACCTGTGAGGAATATAAATTAAAGAAAGGGAACATTATTGGGGTTCAGCCATAACAGAAACTTACCAGAAGAATATTAGCCAGTCTCCATTTCCAACTGAAACAGCAAGTGCTAGGGGGAGGGGTTTGAGATCCAGGAGTGTCTAACTCCCTCCTTTCTCACTGAAGCCTGTCAATCAGTGTTTGTGACTTGAAGGTCTACTGGTCCAGACACATTTATCTGCTTCTCCAAAATATCTGTTATTATCATCATAACACTTCTTACATAAAAGATGCTCCAGTGAGCCCTGACTTCCTCTTGTATAGGGAGACATATCATCTTTCTTACTGACCCAACAGTTCATCCTGTGGACCTTCACTGGCAGTCCACATTGAAGATATTATGAAAAATGAGATGGACTTAGAGATCTCAAATCCTCCTCCAGTATTCCATCATAGGGGTAGAGGATCTTTATCAATTAGGGAAGTGTCAATCCACCCTGCTTTCAAGTATCTTAGAGAAGGTATTCTTGTTTAAAGTGTAGGGAGCTGTTTGTTATTTAGCCTAGTTAAGAATAGATTGCATCCATAGGCTAAAGTGGAAATATGTCTTGCATGACTTGTATGTATAATGACTATTGTATTTCTTGCCTTCTTGATAGGTAGGGAAGGGGTAGAGGGAGGGAGAAAATTTAAAACTGATAATAAAAACATTAAAAAAAGAGAATAGATTGCATCCATATGGAGGGTATATTAAGTGAAATGAATGTTGCTTTAAGATTTGCCATGGAATTTTGAGTAAGTCAGAGGAAGATAATTTTCTAGAGAACCTTAGGAAAGGCAGTTGGGAAAAACAACACCACTTCTGTGAGAGAGACTTGGAGGTTGGTTGGTCCTAGTTTTTTCCTCTGATCATCCTTGAGGATATTGATGAAGATTGAATTTGAAACCATCTTGATATTAAGAAACTTGGAAAGGTGACTTATTAGAAAGCAGAGGAGTCACTGTGCAGTTCTTCAGAACTCCTCTGGGGGTCACCAGAGAGCAACTACTGGGAGAGTGAGCAATTTGTAACTGACAGGCAGAGTTCATCTTTGGCTGGAGATAGAGAGAGAGTAGCTGATAGATTTGTATAAATATTAAGTTCATCGTTTTGGAACTAGGTTTAGTAAGTTAGATTATTATTATTAGTCAGACCGTGTAGATTTAAGGAGGATTACCTCTTGGTAATTAAGAAAACATCTCTTGCAAGACAGATTTTGGGGGGATATAGATTAGAATTTATTAGTTATAGAGAAAATATATCTACCATAATTACCTTTCTGTTTCCTTTTACTTTCTCTCTTTCCTATATTTTTTAAAGTTACAATAAATAGGTTTTTTTTTTATATATAACTAGTTTGAGCAGGATTTCCTTCAACTGCCTAGACCAGCCATTTTGTCAAACCCAGAATCAACCCCAACCTAAACTCCTATTCATAACTAATATCTACTAATATTTATCAGTAACTAATAATACCAACACAAATAAATAAGGGTTCATATTCCCCATAACAAAAGATAAAGGAGCAGAGTTCCCCATCCTATTTCTAATCAAAAGCCTTCCAGCCCAGTTAGATGTCTTGAGGCCTACAGTAAATTATCTTGGATTCAAAGTAATCTCTAAAACTTAGGTTAAAGAAAGGTTTCCTCTAGAAATATTACTAATAAATAATACAAATCAATATTAATTTTCCTTAAAAGAATTAAAATGAAAATAATACAGTAGGTAATGAAAGGGTGCCTGGTATATGTGAGTAGGCTATGCAAAGAACACATAGAGAACCAAAAAGAACAAGTCAAGGCAATGTATAATAGAAAAAAATGGCAGGGATAGTCAAATGGTGAGGGTGAACAATTTCTTTGTTCCATTGGGTTCACTGTGATGTAAAGAAAAAGGAAGTTGACCTCTACCTCATTGGATGGATCCTAGTTGGGAAAATTCTGGGAGGACATAAAAAAATTCACATATAGGCAGTAGTAGACAGATTCCAGGCTATATTCTTAAAAGAAGGATCTAAATCAATAAAATCACAAATCCATTTGAACATTCATATAAAGGAAATGATAGTATCACCCTCCAATGTCCTAGCCAGACAACACCTAGACTATCATATTGAATCTGATCACCATATTTTAGGAAAGACATGGAGAAGTAAATCTTTATTCAGGAGAAGGCAAATAATATTCTAAGCACTCAAAAAATTAAGCATTGTATAAACAAAGATGACAAGATTGTCACCTTCAAAAATGCTAACTGTTGCCATATAGAATAAAAACCAACATTTGACACCATAAAATTGACACAGTACTTTCCTTTGAACAATTTTGTGAAATAGAATGATCATTTGCCTAGTGTGTGTGTGTGAGAATTTGTTATAATATATGTATGATAAATATATATTTAATTTTCACAATATATACCCACACATATATAATATATACCCACACATATATAATTTCCCATTCCTGGATATGTATCTATATGTATATGTATGTATATGTGTGTGCACAAGCAAACACACTTTTTTTTTAAGGCAAAGTTCAGATTGTAAAGTTTAAAAACTGATTTCTCTCAGTCAGCTTTTATGAATTCAAATACATTAACAAATTTTAAGGTAGTACAAGTGTTGTCCTTGGAGATCTGCATAAGTAAAGGAAATTTCCTCAACCAGGAGCTCCCCGCATGGAAGAAGTGATAGCATTGAACAGAAAAATAAACAGGAATTTAAGGCGAGACATTAATATGTTGAGACCTCAGTGTTGAAGTGAATAAAGGCTAGAAACACATGCCCTGGATAACTGTAATTGCATTCCTATTGAGTCCTCAAAGGCAGTTAAAATGAATGAGATTTTAGCCTCTGCCCAGCTCAGCTTGGATCCCAGTGCCTCTATCCCTATGTTGTAGGCTCTGTAGCACAAAACTTCACATCCAATATCAAAAGATCTTAAGTCAGCCCAGCTCATTGCAAACAAAGTACAAAAAAAGAAATACTGGCAGCTAGTTGGCAAATGATAGGAAGTGATTAGCCAAAGTGCCAGGAGATATTTCAACTCTAAGAGCTGTCAAACCTGCTGGTATTTAAAAGTTACCCTTGGTGACATAGAATAAAGTGCTTCAAGAATCACTGGCCCACCAGTCCAGGGTTTCTCCCTTCTTTCTATCTTCAGTTTATATTAAAGGAGCTTTTTAGAGTCTCTTCTACATCCCTCTTGACCTGTTTAGCACTTCAGACTATGCTGGGCTGTTGCTTCTGCTAGCAGCACAGATAGGTAAGCTGTGAAACAGAGAACAAGATTTAGAATTCCAACTATCTGGTTTGAAATGATGAATCCACATTATTTCATACCATATAGCCTTGGGTAAGTCCTTTGATTTATCTAGGCTTCATCATTTATAAAATTAAGTGGCTGGAGTTTGATGCTCAGATTCATTCTAACTCTACATATGAAATTTTATCAATTGAGAAGTTTTTTTAGAGCCTGTCTTGTGCCAGGTACTGTGCTAAACATTCCTGAAATGAATATAAAATATGTTGTTCAAAGGGGAATGAATCAGGGCCAAAATTCATGAAATAAAAATGAGAAAACAAGCATTTTGATTTTAGGGGAAAGCATGGATCCAGGGGGATGAGGGGTTACTAACGTATCCCTGGATGTTTGGTTTCTATTATCATTTTTGCTATTTGTTAGTTATTTAATATTGACAATCCATTTATATTCTTTACACCTCAGTTCACTCTTCTACGTAAAATAAAAGTATTTATTTAAAATTCTCTAAAGTCTCTTCTATCTCTAATATCATCCTACGACAAGTTTCCTTTTCTTCCTAATCTGAGAAAACTAATATCCATGTTATTCTCTTAATACCTAATAGGAGAGCCTGGCAAAACTTCTCAGTAGATGGACTATACAAAGTTGAGGGTAAGTGACAAGCCTCAAACTACTCAGTTAGTTAGTTAGGAGGATATCTATCTCTAGCAAGTGGAGACTTCTCCCAGCAGAATGGGCAGATGAGAAAAAAAATTGTTCCAATAATCAGAAAAGCAGTTGAAATGAGCACTTCAGAGTCCTTAGAGCTTGGTCAGACATCAAAGACAGCAGGGCCATCCATTACATTTGGGCTATTATCACTCTTACTGACTTTTGTCTTACCACTGGACTTCAGAGACTCTGGAAAAGAGACTGAGGCTGATGACTTTATGCAACTGTGCTCACTTAAGTCCAGTTCAGAGGCAAGTCAAGACACCTCATAATGTCCTCTTCTAAAATAAAGGACAAGAAAAAACAAGTGGAAGATCTTTTAAAGAATTCTTCGGTGCCATAGGTATTCATATCCAGATATCACCTCATTTTCTATTTCATCCTCCACTCCCTAAGAAAAATCTGTAATGCTTCTCATTCCTTTAAGGAAGACTTTCATTTCCACTGGTTACATATTAGATCCACAAAATTTAGAAGTAAAAGATGTCTTGGAAATCAATTCTTAGTGCAGTCATTCTCTATACTATTTGGAAGATGAAGAAACTGAGAATCAGAATAGTGAATTGACTTAGAGATCATGCATTTAAAGATCGAAAATTTGAAACTCATTTGCATCCTAATTCTGTCAGTAAAAAACAATGATTCTAACTTGATCCTCTTCTAAATTGTTTAAATTAGAATAAGTAACCCTTTACTTGAAGTAATCAAACTATTTGTGAAAGATAAAGATTTGCAAATTTGTTGATGAAACTTCTAAATAAGATCTAACAGTAATAATTCTTCTAAAGTAGTTTATTATAATGCAGCTTATATTTATCAAGAAGAGGAAAACAAATTGAACTAATATTCGTTCAGTTCTCTGCAATTTCACTAAAAATGATTTTCGTTAAAAACATAGCATTTTTTCTTTTTTCGTTTTTAAATTTTTATTTAGAATATCTTTCCACAGTTACATGATTCATGATCTCACCCTCCTTTCTTTTACCCCCTCCCAAAGCTGACAAGCAGTTCCACTGGGTTATACATGTATCATTGTTCTAAACCTATTTCCATGTTTTTCCTATTTGCAATAGAGTGATTCTTTAACATCAAAACCCTAATCATAACTCTATCACACTACGTGGGTCAATTATGTATTTTTCTAAGGCATTTCTGGTTCCATAATTCCTTCTCTGGTTGTGGATAGCAGTCTTTCTACTAAGTTCATCTGAATTGTCCTGTGTCATTGCATTGCTACTAGTAGAAAAGTCCATTACATTCCATTGTGCCATGATGTATCAGCCTCTGTGTACAATGTCCTCCTGGTTCTTCTCCTTTCACTCTGCATCTATTCCCAGAGGTCGTTCCAGTTCATATGGAATTCCTCCATTTCTTTATTCCTTTCAGCACAATAGTATTCCATTACCAACATATACCACAATTTATTCAGCTATTACCTAATCAATGAGCATCCCCTCATTTTCCAATCTCTTGACACCACTAAGAGTGCAGCTATGAATATTTTTGTACAAGTCTTTTCCCTTACTATCTCTTTGGGGAACAAACCCAGCAGTAGTATGGCTGGATCAAAGGACAGGCATCCTTTTAAAGCCCTTTGTGCATAGTTCCAAATTGCCCTCCAGAATGGTTGGACCAATTCACAACTCCACCAGCAGTGTATTAGTGTCCCAATTTTGTTACATCTCCTCCAACATTTATCTCTTTCCTTTGCTGTCATACCAATCTGATAGGTGTAAGGTGCTACCTCAGTTGTTTGAATTCACATTTATCTAATCAGGAGGGATTTAGAACACTTTTTCATGTTTTTATTGATAGTTTTTATTTCATCCTGTGAAAACTGCCTATTCAGGTCCCTTGACCATTTGTCAATTGGAGAATGGCTTGATTTTTCTGTAGATTTGACTTAGTTCCTTATATATTTGGGAAATTAAACCTTTGTCAGAGAGTTTTGTTATAAAAATGTTCTCCCAGTTTGTTGCTTTCCTTCTAACTTTGGTTGCATTGGTTTTATTTGTAAAAAAAATTTTAAATTTCAGGTAATCAAAGTCATTCATTTTACATTTTGTAATGTTCTCTATCTAATTTATGTTTACCCAATTTATTTATGATTTCACTCTTTTTATTTAAGTCATTTACCCATTTTGAATTTATCTTTGTATAGGGTATAAGATATTGACCTAAACCAAATTTTCCCCATACTGTTTTCCAATTTTCCCAGCAGTTTTCATCAAATTACTGCACCTAAGGCAGCTGTGCTACTTATGCTGCCCTAGTTATGCCACTGCATTGGAAGGACAGCAACATTTGAACCAAATGAGAAGCACAGTATTTCTGGATTAGGTTTATCAATACCAAATGTTGATATAGTCTCTGTCCAACTTTGAAACTGGAGGTTGAAATTGATTTTGTTTTCATCCCCAAATCCCACTGGTCCTTTCTATTTGAGTTCTTATCCCAAAAGCTGGGATCTTTGGGTTTATCAAACACTAGCTGACTAAGGTCATTTACCACTAATCTATTCCATTGATCCACCCATCTGTCTCTTAGCCAGTTCCATATTTTTTTGATGACTCCTGCTGTAAAGTACAGTCCCCTCCTCCTGCTGATTCAATTGACCCTTGAGATGCTGATAGCTTAAAAACTTTCCTGAGATTTGGGTGTAAGCTTTTTATCTGTCTGAATTTGATCAGGTCAGGTGCTCATCAGATTCTAGCCCCAGTATTAGACTCATGGTTTTGTTCTCAAGGTGTTCTTGATTCAATCAGGCACACCCTGATTGCCCTGTCCTGGAGCCTGTTTGTGTGTCTTCTCCATAAACCCAAAGATTAGCAAGTCCTGATTACTCCACAGACCACTGGCATCTTACAGCTTCCTAAATATTACAGAAGTTGGGGAAAAAATTTGGCACTATTGGTTAAAAAGAGACAATTTATGGAAGGGATACTGTTCCCTCCTGAGTTAGGAACTAATTTACTAATGTCTGTTTTTCCTTAATGTGTCTCAGTGGCATTTTTGTACCTTGGATAGCACACCCACAGTTAATGTTTTAGTGAAGTGATGGGAAAACTTTTTAAAGAGGGGGCCAAAGGAAAGGAAATGCTCATCTGTCAGTCTGTTTCTAAGACAATTCTTTCGAAGTTTCATTGTATCCTACTCATTGTATTCGACAGATTAGGAATAATGTCTCCCAGCTGGATAGAACATTTCAGGGGGCTGCATCTGGCCTGAGGGCCATAGTTTGCCCATCACTGCTTTAGGGTAATTAAAAAAAATACAAAACCAGTGGTAAGAATGATCCTTGATATCTATGAAGAGACCTAGTTGAGAGAGGCCATAGGGCAGGAGATTGGCGGTATGTATCTTTAAAGAAAACTTCCTTTCTCCCCCTCCTTCCAATCATTCTCAATCAAAATGGATCATAAATAGCTTTGGGAAATTGTAGCTCCCCAATATATCATTTTTCATGCTAGAAGCGCAATAAACAGTAATGAATGAACAGTCTGAAGTTCTCAGACTGTTTGATTCCTCTTGTTTGGGAATGCATGCTTATGGGTTTTAGCTTATATAGATAGGATTCAATGTCTTTTCTGTAGGCCTTCACTTTGGAGCCCATGCACCCATTTGTGAAATGTCATGGGTTCCTCCATTTCTGATGGTAAGCCTGCAGCAGAAGGATATCCTTCCACTGAAAGGTTTCTCCAACATTTCATGCTGGTGTTGTTGATACAACTTTCCAAGGGGAGTTTCACTCCTAGCTCAGCATTCCGGCCTGATTTGAGTCAAGACTAGGTGCCTAACTCCAAGGCACTCATCTTCCTCATCATTACTGCACCTAAGGCAGCTGTGCTACTTATGCTGCCCTAGTTATGCCACTGCATTGGAAGGACAGCAACATTTGAACCAAATGAGAAGCACAGTATTTCTGGATTAGGTTTATCAATACCAAATGTTGATATAGTCTCTGTCCAACTTTGAAACTGGAGGTTGAAATTGATTTTGTTTTCATCCCAAAATCCCACTGGTCCTTTCTATTTGAGAAATGAGATCTTTGTTGGAGACACATTTTATAAAAATTTTCCCACAATTTTTTGTTTCCCTTCTAATCTTGGTTGCTTGTGTTATGCTTGTGTAAAACCTTTTTAACCTAATGTAATTAAATTTTTCTATTTTCTAAAAATATTCTCTTTGAGGGACTGAGAACTTTCATTAGGAGAGAAAGCAAACCCAAGTAACCTGAAAAAAAATGTATTGAAAAGAAAGGATGTTTTGTTTGTTTTAGGTGTATTCAAGAATGAGAATTCATCTTTAAAGTTCACTTCTTCGACCAGAAAATTAATAAAGCATAGCATATCTGTTGATATCGCACTATCTAAAAGCTTGATTTCCATAATAAGTATATATTTTCCTCCTAAAAGTAGTTGGAAGTGAAAGGGAAAATCTTTTGGAGTCTCACCTCTCCCAAACGCCATTTCTAGAACTGTCAACTCATCCAGAAGCAAGAAGCATAAAGCCTATTGGTATCTCCTCCTGAGAAATCTAATTCAGAGATATAAAATAGCTTGAATTTCTCTTCAGTCAAGCAAGGACATCAAGTTCATAATCCAGTAATGAAGAAATGGAATAAAATACCCTTCAAAAAATGTCACTGTTATGGATTACCTGGGATAAAGGATGTTGTTGAAAGAAAAGGCCATAGCAAGAAAAGACTTGACAAACAATAAGAGACAATGGGAACTTTGTCAATTCCAAAATACTGAATAAGCCAAGCATAATAAATTAATTGGCAAAGTCACAAGATTATCTTCCAAGCAAGACTCTAAATGTATTCTTTATGAAACTTATATAATTTATTTCCATATAAAGATTTTACATGAATCTTATGTTTGAACCTGAACAAATAGTCTCTTGCTTTGTGGTATAAGGCATGCTTTTCACCATAGAGATTTAATTAAATAGTGTTGGTTGAATGCATTCAAATCCTGAAATCCTCAGATCTAACTTTACAAACAGAGTAGTAATTCAAGTTTCATTGGACACCAAAAATCTTAAAGAATAAAAGGATATTATAAGCTTAGATTTATGTTGTGTTAAATCTTCTCAAATCGAGTGTCTTATGAAACATTTTTTCACTTTCAAATGAATGTCTTACCTCTATCCTCTGGATTACAAATTTTCTCTGAATTGTTATAACCATTTATCATCATGTTGTCACCCACTCTAATTGTTCATTCTTATACTGAAGCCAGGGGATGCCAGGGCTTAGACTCTTTACTCTGGATCAAGGTCCCCTAAATAATTTCCTTCGCATTCTGTAAACTTCCAATTAGATTTTCTAATCAAATCCTATATACCTTTTGGTTGACCCAGACAGCTTTGCTGCCTTGAATTGAACATAATCAAATTTTAATTTTGAGGTCCCATTATACATGAAATTTACAATCTCTATTACTCAAGACCAATTCCCAAATAAGTTTTGTTAGTAGAAATTAAATTACTTAAAAGTAGGTAACTGACTGGGGAGAGGAAGGGGAGCAACTAGGGAAACTAAAACTGTTTTTTTTTCTCACTGCTACTATTAGCTTCCATTATCTTTACCATGCCTTTCCCATTCTCCACTATGAATGTTGCATATTTTCTAAGCACAGGAACACAAATAAGAGAATCAAAGTCTCCAAGTCAAAAAGAAATAGGTTTATTGGGAGATGGCCAGTCTCACAATGAAGTCAGAATTCTGGTCAAGACCAAAAGACCCAGAGCACTGTAAGAGACATTCTATTATAATGTCTTCATTCAAGAATTAGACAACTTGGGGGCAGCTGGGTAGCTCAGTGGAGTGAGAGTCAGGCCTAGAGACAGGAGGTCCTAGGTTCAAACCCGACCTCAGCCACTTCCCAGCTGTGTGACCCTGGGCAGGTCACTTGACCCCCATTGCCCACCCTTACCAATCTTCCACCTATGAGACAATACACCGAAGTACAAGGGTTTAAAAAAAAAAGAATTAGACAACTTATATACTAGTTTAAAAATATTTCAAGACAGTGATAAAAATAGAGATGTATATTGGTTCAAGTAATCAGAAAATACTTTTCATTGGTAGAAGAAGGCATTTCATAGACAAGGTGAAGCAAGGGATCCTGAACCCCACTTTCTTAGCCTGAGGATGTAAAAGATGATATATACTAAGATGACCAGGTTAAGGAGGAGGTGCCAGGCTCCCAAGTAGGGCAAAAGCCTGATGATGTATTATACTAGGGTGTATACAAAGATGATGGGGTCTTGCTAGGGTTCTAACCTAAGCAAAATTGTCTATGCTAAAGAAGTCCCAGTCACAAGTTAAAGACCATAATTGCTGAGAGTGCATGATATAGCAATTTTAAGGCTAACAAACTAACAAACCTAGTAAAAAGTTTTTGTTTTTGTTTTTGGATGGGTATTGACTTTCTAACTGTATTTAAAAGAATTTAAGTGACTTGCTCAAGGTCCATATTTGTCCAAAAGAAGACTCGACCCTGTCATCACTTTTTATAATACCACAGCAACTTCTCCTAAATAAAAAGAAACATATATCTACATGTATGTATATTTGTAAATGTATGTGTGTGTGTGTGTGTATTGAGGCCTATGCTAACAATGATTAACTATATATTCAAACAGGTATCTTACCTTAGAACTTATACTAAAATAATCATAAAAGACCTACTAAAGTCATCATTTATGCTAACATTATTTAACTATCTTAGTAAATATGTTTATCTTGTGATTATCTGAAAACTACTGTTAACACTAAAAATCTAATCCTCATATAAGGGGCTAGGGGATTTTTCATTCACACCAATCATAAAAGAAAGAAAATAAAATTACTTTATTCACATGTACATGGGTATGCATATGCAGAGAAACAAAAATACACACATACACAATTGCACCACATGCTTACCACAAATAACACTTCAAAAGAGACCAAAGTAGAAAACATGCATCCCAGCATCATCCCTTGGGGGGAGAGAGAGACTGTCAGAGTAACCATTTATGATGCCTAATTGCAAAGAAACCAAACCCAAAGTCAAAATGACTTGGCTGCTATTGCCCAAGGCATCTTTTCTTCCAATGATCTAATTTTTTTACCTTTTGGGGAGGTTGGATTCCCACTTGGTTGCCTCAAGAAGTTATCAAAAATAGACAAAAAAAAGAACAACAAACTCCCACTCAGGGCCCTCAGTCCTGGGGCCAGTGAAATCAAAAGTCAACAACAAAAGTGAATTTTAGTGCAGTTAACCGAGCTTCAATGTGGCCCACAGAGTTGGGGGTTGTGCAGTTTGGAAATGTTGTAAGCCCAGGAAGACTACATCTCCCAGGGCTCCCTGATACTACTTCCCTTGACACCTCCTACTTCCTTTGTGAAAGGTGTCAGAGAAAGTATAAAAGAGAATGTTTGGTGCCTCTCTCTGCTTTCTCCACCCTGGAGGCTGGCTGATGCTATCTACACTGATCTCTCTCTCTTGGCACCTTTTTCCCTTTCTATCTACCTCCTAGTTTTTCCTAGACCTTCCCCTTTCTAATTTAAATAAAACCCAGCTATTCTAAACCCAAAGTTGCTCTTTGATCTTTTATTTGAGCTCAGAAGGACTCTGGTCAATTTCCCCCTGATGGGGCTGGGGACCATTACCTTCCTTTCCTTTCCTCTACCTTTCTCTCTCCTTTCTACCATCCAACCTTCCTGCCTCCCTCCCTTCATCCCCCTCACAGGGTCAGATTCAGTTAAATTCTGACAATTCTCCAAGTATATGCAAGTTCCCAGTCTATAATTTGAAAACATGTGGTCATCAACATCTCTTGGAGGAAGAGACAGGATCCTTCTAAAATGGACCTAAAATTGCCTATGGGCCTTTTACCAAACCTCAATCTGAGGCCCAGCAAAAAAAAAAAAAAAAAAAGGTTGAAGCCAAGAGATTTGAATGCTTACTTGTCAACATGTCAATCAGGTGAGTCTAATTCAGGCTTCAACACAAAAGGCGCCTGCTAGTATAAGGCATTTGAGGTCAAAATCAGCAACCAACCTGGAATCTCAATGGAACACCAAAATATCAACCTGAATTCAAAAGAACTACCAAAGTAGTAGTAAGAAGGAGTCTTGTAATCAAGGCAAGAAGGGTATAATTTGACATTACACAAAGGATTGGGATGCCAGGGTACCCAGGTACAAGGGAAACAGGGTTAAATATATTTGGGAGCCACATCCTTGAGAAATGGTTAAGCAAGTCGTTGTATATACATAGACTGAGAGAAGCTCTGTTAGAGGTTGGGGAGGCAGGAAAAAGACATAGTTAGTCCTCAAGCTGGTGAACAGTTGCTTCATTCAACAATACGCACACATACCTACACAAATATACATGCATGTAGGTATGTGTTTCTTTTTAATTAGAAGACGCTGTGTTATTTGAAAAAGTGATGAAACAGGGTGCAGTCTTCTATCTGTCATTTGGACAAATATGGACATTGAGCAAGTCACTTAAATTCTTTTAAATACGCTTTGAAATTCAGTACCCATACAAAAACAAAAACAAAATCTTTCTACTAGGTTTATTGGAAAGGACATCTAAGACAGAAAATGTTAAACAAAAAGGGTTTTTAAGAAATTCATAAAATTATACAAATATAAGTTATTTTTACTGTGTGTCATAAAGCAACTAATAAATTCAACCTTTAATTATTATTATTCACTTCAATATAATTAATTTTGTTATAGGGACTATTTAATTTTTTTACAGTTTTTGTCTGATCTCATATATATGTACATATAAATTATTTTATACTTTCATTTAAAACCATTTTGCATATATCAGGCCAGTTTAAATAGCCTGACACTTTCATTGTCATGCTAAGTGATTATGGGTAAAACATCTCTGAAGTACTATGTTGTGTTTCTTAACAGTTTTTATTCATTTTAGGCTTAGAATACATGTTAATGTGCTAATTCTGGCTAGGAGAAATGTGCAGTTTTCAAATATAACTTCTGAAACATAGATTTTTTTGCAAAAACAAACATGGAGTACATGTGTTTATGTAGGTATCAGAATGTGCCATGTATCATATAAAGCCATACAAATAAAGCAAATGATATCAGTTTTCTGGATTATGAATAAATATGAATAATTTTCAATCCTGGATTTACAAACTTGATGATTTTATTTTGATTAGATGTTTGCTTGTTTTTTTTTAATATTTAAAGGCAAGGCTCAGATTGTTCATCTGAAATAGACTAGCCATTTATGTCTGAACACAGTTCCATATATATTCTGAATGGACTGTGGGGGTTCAATTGATTTTAACTCAACTGCTATTCCGTATCTATTGCTGCTTTCAGCAGGTTGGGCTGTAGCCCAAATGGGAACCAGGGAAGCTTGGTGTGCTTTGGAGACTTTTTTAGTTAGGGTAGCCAGGTGATCTTTCTCTATATTTTTTTCTCTAACTTTATTAGTAAATAATTCTAAATTAGTATATGGTCTCTAGAAATTTTAATCCAGACAAAACACAAATATTATTCTTTCTTCACAATCAGGAAAGATTTAGAACCAAACCCAATGAGAGTTCACACATCTGTTGTTAAAGACCAGCCTAAACAAGTCTCTTGAGTGTGATCAGCAGATTGGATTGAAAGATGGTAGTGTTTTTTTTAAACCAACTCCCAACAATCAACTCCTGTGTAATAGAGGGGTTGTGGTGAAAATTACTTATACTAAAAATATGCATTCTTAGAAAATCACAAATTCTCAAAATACTTGAATAAGCTTTGATATCTTCCCACATTATCCTCCTGCAAACCTTTGTGATAAGGTAAAACTTATATATTTAAATAAGGTGGAAAAATAGGAGTCTCCAATTTAGTCATTTTTCCTATTTATATTATGATTTTTAAGTGAAAATTAATACCATATCACTTCAGTTTAGAAATATTAGCTAGTCTATTACAAATATATGTAACCTGTTTCATAAAAATATTTTAACATTCACAAATTTACCTTCTTATTAAGCAAAAACTGTCATGCATCTTTAGGTAAATCCATTAACTTCTTTGAGCCTCAGATTCCCCATCAATATGGTAAGCTTATTGGACTAGATGACTCCCAAAGTCCTTTTCATGTCTGCCATTCTACAACTCAATTTTAAAGGGTCCACTGCTTTAGCATCCTCTTATGACAGGTTCAGAAATCATCTTCTAAACTAAATCAAGTACAAGTGACATTTTGCCTTAAAAACACTGCTCTATAATACTTAATCATTTTTAATAATACAAGTTACAATCCAGCATATTTTTTTTTGTTTGATTTAAAAAAAGAGAGGTACCTCATGCTGGGAAAATTGGATATGCAAATGAATGCATCAACCTCATTGGGAATGCAAGTATAATCCATTTTGAATGTTAACCCAGACTATTTTTTTCAGTGTTAGAGAAATATGTGAAATCTATGGAATTGCCTAACGATTGATTTTTCCTTTATTTCATTTTTTCTGAATAAGACTGATGAAATATTCAAGTAATTTATGATATATTTATATATTCTTTGAAGTCTGTTTTTGCTGCAAATCAGATCTTCATTGCAGTATAAGAGGCTATTTGAAATGTATTTACATAAAAGCTTAAAGAGAGAAATAGACTTTTAGGAAACATTATTACACAGACATGGATTTCTCATAATAACATTTAATTTGAGGCAACTTAAGGTTCCACAGGCTTTATGTCCTATGATCCTATTCAGAGGAGAAAATACTTGATTTGAAGACACAAGGAAACAAGAGTTCATATCCATCCCTGACTCTGACTACCTGTGTAACCTTGTGGAAATCTCTTCACTACTTCAGGCCTCAGTTTCTTAAATTATGAACTGAGAAGCCTGATAGTTTTAAAGCAAATTTTCTTACTATAAATCTAGGAACTTATGTTAAATAAACCATATGTGATTATAAATTCTGAATCCTATCCTCTTCTTTTTTTGTTTAACTAATAATATTTCTATATTCTATTTAAAAAACACAGCATATGTCCATTATTATGAGTACTTATTTCTGGGACTAAAATAAGAAAAGACAATATAATAACAGAGAACATGAGGAAGGATTTTAGGTGACCTTTTCTTGAAAATTGTGTATCTTGTTTACAAGATATTGTATGAGTTTGATTCTCTTCCTTTATTTTTTCTTCTCTTCTGTCTTTTATATTAACTACTCTTCTGTCTCTTATCCCTTATATATGGACATTCCACCATTATTTTGTTTTTCATTCTTCTTTCTTTTTCTTGGAATCCCCATATGAACCTCTTATATACATGTGTACATGACCATAGTAATATACACATATATACTTGTATACATATATGCAATTCACAAAACTCCTCTGACCTCAAATTTTAATGTGATATTAATAATTATTTTTAAATTTCAAGTAGAAATATCCACATTGTAATGGGGGTAATTTGAGAAAGGGTGTGTGGTACAAGGGAATTTTGAAAGGAGGTTATCA
The DNA here is from genome assembly GCF_016433145.1 of Gracilinanus agilis. Classification (NCBI taxonomy): domain Eukaryota; kingdom Metazoa; phylum Chordata; class Mammalia; order Didelphimorphia; family Didelphidae; genus Gracilinanus; species Gracilinanus agilis. The sequence goes on along the minus strand of NC_058130.1, from coordinate 442,902,800 downwards.
GGGATTTATTAAGATATTAAATCTAGGCTACAGTTGGCTGGAATAAGGAGATTCAGGATATAATAGGGCTGAAGTCAGGAGTTTAACACTGAAGGAATAAGATCTTCAGGGAGAGGGAGAATTAATCTAACAGGCAAATACAGCAGGGCTTATAGACCAGGACTCAGACTTAAACACAGGCTGAGGGAAATAGACTGAACTGAAATTAACAACAGGCTTAGTTAATTTCACAGGAAGGGACTTGTTTTGAAGTTACACCTTCCTCCAAGATGGATATCTGGCTTCCCTTCAAGCCCAGAGTATGTTAGTTCTTTCCCTCTTTTTCCCTCTCTTAATAACTAACTGACCAATTATACTAATAAGTCTGTTAAAACACAAAAGGGTTTGTTATCTTTAAAGGTTGATGTGTCAGGAAAGTGGGTCAAAGGAAGCCCTAACAGTTGTCTCAGGAACCTCAGGTGGGGGAAGGGAGACAGAGATGGAGTCTGAGTAAGGACCTGCCTTTAACTCAGCTTACAAATGCTCCTGATATCTAAAGGGAATAAATGATGACTGACTAGTTTCTCTATATCTAATATTGTCAATATAATTAACCCTTCAAAGATTTGAACTCCTCTCTAATTACTCTCCTTATTAACTCCACAGACATGCAAGGTAAGGGAGGGAAGGTAGGAAATAATATTGGAAAGGAAGATATAAAGGGTTTATCCAAAATAACAATTTCTTAAATAAATATTTCAATGGTAGGCTAAATTCCAATACTACATATAGGTGAGGAAGCCCTCAGCTGATCTCACTCCTCTGTCCACCAGAGACCCAAACCAACTGACTCTCTCCCTCAAGATTCCAAACCCCTAACTGCTTTTAGAACTTGGCCAAAGCTTGAAAAACTATATGACCTCCTCTCTCTATACTACAACATAGATATTGTTAGCATTTTAACCTCATTAATTTAAAACAGGGTTAGTCATTTTCTTTCTAAACTATGTTTTCCTGCTGATCTTTTTTTATATTAATTTCATCAGCTTTTTTTAAACCACCCAATCTTAGAGTATCCAAATGATCTTAGCTCCATTTCTCATGCACCTCATATCCAATTAATGTTTTATTCTTGTCATTAAAATCTTTCAAATGTTTCCTTTGCTTTAAATTTCAATTTCTTCGTAAAATTTTAGATGCAGTAGTAGTAAGAGTAGTAGTAGTAGTAGTAGTAGTAGTAGTAGTAGTAGTAGTAGTAGTAATTATTTATCAAATATCCTACACTCTGCTATTTCTAATTTTTTCCATCTTATTCTCTCTGCCAACAATCAACTTTGCTTGCCATTCCTGTTTTCATTTATTCATCTCTTGATAATCCTTGATTGTTCAAGCAAAATTTAACCTCCTGTAAGATGTCACTTAATTTCTCTATCAGGAGAGTTATATTTGACAGAAATCCTATAATATCCTGTAATCTTCTTGTAGAATTAATTGCACACTGCTTTATAATAAAGATATTTGTACATATGACACATTGTCTATTCTATATTAAGACCTTTACAGACAGAATTAATGAGTTACTAAACTATTTTCCCCCTCAGTATTCATAGCATGACATTTTACACACTATCAGACATAACCTACCCTCTCTACCAACAGGGATTCCAATTATATTTCCTTTTTCTGTTTTCTTTTAAATTTTACTTTCTTTATACAATGCACTAAACATGACCAGTCTGGTCACCAAAGGTCAGTTTCTTTCTTTGGCTCCTTATCTCTATCTTATCCTCCTTTGGAGGATATAGTTCTTTTTAGCTTTCTCTCCAAATATGTAATAAACTCCCTAATTTCACAAAGATATTCAATGAGTGATTTGCCTAGCAGCTATGGAAATATTGAAAATTCCTTTCACCACAAAATATGGGAAAGACAAAATGGATTCTCAAGAGACCTATGTTCAAATACAGAAAGAAAAAAAAACACTTGATTAAGCCATCAGATTCCTTTAAGTATCCATTGGGGAAGATGTTTGGGTGTTAGCTAATACACTCCTTCTATGCACTTTTCAGCTTCACCTTCAGAATATTTATTACAATATCTGGACCATTGCAAGGTCTGGATTTTCTGCTCATGTTTGTTATAACTTTTATGCTCTAGCTATACTGTATATACTTATCTTTCCTCAAAATGCAGATCATTGAGAAAATTTACTTCTGGGAAGATAGTGCCTATTTCCCCAAATCAGTAAAATTTCAATTTCTTGGTAACTAAAGGACAAAGGAAATTTCAAAGTAATAATTATCCAAAATGTAACTGCTAGTCTCTGACATGTGGTCAGAAAAAGAAACTAAAGGGCAGAATATTTCCAAGAATTAGAGTTCCAATAGCTCTACTCTCATGCTCACCTGGGAAATCGCTAGATGCTTGCCAATGATTTCTTTTCCTCTAGTCATCCACTTTCAGCTTCTTGGGGGTACACAACAGAGGCTAATATTTCTTCTTCCTCTTTCAATAATTCAAGTTCTAGGAATTCTAGGACAAAGAAATGGGAAAAAGAAAGAGGCAGACAATTTTACAGGTCATTCTTAAACAGAGGTATAAACTGCATTGCATATAGGACTTGAGACCAGCAGGTACAAGATTAAAAGGTAGATGGTAAATATTTAACAAAATAAATAAATATATAATAGAACAGAGATAAGCCTAATATATGAGTTTATAAGTTAAAATTTAGCCTACTTGAACTCTTAAAGGATGGTTTAGTCTTCTCCCACTTAATTTTTTATTTTGACATCAGTATTCTTAAAAACCATAGAGCACTTCTGGTGCCAAGATAGCAGAGTAACATCCTAAATCTTCCCAAATTCCTATCCAAACAGATGTAAACAAGAGCCACATACCAAATTTTGGAAAAATGAACAAATTTTCTGGACCAGAGCATCACACAATCAGAACTCAATTATACTGCTAAAATTTTTTAAAATCACAAAATAAATTGGTAAAATGGAACAAAACCAAAAAACAACAACAAAAAGGATCTAATTCTAGATAGTTATTATGGAGACAGGGGAGATCAAGATACAAAAAAGGAGAGGACAATATTTTCAAAATAGCTTCATATAAAGCATCAAAGAAAAATGTGGTTTTGTCCCAGATAGAAACAATTTTTCATGGAAGAGAATTAGAAGAAAATCAAAGAGGATTAGAAGAAAAATTCTGGAAAAACATGATTAATGCAAGAAAACCATGAAAGAAATAACAACAGCTTGGTAAAGGAAACAAAAAATTGGAAAAGATATCCAAAAACTTGTGGAAGAAAACAACTCCTTAAAAAGTAGGTATAGTCAAATAGAAAAGGAGATACAGAAACTCACTAAAGAAAATAATTCATTAAAAACTAGAATAAGGAAAATTGAAAGCAATGACTCCATGAAGCTTCAAGATACAGTTATCAAAATTGAAGGAATAATTTTTTAAAAACCCTTAACTTCTGTGTATTGGCTCCTTGGTGGAAGAGTGGTAAGGGTAGACAATGGGGGTCAAGTGACTTGCCCAGGGTCAGACAGCTTGGAAGTGTCTGAGCCTGCATTTGAACCTGGGACCTCCCGTCTCTAGGCCTGACTCTCAATCCACTGAGCTACCTAGCTGCCCACAGGAATGATCTTTTAAAAAGTGAAATTTCTCATTTTAAGAATAATTAACCAGGAAAAAAGATCATGGAGAAATAATTTGAGAATTATTGGATTTCTTGAAAGCCACATACAGAAAATGAACCTAGATATCATATTTCAGGAAATCATCAAGGAAACTTTCCCTACAACTTAGAATCAGAAGGTAAAACAGAAATTGAAAGAATGTGTTGATCATCTCCTGAAATATATCTCAAATGGAAAAATCCTAGAAATATTACAATCAAATTCCAAAGCTCCCAGACCAAATAAAAAATACCTCAAGCAGTCAGAAAGAAATAATTAAAATATCATCAAGTCACAACCAGAATTTCACAAAATTTAACAACTTCAATTTTAAAGGATTACAGGATATGATACTCTGGAAGACAAAGGTACTAGGATTGCAACAAAGAATCTCCCATCCAGTGAAACTCAGTATAATTCTTCATGGGGGAAAAAAGATATTTAAAGAAATTTTGAACCTTCAAAAATTCCTATTGAAAACAGCAGAAAATTTAAAATTCAAACAGAAGTCTCAAGAGAAGCATAAGAAAGTAAATAACTAAGAGAGAAAACATAAGGTAAACATTAGACTACATATATATTATCATATAAGAAGATAATACTTATAACTCACATGGACTTTATCAATATTAGGCCAAATAGAAGGAATACATGAAGATCAAATATATACAAGTGATTTTTTTTGTAATGGGATGGCATTCCAAATTTAAATTAAGGGAAGAAAAGAAGACTTCACTGGGAGAAGAAAGTGAAATATAGAATAAGAATTGTCTCATATTAAAGATGCTCAAGAGAGCTATCATAATGGTAGGGAAGATGGGGAGGGTGGATAGCACCTAAACTTTTCTCTCATAATATTTGTTTCAAAGAGGGAATGAAAAGTTCACACTCATATACAGAAATCTATTTTTACCTTAAAGGAATGGGGGGAGGAAAAGATGGTAAGAAATTTATAAGTGGATTGAGGAAGATTGTGATCAAAAGTAAAACACTGGTGAGAAGCAAAAGGGTGAAAGGAGAGAGAAAAAATTAAAAGAGGGAAAGAAGGATGGAAGAAAATACACAGTTCAGAATCTTAAATGTAAATGAGAATGTGATGAACTCACCCATAAAAATGAAAGTAGATGGCAGAATGGTCTGAAAAACAGAATCTACAATATGTTATTTACAAGAAACACATATGAAACACACAGACATAAGCAGAGGAAAGTTAAAGGGATGAAACAGAATGTATTATGCTTAAGCTGAAGTAAAAAATAAAATAAAAGCAGGATAGCAATGACGAGCTCAAGCAAAACTAAAATAAACATAGATCTAATTTTAAAAAAATAAGGAAGAGGGGCAGTTGGGTGACTCAGTGGATTGAGAGTCAGGCCCAGATATGGGAGGTCCTGGGTTTTAATATGGCCTCAGACACCTCATAGCTATGTGACCCTGGGCAAGTCAATTAACCTTCATTGCCTAGCCCTTACAACTCTTCTACCTTAGAGCCAATACCCAGTATTGATTCTAAGATGAAAGGTAAGGGATTAAATAAATAAATAAATGAACAAACAAACATATAAATAAAATAAAAAGATAAGGAAGGAAATTTTGTCTTCCTAAAAGGTAGCATAGACAATGAAGTAATAATATCAATACTAAACTTATTTGCACTAAGTGATATAGCACTCAAATATTTAAAGTAGAAGTTGAATGAATTAAAGGTGGAAATAAACAATAAAATTATACTAGAGGGGGACTTTAACTTTCCCCTCTCAGAATTAGATAAATCTTACTAAAAATAAAATAAGAAAAAATTAAGGATATGAAAATAATTTTGCAAAAGTTTAATATGATGGACCTTTGAAGAAATTTAACTTGGGATAGAAGAGAATAGACCTTTCAGTATTATTTAGCACCTACACAAAATTTGACCTTTTATCAAGGTATTAAAAAACCTCACAATCAAATGCAGAAAAACAGAAATATTAAGTGCATGCTTTTGAGATCAAATTACTATTAAAATATATTCAAAAATTTTCATGAAAAAAGAGAACAATTTAAATGGAAATTCAATAATCTCATTCTAACAATTAAACAATAAATCAGAGAAACAATAAGGAGAAAAGCAAAATAAGACAATATACAAAATTTCAAAATTCATAGGATACAGTGCTTAGGAGAAATTTATATCTAATTGCTTATATCAAAAAATGTAGAGGAAGGTCAGATTAATGAATTGAACATCCAGCTAAAAACACTAGAAATTGGTGGCTCAGTGAATTGAGAGCCAGGTCAAGAGATGAGATAATATGATTTGAAAGATGGCCTCTGATATATCCTAGCTATTTTAATTTGAACAGGATATTTAATCTCCATTGCCTACCCCCTTATCACTTTTCTGTCTTGGAACTAATATACAATATTAATTCTAAGATGTAAAGCAAAGTTCTAAAAACAACAACTGAGAACAAAAAAATATTTTAAGTCTCCAATTAAATCACAGAGGATAAATCCTGAAAATCAAAAGAGAGATGAATAAAATTTAAAGTAAGAAAATTATTAACTTAATAAAGCCAAAATTTGGTTTTATGGGGTGGGGCAATAAAATAAATAATTGGTTAATTTTATTTAAAAAGGAAGGGAAAAAAGAAACTACTAGTATTAAAAATGAAAGGGGGGGTGAATGCACCTAAATGATGAGGAAATTAAAATAATTCTAGAAGCCTTTTTATCTAGTTATATGCAAAACAAATCTAACAACCTAAGTAAAATGGATGAATTTTTACAAAAAATATAAATTCTTTAGGATAAATTTAGAAGAGGAAATAGAATATTTAAAAAAACTCATCAAGGAGAAAGAATTCGAGCAAGTCACTAATGAAGTCCTTCAGAAAAAATTCCCAGGGCCAGTAGCATTTACAAATGAATTCTACCACACATTTAAAAAATGGCTTTTTAAACGTGTGGTAGAATTCATTTAATCCAAACGTATACAAACTATTTGGAAAAATAGCTGAAGAAGACATCCTATTAAATTTCTCTTACAACACAAATATGGTATTAATACCTAAACTACAAATAACAAAAGCAGAGAAAGAAAACTATAGACCAATTTTCAAATAAATATTGATGCAATTTTTGGTAAATATTAGGAAGGAGATTACAATAATATATCTATATCACAAAGGTCCTACATTATTGCCAGGTAGGATTCATGCCAAGAATCCAGGGCTGGCTGATTATTAAGAAAATATACATATGATTTAATTTAACTCTAATATAATATTTTGGGGTTTGTATCTATCAAGACAAACCTAGGAACTATATAATCAGAATTACAAAAAACTTTACATGAATAAATTCAGATCTAAACAATTGAAAAACATTAATTGTTAATGGGTAGATCAAGCTAATATAATAAAAATGACAATCTTGCCTAAATTATTTTACTTATCTAATCCATGCCAATTAAACTACCAAAAAATTATTTCCTAAAACTAGAAAAAATACTACAAAATTCATCGAGAAGAACAAAATGTCAAGAACATCCAGGGAATTAATGAAAAATACAGAAGAAGGAGGCCTAACTCTACTAGATCTCTGATTATACTATAAAGTAGTATCAAAACACTTTGGTACTGACTAAGATCTAAAGAGATCAATAAATCAATAAACCCAAAAAGCCATGCTACTAGGAGAAGAATTCACTATTTGACAAAAAACTGCTGAAAAATATGGAAAACAATATGGCAGAAATAAGGCATAGATTGATATCTCATACTATACCACAAGGTAACATCAAAATGTATTCTTGATTTAGAAATAATGTGTGGTGTCATAAATGAATTTGAATAACAGAAAATACTTTCCATGTCAGGTTTAAATAGAAAGCATTATAGGATGTAAAATGGATAACTTTGCATCAACTTTGATTATATTAAAGTCAAAAGATTTTGTACAGATAAAACCAGGGCAACCAAGATTAGAAGAAAGTTAGAAAGCTGGGGCAGGGCAGGGATTTGCAACAAATCTGATAAAGGCCTTGTTTTTTAAATAGATGGAGAACTGTTTCAAATTTATAAGAATACAAATCAAGCATATGAAAAGGCAGTTTTCAGATGCAAAAATGAAGGTTACATAGAGTCATATGCAAAAAAATTTTCTAAATCACTTGAGAAGAGAAATGAAGATTAAAACACATCTGACTATCACCTCATGCCTGCAAGATTGGCTAATGTGACAGAAAAGGAAAATGATAGATTTTTGAGAAAATGTGGGAAAAATGAGACACCACTATACTGTTGGTAGAAATGTAAACTGATCCAACTGTTCTGGAGAGTGATTTGGAACTATATTTAAAGGATATACCATTTGATCCAGCAAACTGGGTCTATATACTGAAGAGATTTTTGAAAAAGGAAAAATTATAACTTTGAACAAGAATATTTATAACAGTTCTTTTTGTGGTAGCAAAGAACTGGAAATTGAGGAAGTTGCCCATTAATTAGGGAGTTGCTGAACAAGTTGTGGTATATGATTGCAATGGAATATATTGTGCTATAAGAAATAATGAGAAAGATGATTTCAGAAAATACCAGAAAAGGCTAATAAAATGATGCAAAATAAAGTGAGCAGAACCAGGACAACATTGTACATGGTAAAAGAATATATGATGAACATTTATGAATGGCTTAGCTATGCTTAGCAATACAGTGATCCATGACAATTCTCAATGACTCAGGTTAAAAAACATCTGCTTCCAGAGGTGGGGACTGTTGAAGTCTGAATGCAGACTAAGATATACATTTCATTGTATTTTTCCCTTTTTCTTTTATTTATATGATTTTGCTTTCATAGAATGACTAATATAGAAAAATGTTTTACACTATTCTGCATGTAAAAACTGTATTAGATTCCTTGCTACCTCAGGGAAAGGAACAGTCTGGGAAAGAGAAACAGTGAGAATTGGCTGAGGCTTAAAAAAAAAAGAAAAGAAAACAAAGGTCGAAACTTTTTTCAGTTAATTGAGGGGAAAATTAATATTATTTTTAAAAAGATTATGAAGAAATTTTGAAAGGAAAATTGAAGGCCATCCAAGACAATAAGGACCAAATGGAAGGGTTCTCTTTTTCCTATTTGAAACTTCTCATCAGCCACTCCCTTATTCATAATAACTATTCAACAAATATTTTCTGAATGAATGAATGGTGTACTGAGTACATGCTGGAGATAGGTAGGTCATGACATTGATCACCATTATCATAAGCATATTACTATTAGACTTGTATTGTAATAACTATTGGGCATATTTTGCTTCTTAATAAATTAGGCTCTACTCTGTGAGATTCCATTCAATTCCATTGAACATATATTTGTGAAATAGTGAAACAACACCAAGAGAGACATGAATGTAATCTTGACCAGTCTAGGAAGGTTTTCTAAAAGGATCAGAAAAAAGGATCCCAAAGGTTCCTTCTAACCCTTGTTTACTATAATTTTATGAGGAAAATAGACAAGCTACAAGTAATGGAAAAGACTATTGCATATGGAGTGGAAGATGTTACCAGAAGGATGAAGCTGGGAGTGTGCATTGTCTGCTCAAGTGAAAGTTGTAGATATTGGCCTGGCTCAAGTAGAGATTCTTCACTAGGCAGGGAAGGAAAGGAGATCATTACTAACTTTGGTGGGCAAGATTTTATTGAGTATGATATGATTTTATTAAAGGACAAGCTCCAAAGAAATGAGATCATATTGTTTTCTAATTTAAAATCTTAATGATGAAGTAGAGGATACAATCTAATAAAAATTCATGTATTTGTTGCCACACATTTTAAATTTAATTTGCATAGCAAAAAGTACATAGTAACAATTTCAAACAATTCCTGCCTTTAATATAATTAATCAGAATATAAAGGATTTAGAAAAGCAAGTATGATAATTTGAAAAGAACTTGATTTAACATTATTGAGAAATTCTTTTGTACACAGATGATAGGTCCCCAAAGAACTTTAAGGAACCATGAAGTATTTTCTTTCTATATTTGACAGGTTTTTAGTGTTTGTTCCTTTTAATACATAGTTACTCACACACAGAGGCTTTGTTTTGTTTTATTTTTTATATACCTGGAAAATTACAATGACCTATTTGCATTTTGTCCTATTCTTTTTCTTATTCTTTGGTTGCCTTATGGCATTCCTGTGAGGAATATGTGAGAGACTTCAATTGTATAAGTAAACCCCAATTATTTTTAAGACTATTCAGTCAAATTTCAACTTTTTATTACTAAGAGGAATAATGCACATCTGAATATTTATTTTAAAAAACCCTCTAAAACCATCTTACTGCCTCAATATTGTATTAACTTTTTTCAGTGAAAAAAAATTTTAAATAATCATTTAAACAAATTGTTTTTTAATCTGTGACTGCCCAAACCTCTAAGGATACAGAGAACTGAGTTCAATCTTGAACCTCATAGGCTTTTCAAATTTTTCTCCATTGATCTCATGACTACAGTCCAGTGTGTCAGAAGTACCTTGGAAAATATATAATTCATAAATCGTCTCCAACTATCAAGTTAACAAGATATGAGACACAGAAACCATTTATTGCCTTTTTTCACAAGGAACAAAGAATTGTATGCACTAACAGCATCAGAGTATGATGATTGACAGTGAATAACTTCACTATTTTCAGCAATGTAAAGGTCTATGACAGCTCCAAAGGACTCCTGAAAAAGGCTATCTACAGTAATAGAAGGAAGTGATGGAGTCTCAAAGTATACGGAAGCATGTCATTTTTCACATCATTTCTTCCAAAAATTTTTCCCTAGTTAAATGATATGTTTTCTCTCTCAACAAGATGAACATGGAAATATGTACAGAATAATAGAACACATATAACTTATATTATATGACATCTTGGGAAGGAGGGAGAGATGAAAGGGAGGAACACAGCATAGTTTTCAAAATATCAGAAAAGAGTTATTGAAATTTATATTGGTATTTAATCTGGGAAAATTTTTTAAAAAGAACAAAGAATACTGAATGAATCATAGTTCAACCAAAAGATTCTATTTTATTGAAGATCTACCATCTTCCCCCAAAACCTTTATCATCAAACTATTCTCTCAGTAACCCAGTTTTGAAATATCACTTTTCTATCTGACTCTTCCATTTCTCCAACCCCACACTTCCAGTGACTTGGCAAGTACTATTGATTTCCTCAGCAACATTTCTCACATCCATTTTCTAATTTCTATTCCAATTGCAATTACCTTAAATTGGGGCTTTATCTTTTGTTTTCTACACTATTGTAAGAGTTTTCAGTTTGGTCTTGTTACCAATCTAATTCTCTCTCTGCATATTTTGAATTACTACCATCATCTAACATGGGACAATAATTACATTACTTAAAAAGTTCTTTTTCCCCAGTGTCCACTGAATAAAATACTGGTTCTTAACATTGACTTTCAATGCCTACAACAGTTGGGTTCTGACCTATATTAATAGGTTTAGTTCATACAACTTTTTGTTGAATATTCCATGTTCCAAATATATGAATTTCTTTGTATTCTTCAGTCTCAAGCATCTCTTTTATTTCAGTAGCTTTGTTTATAGCGTCCCTGCATTTTGTCTCCAGTTTAGGCCCTGAAGGCATAATAAGGAAATTGGGTAAAAATTGCAGACAGATATTTTTTCAATATGTAAGGGGGAAATATTATTTACACAGCAGTCAGTATGTGGGACTTGAAGTCAGGAAGGTATGAATTCAAACCATATTTCAGATACTAACTTTATTGTACTGGCCAATCACTTAAGCAGTCTAGCATCTATTTCCTCAGCTATAAAATGATGGTAACAATAGCAGGATTGTTAAGAGGATAAAATAAAACTTGCAAATTTAAAAAATGAAAAATCCTAGATATTATTGTTATTATTTTTTTCTAAAACTAATTGTTCTTACAACTAATAATAATTAAAATAGCAATCCAGAGGTAGAATTGACTAACTTGAAAAGTGGTGAGTTTCTTTCATTTGAGATATTTTAAAAAAAAAGCTAGGGATGCTGTAGAAAGGATGATATCTTTTGAGGTCCCTTGTAATTCATATAATATGATTTTTCAAATGAACTTCTCCAATCTCTTGTCTTTTGAATCAGCTTCTTCCTTTAAAGGATTCACTTCCAGTGCTATCATTTCAATAAAGTCTTACCTGAATGCCCCAAATGTGAGTGATCTCCTCCCTCAATTTTCTCCTTTATACATTTTTGTACATATCACATTCTATTTTGTATTCATTATTTTTTCTCCTTTATATTATAGTTTTTATTGTATATATTTCCCCACATATTACATCCTTAATTCCTTCAAAGTACATATTGTATAGTATTTGTCTTTGTAACCCAAACATCTAGTCCTATGTCTTAAAATTAATAAGTACCTAATAAATGTTTGTTAAATTTACTGACTATCCTATTGAACTGAAGGAAATATTAATGTTCCAGGACATAAGATAACATTATTTTTAATCTCATGTAGGCTCTATGAGTATCAACACTTTAAAAAGAGTCTATATATAGTTACATTACTTTCTTTAATACTTCAAATCATATTATCAAGTCACTTTTTGGGACATTTTTTTTCCAGAGGAAATACCCCTCCGTAACTTAATTAGAGCCTTCAAAAACATGCAAAGATTAAGCTGCCCGCTATTCACCCTGTGCCCAGGCCTGGGAATAGATCCTCTTTGGCCAGTCAACCATTGGCTAGTCAATTTTTAGGATTCACCTTTCCTTTTGTTTTCTTTACCAATAATGATCACTCATGAATAAGTCATTATCTGCTAGTGTGACATGACTATCTGTATACTAATGTTATTAATAGAGTATAAGTAGTTCTGAATTTAAAAAATTAGCTACTTATCAGAAGACAGAATTTCAGTGATATTATTAAAGAGAGGTTGCCCATATAATTATTTTAAGAGATGAAATTTATTTCATGCTTTCTGTGAAATGATGATTTACTTATTTGTTTGTCTGTGGTTTTTTCCCCTCATCTCAATGTATTTTTAGGCCACATACATCTCTCTCTCTCTCTCTCTCTCTCTCTCTCTCTCTCTCTCTCTCTCTGTTCCCCATCTTTTCCCCTTTCCATTTTCTTCTTCCTTTCATCTATATCTTTCCCTAACGTCCCCCTAAAAACAAGAACCAAGAAAAAAAACTGCACATCTAATTACATGCTCTTGCTTCTGAGTATCTCAAAGACTGTTTGTGAACTCTCCCTCTCTTGGGAGCTTTTTTGAAAACCTTTTAAAATATATTTCCTACATTTCTTTGAAAAGAAACCACACTATAGCCCTTCTTCTTTGAAATATCTGATTCACTACATATCTAATTAATTTTCCTAACAACCTTGTTTTTAGCCTCTTAATCACATTGTTACAAAGATTTCTTTTAAAATAAAGATACTTCTGAACATAAGAGAAGTTGAATAGTAATTTTAAAAAATATTTAGTTTTGTGGAACAGACTTTAGCCCAATTTTACTATCTTCTTGCCTATTCCTAATTTTAATTGTTCTAACAACAAAATGTGTTCATTTGGAAGTGATCTATTTTTTATAAATATCTGTGACTCTTAAAAGGTATCTTCTTCAAGAAAAAAAATATATATATATATTCTTCAATGAAGGGAAATGAAGAGAAGTTTCAATGATCTTAGCCAACAAAGAAGGATAATTTAAAATGAAGTCTTCAACAAAATTCATGATATACTCTCCAATTTGATAAAAAATCCATTCCATTGAAAATCATACCCAAACCAAAATGGACTCTTTTTCTCTTCCTAACTGGGAAACTGAAAATGCTGTAGGAGTGAGCAAGTACGTACTCTAAAATTGACCCTAGAGCACAAAATCATCACCCAAGTCAGCCCTGCACTAGGAGTTCTGTTATAGCTCTGAATGGCTCACGCTTCATGCATGACATAAATTGGTGAGACACTATTTAACAGCCAAGAAGAGTGAGAGTTCCTTAGAATAATTCTAGCTGCCAAGAAACTCATTCTTGTTCCAGTGCAAATGTAAAAAGTGTCTCACTTATATAGTAGTTCCAAATTTTTGATATCTTTTGTAAATTGCCAAGTTGTGAAAAAAGAGTTTTTGTTGAACTGAAAAAGTTCCACATGCAAAAAGAAACTAAGAGAACCTTTCTTGATCTACTGGTGCTCCAGGGGCCTAGGCTGACAAAAGTCAAATTATTGATCTATTCAACATAGATAGCAATGTGGGTTAATTATAAGCCATAAAAAATATCAAGAAGAGGAAGCAATGATGAAAATCACATGATTTTACTTCGAACAGGTAAAAATTTATTATGAAATGGTAGATGAGAAAGCCTATCTAGATGTCACATATAATACCTTAAAAACAAATACCTTATTTATACTTAGAGGGAAAAAGTCTGGAGAGAAAAGATTGTTAAGGGAGAAACCAGGGAAAGGTGCCTTAAACAGTAAATATGGGTCCAGGTGGGTGTGTGGGAGACAGGAATGACAGGAAGGGGCCCAACAAGTAGGGAGACTGGGTTATAATGGCTATTTGGATGTCTGTAACAGAAATCGCTGTTGGCCTCCAACTGCCACCGAGCATCAACAAGACAGAGCCTTTGGAAGCTGATAAGTAAAGGCAAGAGTTTAATAACACATTTTAATCAGGGACAAACTAAGGTAAAGGATGGGAATAGGGTTTTTCTACACTAACAGACTACGGGCAAACCACAGGGTCAAGGGAAAGGGACTTAACTACACTCTTCTAAGATCTAAGCAAGACAGGGCCCAAAGAAAGCAGTACTGGAGTCACAAGGGGAAATTTCCTCCCAACCTGGTTCCAGCCAGGTTTGGTCAGCTTAGCTAAGGATCTGAGGATGGCTTTCCTTGGGATCTCACAGCTAATCCAGAGATGGTTTCAGGATGCCAGGAGTCAACTCCACCAGAACAGATGATCCAAGGTATCCAGGTAGGGAGAGAAAGTTTGCAATGCTGTCCACCAGATCACAAACCACTCCCTACTTGGTGCTGCTCTGCAGGTCTGATGTCCTCTGCTGTAAGCCTTCACCACTCTCCAGGATCCCAGGGAATCTGGATACAACTTCCCCAGCTCTGAGATCTCCCAGGGTCAGCCACAGTCTTTTTCCCAACCCCCACAGAGTCTCTCTCAGGCACAAGCCACTTCCTACTTCCCCATTCCATGTGGAATTCTCCAGCCCTTCCTGCTAGGTCAACATTAACTATATATAAACTAATACCTAAATAATCCTCACAACAAGATGTGGATTTCAGAACCATCTTTTAAAAAATAATAAAAATGCATAACTCGGTTCCGGGTTAAGATGGTGGCAGAGTAAGAAGCAGCTCTTAACCTCTCCTGACCGAAACATACAAAACTCCTCAAGGGGACATAAAAACAAGTCCAGACGAACGGAGGAACCCCACAACAGGGCACAGCGTGGAAGGTACGTGGAATTGAGACATTTCCAGGCTATAAAGGGCTCTCACTAAATCGCGGGCTGAGCAACAGCCACACCCCCAACCACTCCACACACAAGATCTAGAGCTCTGAAGCCAGCTAAAAAGAAATAGAGCAAGTTTGGGGCACCCATCGAGTCATTGGCAGCTCCGGGGCCTGTTCCTGAGAGCAGCAAGACTTAGGACCCCATTAAGCCAAAGAAAGCAGGCGAAATCTGAGCACGGGCGCAGGACGCAGGGCGCACAGCCCAGGCTGAGTGGAAGGCAGGCACTGCGGGGGCGTGGGTGGAGGCAGACACAGCCAGGAACTAAAGCCTAAGTGGGGAACCAGTGCAGACAGGTATACGACTGTGGAAGCAGCGCCCTGAGACTTGTAAAGAAACCTCCAGCAGAGGACAGACACTGAGCGCGAGGATAAATCTGAGAAGCTGCTGGGGTAATGATGGCTGCTCATCCTCAGGAAGTTCAGAAGAGAAAGAATAACAACAAGAAAAATAAGTCTTTAACACTTGACAGCTTTTACACAGAGAAAATCCAGACAACCGAGCAAACAGAGGAGGAGAACAAACAAGCATCCAGACCCTCCTCAAATAAGGAAAACTCCTCACAAGCTATGGAAGAGTTCAAAACTGAGATTTTGAGGAAAATGGAAGAGATCTGGCAAGAAAATAACTGTTTAAAAGGTAGAATCATGCAATTGGAAAGTGAGGCTCAGAAATCAAATGAACTGATAAGCAAATTGAACTCCAGAAATGACCAGATTGAAAAGGAATACCAGAAGATTATGGCCGAATACCAGAAGATTATGGCCGAAAACCAGAAGATTATGGCCGAAAACCGAAAGATTATAGCCGAAAATCAATCCCTAAAGGCTAGAATTGAGCAAGTAGAAACTAATGATCTCTCAAGACAACAAGAACAAATAAAACAAAGCCAAAAGACTGAAAAAATAGAAGGAAAAATGAAATATCTCAATGAGAGAGTGACAGACCAAGAAAACCAGTCTAGAAGAGACAATTTGAGAATAATCGGTCTTCCAGAAAAACCAGAAATTAATAGAAACCTGGACTCCATACTAACAGAAATAATTCAGCAAAATTGCCCTGAAATCCTACAAGAGGGCAACATAGACATTGAAAGGATCCATAGAACACCCACTACATTCGATCAAGAAAGGAAAACACAAAGAAATATAATTGCAAAATTCAAGAGTTTCCAAGCAAAATAAAAAATCTTACAAGAAGCCAGAAAGAAACAATTCAAATATCAAGGAGCACCAATAAGGATCACACAGGATCTGGCAGCCTCAACGCTAAAAGACCGTAAGGCTTGGAATACAATATTCAGAAAGGCAAGAGAGCTGGGCCTGCAACCACGGATCAACTACCCATCAAAACTGACTATATATTTCCAGGGGAAAGTATGGGCATTCAACAAAATAGAAGAATTCCAGGTATTTGCACAGAAAAGACCAGGGCTAAATGGAAAGTTTGATATCCAACCACAAAAATCGAGAGAAACCTGAAAAGGTAAATAAGATACAGAGGGGAAAGAAAGAAAA
>NC_058130.1:442855350-442881066 GCF_016433145.1 Gracilinanus agilis | reverse complement strand
AAATTACAAAATGTAAATTAAATGGTTTTGATTATATTAAACTAAAAAGTTTTTGTACAAACAAAAACAATGTAGTCAAAATCAGAAGGGAAACAACAAATTGGGAAAAAATTTTTATAACGAAAAACTCTGACAGGGGTCTAATCACTCAAATATATAAGGAGTTAAAGCAATTGTATAAAACATCAAGCCATTCCCCAATTGATAAATGGGCAAGAGACATGAGTAGGCAATTTTCAGGTAAAGAAATCAAAAGTATCAATAAGCACATGAGAAAGTGTTCCAAATCTCTAATAATTAGAGAAATGCAGATCAAAACAACTCTGAGGTATCACCTCACACCTAGCAGATTGGCTAAAATGAAAGAAGGGGAGAGTAATGAATGTTGGAGGGGATGTGGCAAAATTGGGACATTAATGCATTGCTGGTGGAGCTGTGAACTGATCCAGCCATTCTGGCTGGCAATTTGGAATCATGCTCAAAGGGCCATAAAAGAATGCCTCCCCTTTGATCCAGCCATATCATTGCTGGGTTTGTTCCCCAAAGTGATCATAGATAAACAGACTTGTATGAAAATATTCATAGCTGCGCTTTTTGTGGTGGCAACAAATTGGAAAAGGAGGGTATGTCCTTCAATTGGGGAATGGCTGAACAAACTGTGGTATATGCGGGTGATGGAATACTATTGTGTTAAAAGGAATAATAAACTGGAGAAGTTCCAGGCGAACTGGAGAGACCTCCGGGAACTGATGCAGAGCGAAAGGAGCAGAGCCAGAAGAACTCTGTACACAGAGACTGATATACTGTGGTAAAATTGAATGTAATGGACCTCTGTACCAGCAGCAATACAATGACCCAGGACAATTCTGAGGGATTTATGGTAAAGAAAGCTACCCACATTCAGAGGAAGGACTGCAGGAGAGGAAACATATAAGAAAAACAACTGCTTGAACGCATGGGTTGGGGTGGACATGATTGAGGTTGTGGACTTGAAACTACCACACCAATGCAACTACCAACAATTTGGAAATTGGTCTTGATCAAGGACACATGACAAAACTAGTGGAAATGTGCATTGGCCATGGGTGGGTGGGGGTGCAGGAGTGGGGGTTTAAGGGGAAAGGTGGAGCATGAATCATGTAACCATGTTAAAAATGAATATTAATAAATGTTAAAAAATGCATAACTCATAATTCATTGATTTAAACATATGAAATTTATGGGTTGAAATGATATCATTTTATTCTTTTAGTTGATTAATCATTTTTCAGTCGTGTCTGACTCATCATGATTCCATTTAGAGTTTTCTTGTAAAAGATACTGGAATGGTTGGCTATTTCCTTCTCCATTACATTTTTACACATGAGGAAACTGAGACAAATAGAGGTAAGTGACTTTGTCCAAGGTCACACAGCTAAAAACTGTTTAATGTCAGATTTGAACTCACCAAGATGAGCCTTCCTCAATATTTCAGTTCCAGAAGTCTATCTAAGTCCATCTTCTAGCTGTTCTCATTGTATTCTAGGAAACTACAAATATTTTAAATCATATCATTAGTCCTTATAGCTTAAATATAAAAATTTTAAATAATAATAATTAATAGTTTAGGCTAGCAGATATTCTTGAATTGACATGAGAGTTAGTTACAAAACATTACTAACAGCTAATTAAATGTGTCTGTGAGTAGTGTATCCTTGCTTATCAGAAAGTATTTTTCGAAAATACTTTTTTTATCTTTTTAGTAAAACTAAAAGTTAAACAAATGACAACATACCAAAAACAGAGTATGAACTGCATGATTGATAGCTAAACTTCTCAGTATCTAGAACAGTGGTTCCCAAACTTTTTTGGTCTACTGCCCCCTTTCCAGAAAAAAATATTACTTAGCACCCTGGAAGTTAACTTTTTTTAAGTTTTAATAGCAATTAATAGGAAAGATAAATGCACCCGTGGCCATCACTGCTCCCCCTGGATCACTGCAGTACCAACCAGGTGGCAGTAGTGCCCACTTTGGGAATCACTGAATTCTAGAATATTTACTCCCTCCCCGTTTCAACTTTTCAGAATTCAGACAATCTATCAATAAACATTTATTCAGCACCTATTATGTGCTGGGCATTGTACTAAGCCCTAAGGATACAAAGATGGACAAATGACAATTCTTGCCCTGAAAGAACTTATAGCCAAATGCTGAAGACAAAATGCAGACAAATATAAACAAAGTGAGCAACATACAAGATAGCAAGAAATAATTAATGGAGAAAAAGCATCTTCTTTCAAGATTCAGTCTAGCTTCTAGCATATCACTTCTATGAAGTCTTCCCTCATCCAACTTTCCATCTACTCTACATATTATTACTTCTAGTTTCTAAAAATGACTTAGTTTTTATTCATCTCTAAGAATGATATTTCCTATTAATGAAATGTAATTGGGCTTGGGGAGTGTGTAGGATTTTTGTCTTTCCACCCCAATGCCCGATTTCTTTGAT
Organism: Gracilinanus agilis; assembly: GCF_016433145.1. Lineage (NCBI taxonomy): Eukaryota > Metazoa > Chordata > Mammalia > Didelphimorphia > Didelphidae > Gracilinanus > Gracilinanus agilis. Next base: position 442,878,577 of record NC_058130.1, on the reverse strand, counting down.
GTGGGAACATCTCTCAACTCAGATTTCAACTAATTTCCAAATTGCATTTGGAGAGTTACCTAAGGCTTAAGAACTTTAAATGACTTGCCTGTGGCCAGAAAGCTACTAAATTTGTAGTATTATTTTTCATTCCCATTTTTATCTTCTGGAGGCAAAAGTTCTTAAATTGCATTCTGTGAACCTTTAAGGAGTCTTTGGATATATGTTAGAGGTTCCATGAACTGGAAAGAGTACAATTCACTTTTGTGTTTTCCCTAACCTCTAACTGAAATTTGGCATTTCAATTCCTTTATTAAAATAATTTTCTTAGAAGAGCTATAAGCCTAGGCTTCACTAAACTGCAAAAGAAGCTCATGAAACAAAATCCATTAAGCAGTCTCAATAAACATTGATTAAATATCTACTATGTTCAAAATACTGTCCTAAGCATTTAAACATTTAAAAGATGTCCAATGGTGCAACTTCTTGATTTTGTACTTATTAGATCTTTAATCAATCATAATTTAAACTGAATTGAATTAACTACATATTTACATATGTGCACGTGTGTGTATATGTATGTACATGTATATTTTCCTCCCTTCCCCCATGAAATATGACCCAAAGTTACTTGCAAGGGACATGTTTTCAGCATATAGAACAAAATTGGCTCCCTCAGGAAATACTTATTCTCTGAAGCTTTATTAAAGCCTGGTATGCTTAAGATTATGCAGTTTAAAAAATAATAATAATATAGAATCCCATCAAATACTAATCTGGCTTCCTGAAAGTGAGAAGTCACTTAGGCTAGCCAGAAATTACTGCCAAGAATAGCTTCTAGGCTGATGTGTCAGTTTTTCAAAGGAGGCAACATCACTTCTTGCAGGAATCATGTCTTCAGTACTTTTGGATGGAATTCAAAAAGGAGCAGCAGATTTTATAGTATGATTTCCTAAGGGAGGAAATTTTTTATAAAGTGACCATACATCTGGGTGCAACTTTAAAGCAGGAGAGGCCATCCAAAAGCAATCAATAAAGGACAGAGATGCTACAGAGCATAGAGTGGTAGTAATAGCAGGGAGTGCCAAAAACAAGGAAAGTTAACATAAGGAGAATGAAATTAAACATATCGTTAGAGAAATGAAAAAAAGATAGTTTTATATCTTCTACTGCTTCCAGAAATAAAAATTGACAAATGTGACCTAAGAACCTTACTATTTCCAAAGAACACTTGCCAAACCTAAGTTCACTATAGATGTGTCTTTTTTAAGAGGATGAATATTAATCCACTGCCATAGAGGGAATTGTCAGAGTGTAAATGCAAACTGAAGCAGACCTTTTCTTATTTATTTCTCCCATGAATTTTTCTCTATTTTAAGTGATGCACATCTTTTGCAACATGATGACACATGGAAATATGGACATGTTAAAAATATAACATAATATTTATTATCTTGAGAGGAGGGAAAGACGGAAGGGCAGGAAAGAATATGGGCTGAAAAATGTCAGAAAATATTGTTGGCAATCACATCAACATAATCTGTTTTTTTAAGATCAAACATACATATTGACAAATTGAAATAATCATATAAATGTACCTCTGAATGTATTCTTTTGCACATATCTTATTGGACAAAGATAATTTTTTTCTATCTTCAAAGCTTTCTTGGAGTGTCTCTAAAAGTATTTTTTTTACATCTTTGCTTTTAAAAAAATTGATTTAATTTAGAGGCTTAGCATGGGACAATGGAAAGAGCACTGGGCTTCCAAGTAGGAAAATATGGGTTTATGTCTTTTCTCTTGTCACTACCCATGTGATCTTGGGTAAGTGATTTAAACTTTCTTGGACTGTTTCCTCACCTGCCACATAAGGTTTTACTGGATAGCCATTGAGGGCCCATCCTCTTCTAAATCAATGGTCTGATCACATCAAATTTAATTTTCACTTCAATCTTTATTTTTCAAACTCTCAAAAACACTACTGCTTACTCCAATTAAATTTTGTTTTGAAATGAAATTGTAGTTTTGCATATCACCATATTGCCCTTTTCAGAGTAAGATAACTGAAGAGAAGTGCTGAACAGTTCTATCCTCATGATTTCTACTTAAAATTTTAATAAAAACATATAGCCTTTTAAAAGCCCTCTTTAATCTAAACTAATGAATATATATCCTGATGCAAGAATTGATTCTTATTCTAAGCAACTAAAGTTTCAGAAAGTTCCTCCTTAATTAATTTCAAAATAAATCATTCATGTACTCAGTTCTTCAGTAGTGAAATTATGTTCCTTTGAGGTCCTTAAAGACCCTCTAGTGCAGAATCACTGAATTTCAGTTGGAAGAAACATCAGAAGTAATCCAGTCCAACTCTCTCCAGAAAGGAATCCCCAGTACAGCATACCTGGCAAATGTCAATCTGTTTCAACTTCATTTTTTTCAGATAAGGAAACTGAGGTCCAGGGAGGTTAAGTGATTTTGGTCTCTTGCAAAATAGAGACTATTTGAAAATTTACTTACTGATGGATTTAAGACAACTTGTTTTGAATCTCTAATAATTCAATGAATGTAATATGAACATAATATGATATATTAATTTGTACATATGTATGTATTAGGTATATTTGTGATACATGTGCATTATGTTCAATTAAGTAAGTAGGCATATTTATGTACATAGTTTCATCAGTATCAAAAACTGTATCCTAAGTAAATTTAAAATTCATGAACCCATTCATAATTTTACTAGGCTGTTTTCATCAAATATACATTGCAATGAATTGTTATTGTTTTTGCTATTTATCATAGTATGATGCGTAGCTGACATCTTGTGAACTCCTGAAGTATAAGACTTTATCCTGTATTTTTTAACCCCTTTACTTCAGATACACGAAGGTCCTTGAACACCACCATCCTCTCAAGTATTTCAATGTCTTTGAGCAGAGTGCTGTTTTAGATATTCAATACCTCCTGTTGAATTGCTGACTAACTAGTAGCAATGGGCATTGCCTCAAGTCAAACATAAGTAAAATTCCATTCCACACTTCAATGTGAGAAGAGATTGTAGAACATACTTTACCTCTTTCAAAGTATAGTTTTTGTTTTTTTTTAAGAACTGCTACCAATTAATAAATGGTGAAAAGAGAGGAAAAGAATCTCTTTTTCGATAATTTATTTTTTTTAATTTATTTCTTTAATTTAATTAGAATATTTCCCATAGTTACATGGATCATGTTCTTTCCTTCCCTCCTCCCAACCCCCTTTCCATAACCAACGAGCAATTCCATTGGGTTTTACATGTGCCATTGATCAAGACCCATTTTCATATTATTGGTATTGGCACTAGCATGTTCCTTTAGAGTCTACATCCCTAATCATGTCCCTATCAAACTATGTGATCAAGCAGCTATTTTTCTTCTGTATTTTTATTCCCACAGTTCTTTTTCATTGATGTGGATAACATTCTTTCTCATAAGTCCCTCAGAATTGTCCTGGATCATTCCTTTGCTGCTAGTGGAGAAGTCTATTATATTCTATTTTGCCACAGTGTATCCATCTCTGTGTATAATGCTCTCCTGGTTCTGTTCCTTTCACTCTGCATCAATTCTTGGAGGTCTTTCCAGGTCACATGGAATTTTTCCAGTTCATTATTCCTTTTAGCACAATAGTATTCCATCCCCATCAGATACCACAATTTGTTTAGCCATTCCCCAATTGAAGGGCATCCCCTCATTTTCCATTTTCTTGCCACTACAAAGAGCATGGCTATAAATATTTTTGTATAAGTCGAAAAGACAATCTTCTGATGAAAAAAATAAAACTATTTTCAGGCTTATTTAAAAATGTTCCAAATTACTATTGATTAGACAAATTCAAGTTAGAACAACTCTAAAATACTACTTTACACCTATCAGACTGGCTTCTGTGATAAAAAGGAAAATGAAAAAATGTTGGAGGGAGGAGATGTGGGAAAATTGAGACACTAATATGCTATTGGTGGAGCTGCGAAATAACACAACTATTCCAGAGAACAATTTGGAACCATGCCCAAAAGGCCATCAAACTCTGCATACCCTTTGACCCAGAAATATCACTATTAGATATGCATCTCAAAGAGATAAAAAATAGTGGCAATGAACCTACTTGTACAAAAATATTTATAACAACTCTTTTTATTGTGACAAAGAATTGGACACTGAAGGGATGTCCATCATTTGAGGAAAGGCTAAACAATTGTGGTATATGATTGTAATAGAATACTGTTATACCATAAAAATGACAAGATTATCACAAAAATAAATCTGGAAAGACTTCTAATTGATCCAAAGTGAAGTAAGCAGATCCAAGACAACATTCTACACAATAAAAGAGTTAAAGTATGATGATCAACTGTGAATGACAATTATTATCAGCAATTCAAGGATCCAAGAAAACTCCTTGGGACTCAGGAACAAAAAAAAGCTTTCCACAGCCACTGGAGGAACAGAAAGAATCTGAATGAAGATCAAGTGTAGCATTGTTCACTTTCTTTCCTCTCAGAGTTTTTCTCTAGTGTAAGAGATATGTGTATTTCACACTATGGGGAAAATGGAAATATGTATTATATAGATTTTATCATATTAGCTGCCATTCTGGGGGAGAGGGGAAGGTAGAGGAATTGGAGAGAATATGGATCACAAAATGTCAGAAAATGATTAATAAAAATTTTATATATATGTGTGTGTATATATATGTATATATATACATATATATATATACATATATATGTATATATATGTAATCTGGAAAAACATAAAGAACTACTGTTCTTTATTACTTGAAAAATTCTCTCTTACTCATGGGTTTCTGTGAATTTCATTGCCCTAGGGAGTTGAAAATAAGGCATTAAAAGGATGGATGAGAGTGTTTCAAACTATGAACCTGAGAGAGTTACCAGAGAAGAAGGGGTTGAAAAAAATGGAGACGTAGAAACTTGGGATCTGTGACAAGCAATCAGTTTATGGTATTCTTTCCTTGTATCCTTCATATTTACATGTATGTATATATATATATATATGTATATATGTACATATATATGTACATATATATGGATATAAGTGTGTGTTTATGTTCCAAATGGCTTCTAGTATGCTTTTTTTAATTGTTAACTTTTTGTTTATTCTGGCTGCTAAGAATTGATTACTTATTTTATCAAAGCTTCAAGTGACTTTAGTTTGAAGTTGATTTATGGTTTATGAGACTTCAGGCAAGTCAAAGCACACCTTGAAGACTCAGCTTCCTTTACTGCCAAAAAAGCAATGGCATTTTTTTATTGTCCTCTTCACCAGTGCAGGCAATTTCTTTTTAAATGTTTAAAGACCCATGGCAATTGTTATGTTCAAACCATGGGAATGTTAGTCTCACCTTGATTGACAGGAGAGACAATTGGAGACATTGGAATGTTCCCAGAGGCCATGAGACAGGGGCAAAAGTTGATTGGCCTGAGAGTATAAATACCCTGACAGCCATCTGAGAGGGTTGGACTTTTGATCTTTGGGTCTTAGTCCTTGACCATTGATCTTTTCCCTCTTTCTTTCTCATCCAGTATGTCCACATTTGCTAACAAAACTTGTCTAATTTCCTTTAAATTCAAAAACATTGAACTAAAGTTTACATTAAGTACACTCCTAATAAAGGACAATTGGAAAAGGAATAGATATGTGCCCACATAATTAGATGACTTCAGAAAAGTCAGAAAACTTCTCTGATACTCATTTTCCTTTATAAAAGGAAATGATGGGACTAAATGATCTCAAGTGTTCCTTCTAGGTTTAATCCTATATAATATTCTTTAATCATTAGTGCAATGAGAACTAGAAAAGGAAAACATTCTTATGGCATGAGGTGGAAAATTTTCTATGAAGGAAGGAGGAATTGAACTTGACTGCAAAGGTTACCAGCTTTAGATAGGCTAAGAGAAATTAACTGAGGGTTTCATAGGCAAGACAAGAGGGTCCTGAATTGTATTGGAAAGAACTGAGCTTTTTATTAGTAGACCCTTAAGGGGAATAAATTTTTAGCTGCATCATTTTGTGTTTCTACCTTTGGCTCCCCATTTGGTTTTCAATGAGGTTGTTGAAGGGAGGGGTAGGAGTAGCAGTAGTAAAGTAACGGAAGGAGGGGTAAATTGAGGATGGTGGGGAGAGGCTGAGGTAGAGGAGGAAAAATTGGAGGCATCAGGGACTGGGGAAGGGATGAATTGGGGAAGAGCTGGGGCAGCTTCCTGAGCACATGCTTCCTCTTTTGGGCAAAATGCTGATTTTCTGAATTGGCCTGGGTAATAACAGTTTTTATAAATTATTTTTCCTCTTATTTGGGCTCTAAAAGCCTCTTAGGGTAAAAAGGACCAGTTTTTATTTTTTGGTTCTTGATTAATTTCCCCAGATTTCACTTCTCACTTGTTAATTCTAGAGACACATGGGGCTTGGAAAAAAGAAAGTTTTTTTAGGAGTAAAACAAGGCAAAAACTTAGTTAATTTCAGCTTAATAATTACTCTCTCTAATAACAAAAGCTGAGCTAAGCTCAATGACTTTCTCCAGTTTTTCCTCGGAGATTTTTTTTTTTGCTATGAGATGAAATTCTGTTTGGGAGTAGAGGAGGGCTACTTCCCATCTGAGAGGGATTGAAACCTTTTCCCTAGATTCGGTCCTAAAAGCTAGTTAAGAAACAAAGCAGCTACTGCTGATAAGGAAAAACTGCTAATACTAAGTATTGCCAGCAAAGTAGCTGGAAGATAGAATTCTCTCTCCAGGGTCAGCTAATTGGGATGCTTTTTCCTGGAGTAGGAGGGGGTAGTTTGGGAATTGCTTCCCCAAGTGATGTCTTATGGTCTTGTTGCTAAAATTAAAACAGCTTTGTGCTATTTATTTAAAGAAAAAAAAATAAACTTACCTTTTATCTAGTAGCTGTGTTGACTTGAGATTTACAAAGTAAAAGAAGAGTAAAGAAAATTTAGGAAGATTAAGGGTATTTGTCACAATCTTCTGGTTGCCAAATTTAAGGGAGGGAAATTATGGTTTAGTTGGATGAATATTAAAAGGTTTGGTGGTCAAGGAATTGAATAAATATCAATTTCTAATGAGAAAAACTCAAGTCAAAATGACTTTTATGGTGGTTTATTTACAAATGAGAAGAGAGAACAAAAGTAAGAGAATCAGAGAGTGAATAAGGTAAGCTAATTAACCTAAAACACTAAATAAATTGCTCCGGCCACTGGCTCAACCCAGGCAGGGTTTATTAACCCTCAGCCAGAGAAGGCTCAGCCTTGGGCCAAGGGCCAGGGATGAATGAAGTAAAAGCTTCAGTCACAAGGCCTCTCTTGAAAGGAGAGTTCCTTCAGAGAAATCCAGAAAAGATCAGTCTTTACACTCACTACATTTAGTTCTAAGGGAGAGATTTAAGAACAGTCTCATCAAATCCAAGGTCCCAGCCAATGCTCCTCCAGGTCTAAGCAATGAATAAAAAGAGAGTTACAGGAAGTTTCCACTCTCTTTTAAAGGCACTTCTTTTGCATCATTCCTATACATTCCTTCTAGTTTACATGTCCAATCACAACAGACACTTTGCTTAGGACTGCCTAGGAGGCATTCACTCAATTCTGATTTGTCACCCACTTTTGCACACGTGGGTTACAGACTTCCCCACGTGTGAATTAAGTGGTGGTGTTTACATCTTTGGTGATTAAATCTAAGAATGGGCAAGGTAGATTTAGTCTCATTATCACATTTGTGGGTAAACTTTGAACAAAATCTGTAACTTGCTTACCTTGTGTTATCCAGATGTTTGACTTTGTCCATTATGATCCTATCCAAACCCCATATTCCTTCAGTGGAAACAGTACTAGGAGTGATCAACTGGAAGCAACACAATTCAGATATTTTCAACTGGACAGAATCTAATCTGAGAACTCTCATAAATCCATTCTTCCATTTGATATGCACTATATGGAGAGACTCAAATTAATTTCACAAACAGTTGCCTCTTAATACAATGACCAAATAGTTAAGCAGAATCCCAAATAAGCAAAAAAGGTTTTTAGTCTCTTATATTCATTTTTTTGTTCTCACTCCAAAACACACACTCAAACCAAACACATGTAACATCCCCCCAAAATGCACAACTGCTCCCATTTTTTCCATGTTTCAGCACTCAAAACACTCAGGCTGGCTTTTAGTCACTCCTTTACATGTACATTAGCATGCTGTTTTCTTCATTTCCCTAAATACTCTTGGCAGCATTATAATCACATTATAATGTATAATCACTGTACATTTTAAGGTTTATAGGAAATAGTTTTCCTATATTTTCTGTACATTTCTTGGAACCCTAATGTACTCCTATATTGTGTTAGCAGGAATAGGCATAATAATTTCCTCTGTAAGTGCCACAAACCTTATATCTATGCACACACCTTAAGATGCAAAATGATAGTATAGGACAGTGATGGGCAAACTATGACAGGCCAGATGTGCCCCCCTAAAATGTTCTATCTGGCCCTGTGACATTATTCCTAATCTGACAACTACAATGAGCAGGATACAATACAATGAAACTTTGAAAGAGTTGCCTTAGAAACAGACTGACAGATGAGCATTTCCTTTCCTTTGGCCCTCTCTTTAAAAAGTTTGCCCATCAATAGTATAGGATATCCAAAAAAAGCTTTGTCCCAGTTTCTCATATTCTCAGTCTTCTGATATCTATCTTGAAAAAATGAAAGGGTTATATTTGATATTCTCTAAGGTCTTTTCTACATCTAAAGCTTTATCAAGTCTTCCATTTGTAATTCATAATTTAAAAAAAAACATTAAATTTTGTAAAGTAGTTTCAGGTTTTTTTTAAATGAGAGAATGACATAAAATATTTCATTGAAAGAAAAATATTTTCTGCCATCATTACATAGGCAGAATTGGATGGAAGAAAGACTGGAGTCAATGAAATTATTAAGAAAGTTATTACAATACTACCTCAGAAGTAATGAAATGAGTAACATAGGAAATGGAAAGGAATGGGAAAAATAAAAATAAATTATAAAGTACCAAATGGCCATTGATCAAAATTTGGAGAGTCCTTCTTATGAGAAAAAACACTATCCACATCCAGAGAAAGAACTGTGGGAGCAGAAACACAGAAGTAAAACAACTGCTTGACCACCTGGGTCAATGGGGATATGATCAAGGATGCACACTCTAAACGATCACCCTAGTGCAAATATGAATAATATGGAAATAGGTCTTGATCAATAACATATGTAAAACCCAGTGGCATTGTGCATTGGCTATGTGAGGGGGGAGGGAGGAGAGGAGGGAAAGAACATGAATCATGCAACCATGGAAAATTTTTCATAATCAATCAATAAAATAAAAATCAATAGAAAAAATTTGGAGAGACCTTAATAGAAATCTAGACCAAAGCCCTCATTTTACAGATAAGAAAACTGAGATCTGGCACATTTAGGTGACTTGCCCAAGGCAGCATAGCTAATAAATAGGCAAACTAGTATTGAAACCCACATTTTTCATTATGCCACAAAGCAAGAAAAGAAAAAAGGATAAATACATTTCCTCCATAGTTTCAAGAGCCCACTATTTAAAGGGACATAGACACAGGCTGAAGCAGGGACTTAGGAGCCAAGGTTGCTTCGCCAATCAAGGTGAAATGCATATATTTTACCAAAATTGTATAGATCATATCCTTAAGAAAAAGATGTGTCTTTAACTGTGTGACTGAGTCTGTGTTGTATCTCTGTTCTATGTATCTATCATTTAAGTTTCTATCTATCTATAAAGATATACACAGAATTCTACATACATGTGTATAAATAAACATACATAATATACACACCTACATATATATGTGTATGATATATATGTGTGTGTCTCTTTGTCAGAGTAGTGACCTCAGTGTCAACATATATTCATGAGTAGAATTATTCATTTCAGGATAACAGTATATGCATATGTGTGATGAGAGTGAACTACCATATTGGAACTAGTGCTTATATGATGCTATTCCCTCCTTTGTTTCAGTCAGAGTAAGGCAAGCCTACTTTTAGCTATGAAGGTGAAGCTACCCTTTTTGTTTAGGCACCAGAATTCAGATAAGTTTTACCAGGCAGAATTTGACCTGAGTACTTTCATAAATTCTTTCTTCCATTTTGGTATACACTGCGTGGGGAGACTCAGATTAATATCACAATCCATTACTTCTAAATAAAACTACAAAATAGGTAAATGGGATCCCAAACAAGCACAAAAAGATTTTAGGCTCTCATATTCATTCTTTTCTCTCACTCCAAAACACATTCAAACCATAACCAAACACAAATAACATCCCCCCAAATGCACAACTGTTCCCATTTCTTTCATGCTCTAGCACTCAAAGCATTAAGGCTGGTTTTCAATTCTCTAAATACTCAGTGGTTACTGAAGAAAAATTTAGTAAATAAACAAAAAGGGAGCCTGCCCCTTTATGACTTTCTTTTTCAGCTGCCAATCATGCAGGACTAATTAGAACTGCTGCCAAAAATCAGGCAGGGATATCCAGGTTCCCCTATCTCCCACTCAGCCAGCCAAATGTAGCTATATGCACATCACTACACTTATCTCTTTGTTGATTCTTTCTTGATGTCATATGAATGAATATTTCAAGATAGAAATGTCTAGGTGACCTTATAAATATGGGAAATCAAAAGATTTCATCAAATGTCCAATCAGCAATCATCTCTGAATGATAAAAATAGTTGTCTAAAAACCAGAAAATATCTCTTGATGCAGAAGCATCCCCAAAGGGAGGGCAGATATAAATTAAAGATCATTAGAGAGTAAGAGTTCCCCATGTTAAGGACATATCAAGGAGTGTGACCCCTTGTGCAACAGAATACTGGCTATGGATTCTAATAAGTCATAGACTTATGAAGTCAGTCAATAAACCTTTATTGTGAATTATGTGTCAGGCACAGACTACACACTGGGGAAACAAACAGAAAAAGACGATAAACAAATAATACCTGTCTTAAAGGAACTCGCAATTTAATGGGGGAGACATTATGCAAACAATAACGTACAAATTATTTACATGATAAATTGGAAATAATCAACATAAGGAATGAACTAAAATTAAAGGGGGACTGAAAAAGGCTATGATTTTACAATAGTTCCTTTAGGAAAAGAAAATAGGGAAACCAGGAGATGTATATGAAAGGAGAAGTTATTCTAAATATGGGAAGCAATCAGTGAAAATGTCCAGAGTCAAGAAATGGAGCACTTTTTCCTTTTAAGGAATAACAAGGTTGGTGTCACTAAATACCAAAGTATGTGGCAGAGCTAGGGAGTTGGGATATAAGATATAAGAAGACAGGAAACTTAGGGAGGGCAGATTATGAAGAACTTTGAATGTCAAACAGAGGTTTTTATATATGAGTTTAGAGGTTATTAGTAACTAGTTTTCATTGTGTAGAAGAAGATGACATGGCCTTACCAGCAATGTAGAAAAATCACTTCAACAGCTAAGTGGAGGATAGACTGGAATGAAGAAAAACTTATGTTCAACTTATCCAACAGCAAGCTATTATAATAGTCCAGGCACAAATTGTTGAGAAAACAAATCAGGTTAGAGGCAGTAGTAGAGAAATGAAGGGAGCAAATATAAGAGATGTTATAAAGGCAAAAACAACCAATTTTGGCAACAGATAGGATATGAGAGTATAACAGAAAGTGGGGATCCAAGGATCACACTAGGGTTTCAAGCCCAGCTGACTGGCAGGATTGTGTTGCTCTCAAAAGTAATAAGGAAGTTAGATATAGGGGAGTGTTTGGAAGGAAAGAGAATGAGTTCAGTTTTGAAAATATTGAGTTAAGATGTCTATGGAACATCCAATTTGAAATGTTCATTTGACAGTTGGAAAGAAAAGCCTGAAAATCAACATAGAGATTATAGATACAAAACCAAATTCTTGGATCATCTACATGGAAATTAATAATAATAATTAATAATAACTAATTTTTATGTAGCACACACTGTATGCCCACACTAAGCTAAGTACTTTAGAATTGTCTTTCTTTCTCACAACAAATCTAGGAATCAGATGTCTATTATTGTTATTATCTTATTATTGGCCCCATTTTACAGATGAGAAAACTTTGGGCAAAGATACATTAAACAAACTTTTCCAAATCACACAGCTAATAAGAGTCTAAGTCTAGATTTGAACCCAGGTCTACTCAATTCCAGGCTGAGCTTCTTAGCTACTGCACCACTTAGCTGCCCATATTAATTGAATCCTTAAGTGCTGATGACATCAGGAAATGAAATAATATGGAGGAAAGAGAGGAAATGGTCACAGGGCAAAGACTGAATGAAGATTCAGCAAAAGAGGTTTGAAGGAATGGTCAGATAGATAAGAAGAGATCTGGGGAAAGAGTAGTGTAATAAAAACTTAGAGGGGGGGAATATTAAGAAGATGGTAAGTAACTTTAAAGGCATCAGAGAGTTCCATAGAGAGGTATAATTAAGATAACTTTGGGAGGATTTTAAAAATGTAGAAAAGGAAAAAGTAGGACATACCTGTCTGCCAATGTGCCCTCTACTCTAAATTTAAACCCACTTTCCCCAACGTTGTTGTATTTGCAAGACAGGATACTCCATATCAGAGTAAAGAATGTTTTGTTTTAATTGCCTTTACCATATATTCTTAGCAAATACATGTTTCAAAAACTAATTGAAACTGTTATATGATTATTAATGGAGAGGGGATCAGTGGGGCTTTTGGAACAATAATGTTAGAAGCATAAGTTTTTGAATGTTATTCATGGAAAACTTAGAAGAATACTAGGAGTAGGAGTAGAAGTTATTAATGTCATCGTCACCCTCATCCTCATCCTCATCCTCATTGTCATTGTCCTCATTATCAATACCAGCTTCCCTTTGGTGTCCCAACCTGACAGTTCAATTGCAAGCATTTTGTTTTGTTTGTTTTTTTATAGATTAGAAGGGAAGAATGAATGGGACTTGGAAACTAAATGTTATAGAGTGAGGGAGAAGGAAAAATTAAAAATGACTAACTTAAAAGGTTTGAATGACTAGAAGTATAATGGCCTCTTTAAGGCAGAGGAGAAAAAGGAAAGTTAGAAGTAGATAGTAAAGATAATGAACTTGGTTTTAGGTGTCACTTTGAGATGAATGTGATACTCAAATAAGAAAATGCAATATGCTGCTTTTGAATCAAAAAGAACTAAGAGAAAGCTACATATAGAAATATATATTTTTAAGTTTTCAGTATGATGATGAGTTAAATCTGTGACAGTGAGATGTTATCTTAGCAAGAATATAATGAAAGAAGAGTGAAGAGACAAGAATAGAGCCTTAGAGAATGGTTTTAGTTTTTAATCATATTACTGATTTTGAATTCATCTGTACCAATTATCTTATTCTGTTTGAACATGTAAATGATAAATTCAAAGTCATGGATTTATTCTCCATATAGATCAATTGACTTTATCTAGTTGCATAGTCAAAGTCCTCTTCTATAACTAAAACAACAATAACAATGATTTGACAGTCCTGCCTACCTAGCCAGCTGCTGCTGTCAAATGTCTGTTGGGTAGGTGGGTATCTGAATGTCTAGCCACAACATTTTTTAGGAAATCATGAATTAAGGAGAGAGAAGGGAAACATAGGAAGGACCAAGGAACTGTATGTCTACAGTGTCCAATAGTTCCAAAATGAGATCTTTCATTGCCTAATTAAACCATAACACCATTGCATGGAAATGTGGGTACAAAGAGCCTATAAAGACTCAACTCCAAAATCCTCTCCTCTCAGCCAAATGAAGGTCCATAAAACCCAGAATTTGAACAGAGCCGTGATGCATTTTGTGGAGAATGCAAGCAGTGAATGAATGACTACAGCAAACCATCTGCTTTTCGATACAATCCTACTCAAGATAGTGCCAGCTTACTAATGAGTAGCAATCATTTTAAAGTAGATGGCCCAATGCAAATCCGTCATCAGCATGGGAGAAAGAAATCAAAGCAGATTCCTATTGAATAGAGAGCATCTTCATCTTCAGACATGGACAGGAATTTCTGTCTAGTGATCACGAAAATAACATGTGCTAACAAGACCCAAATATATCAATGTAGGCAATTTGAAAGGATTTAATAGCAGAACTAAAATAAATTACATATCTTCTCTTCCTGTTTCTATTTTTTTTGGTTTGATTTTTGTATGAATTTGCTTTGGCAGGAAAATATACAATATACCTTCTGTGAACAGATGCTTATTTTCTCTTATTTAGATAATGGAGAAAAATATAAAGAGGTAAAAATATGGCTATGAAATATAAAGAGTCAGATTTTGGAAGAGCAGGAGTTACAACAATCAAAAGAAAGATCCATTTGTGAAAGAAAGTTGAAAATAATTCCAACCATGGTGAAGAGGTTCAATATTAGGGTCAAAGTTAATACCAAAAGACAACAGAAAGTGATTTTTTCATTTATGGACACACAAAATTGCACTGACAAAAATTTCAGCCACCACTTCTGACCTCAACCATAACTCAGAGTTCCACAGAATTTGTCAGAATCATATTTTCTGTTAGAATTTTTAATATAAAATTTGATTTTATGAATCTACAATATGATGTGAATAAGTGAATATTTTCAGAATAAAATTAAGCCTTGAAACTCATGATATATTAATAGACATGATAATATAAAAATTCTTCAGTGGAAGATCAATGTGCAATCAACAATTCATAGAATTGCTATGTTAAGATTAGCATCCTCATTGTATATGAGTGTGCTTAATACCCCCAGGCTGGCTTCAGTACATAAATTTCAAGTGTATTCTTTCTACATCCCATGTTATTCACCAGGGAGAAGAGAAAGAAACATGTTTTGTATTATTTCCTTAAATCATATTGATTTCCAGCAATTTTTGCAATTTTCCAGTTCAAGTTGTTTTGTTTTGATAATACAGAGTTCTTAGAATACATCCTTCTTTGAAGTATGTATATTTATATATTTTCTCAAATACTGCTGTCATCCTTCTCTGAAGGTTCATGTTCTTTAAAAACATGTATAATGCAAAAGCACATAGTAATGTAAAATGTGTGATTAAATAGTGATAAAAATTTAAGTTCTTACTGTCCAAAATTGACTTGATTCTCCTTCTCATCAGAAATGACCACGAATTCCAGCCTGCATTCTTTTCTGTTACTAATGGGTTATACAAGGTTTAGAGATTCTGTTTAATTCCCTAAATCTTCCTGCAAAATAAATTGTATTAGTACTGCATGACATGATTGCATCTTTAATAATAACTTAGAGCAAAAAAGCTTCTTCCAATCCAATTCAGTAAAGAGTTCTTAAGTTACTATGTTCAAGGTGCATAGAAAGGCAAAGGAGGAAAAGCATCTGTCTTCAAGGAAGTTACATTCCCATCTCAAAGCACACCTGACATTACATCTACAGTTCCCTAATGCCGCCCCAAAGTCTCTTATGGAAGAGTCTCACACAGGAAGCCTATTCAGAGGCACGTGTGCACAGTGGCTTCTATACTTTTGTGTCTCTTTAAAAAGTTTAGAATTGTCAAGGATGATTTTTTTTGGACAGTCTTCCTCTGTACCCAAGTCTTCATCCTTTACCTCAAAGGCAACATCACATACTTTATTACAATCTTTCAAAATCCAGGTTTTTTCTATAACTTATGTATATGAATCAGATGGTACTTTGTGGAGAATCAAAATCACATGGCTATTTACATCTCTATATACAATACAAATATGCATATATGTGTGTATGTATCTGTTATCCTATTTTATTCTTAAAGATTCCATATGTTTTCCTGACTTTTCAGATGCTGCGTACTCCTCTTCATACTCTCTCATCTCATAAACCTGGAGGTAAAATAAGCCTACTTTCATTTCTCCCACACTTCTCCCAAACCAGTTTAGACATTTTCTTCATCACTCCCTCTTAATGACCTCTTCCTGGAATTACTTTCCAGGTAATAACATCTTTCTCAACCCTTATTTCTATCACTTTCATTTTGAAACTGCCCTCCCTCCTACACACACACACACACACACACACACACACACACACACACACACACACAGAGCTCCCTTTGATTGATTTAGGCATTTACTAAAATTTTCTTTTCTACCAATTCTTATGGTCATATTTAAAAGATATTCACATTGATGAAAATTTTTCAGTCTTTGCATTTCCATCAATTTATTAATTTCTGTAACCTTGGCCTTTCTTTAACTACTTTCCAAGATGCACACAGTTTACCTTTTCCTTTCCATCACTTAAAACCACCCTACTCCAAGCATTTGACTTCTAATTGTTTTATTTTCCAAGAGGACTATCTCCCCTATTTGTACTTATTCAATTACCCTTATACTCTCCACTTTGCCATAATATTTAGTTCCTTGAATCGTCCTTGTTCATAAGAAAGTCTATAAATGTGATTATAGATTTGTTTTCTTCATATTTAGTGTGTAGCCATACACATTCATTATCCATATCTCCTCTACCTTATTTCTCTTTCCATTGATACCATTTCCATTCTACTAACCATCACCCCTCTATAGTCCATGAAAACTCTACTCTGTTTCTACATGTGAGATGCTAAAACCTCCCAGGAAAATGTTTAAGGCTGATTAAGACAACTTCCAGTTCATATTCTACAACTTCAACAGGATACGCCCTGCTTCACAAAAAAATTCTCTTTTAGCTCTTTTTAAGTCAACTTATCCATGATGGTTGTTTCATTTTCTTTCTCTCCTTAAACCCTAATTCTATCCTTTCTTGCTTACCCAAATAAATTACTGGAAAAAATGAGGTTTCATAACCCATATCCTAAAAGCTTTTGGTGATTCCAATAATATTCTACTCCTATCTTATTTCAAGAAAAGACTTATCTGCTAATTTTTTAAAAATCCTTCAAACGTCTCATACACAATCTATCTCATCTTCTATCCTCTTGCCAGGATCCACTAGTTGCTGAGGATATGTGTAGATAAAGTGAATAAAACCAACCATAATCACAAAGACCTTGCGTTCTAATGAAGAGACAACCTTCTCCTCTCTTTGGTCTATTTTATCTTATTTGTCTATGTCTGTCTAACTCTCTTTCTTGCAAGCTCAGTTGTTCTGATGTTCATTATTCAAGAGGTAAAAACAGTAATCAAAGGAAATGGCATTCTGACCCTCAAGAACAAGAAGAAATTGGTTGCTATTGTAGATACAATTAAAAAAAAGAAAATCTTGGAAGGATTCATATTAATGCCCATGATGGAGGCGAACACCAGTTATAATTTGTCATGTGCTCTACCTTTTGGAAGAATGATTTTAAAGGTTCATGGAAATGATTGAGAAAGTGAAAGTAATATGAACTATAATAATTGATTGGAATTGATCAAGCCTTCATTTTTCAAGCAGTTCTAAAGCATAGCAATAACCCTTTGTAACTTTAAGATAAGCTTGAGAAACTCTGATCTACCAACTGAACCCTCCCCTAATTGCACCAACCAGGCTTGAATTAAGAAAAATGCAAGGAATCTTTCCAGATAAGAAGATCATTATCTCTATATATGATTGTCATATATAAAGATAAGAATATCTTTATACCAGAAGGGGTTCCAGAGTCTTCCAGAAAAGATAACTGTTATTAACCTATCTCCTTGAGACCCCAAAAGTCACTCCATGGAGTTACTATCAAGAATTTGCTTTTACACCCAGTCCCTCAAACAAAACTATTGTTTTTTTTCTTTTTCTCTTACTCATCTTTCAAACAATAAAAGATGACTAATTTCTGCATTTAATGAACTCGTTTTCTCTGCAAGAAGAGTGCCACTTGCATGCTCCTTTATCTGAGAAGAATACACTAAAATACCTCTCCTTCTTCCTCATTTCCTAGTGTTTTTCTCTCACCCAGTTTGGTTAGACATCCAGGAAGGTAGCTGGGTTGACAGGATAGATAGAAAACCATTATGTATATATACGAAATGCAATGTCACATAGACAAGAAAATAGATTTATTTTTCTTGACCCTGAAAGGCAGTACTAGAAACAATGTGTGGATTTTGTAGAGATAGATTTAAGTGCCATGAAATAACAATGTTTCTTACACTTAAAATTATTCAAAACTGGAGCATGTTCCCTTAGGAAACAGTGTGTTTCTTCTTACTTGATGATGACAAGATGAGTGGCCACTTGAGTATTTTATTGAGAGGATTTGTGTATGTATATGGTCTGCACAATCAGGTGTCTTTGAGCTCCCTTCAGACTCTGATATTCCATTATTCTTTTAAACCAGAGCCTAGTGTACATTTTTTGAGAAAGAAGCTTTTCCCCAGGTATGTATAAATGTTTAGTGCAGGTTCTATTTCATACTCATTCCTCTGATGCGTTCTCCAATTTATATTAAGGTGGAATAAAAATATCTCAATAAGGTAGCTAGTGGCATGTTAAGTATGAAGATATTTCACTTAAGGGAAATTCATTACATGAAAATTTGCACCTATAGGAATAAATCATTTTAATGATGCTCTTAATAATCCTTGATAAGCCAGCTCATTTCTAAAGATAGTAAACAAACATCCATATAATATTTATTTCCATAACACTGCTTTATATAGTAAAGGCTTTAATCATCTTTATTAGATGACTTTTAACCTGTCATTTTTAAATAGAATTCCATATCCTTTGCACTCTCTTCCTTTTCACATGTGACTCCAATGCTCATTATTTAAGCATCATGAAGATTAACTAAATTGTTCCAACGTGCAAAAATTCAAATATCTATGCTGTTTAAATTCTTTTAAACAGTATTAATTATAGTAATTAGTTGGAGGTCAGAAAACAAGAACATATTTTGTTCAATTATTTTAGGTAGAAAACTTAAATGTGAACAAATGGATTCCTCATAATTCTGATTGTTGCAAATGGACCTAAGAAATTCTAATTTTCCCCCTACTGTTTAGTAATTTAACAGAAGAGAGGTTCCCGTGGCAACCAAATATGGTGAAATATAAAGTGAATGGTTAGTAATTGAATCACAGTCTCTCTGAAGTGGAAAAGACTTTTGATTTCATTTAGTCTGACCTCCATAATTTACACATGAGGAAACTGAGACCTAGAAAACAGAAATGATTTGGTAGCAGAGTAGTGAATACATAAAATATGATATTTAAACACATTTTTCTTTTTAAGAAAACTTTTACTTGATATAGAAATACTGAGAATGCTTAAAGTCTTTAAAGTTAAATATTAGAATTTTGATTATTGATTGTGAATACATGTGTATTTATACATGTAGCTAGATACATATTCTTTGATACTTATTCATTCTCCAATAAATGGACACAAATTTGGTTTCTAACTTTCTGAGCTTTCTTGTTTTTGTTGTTTTGATAGAGAAGATCATAAATTTAGAGTTCTGAGGGTCCTCAGAAATCATCCAGACCTTTCATTTTCATGATTGGAGCTGAAACTGGGCATGTCACCCAATTTTATATTGCACAAAATAGTTTTTGAACTTTTGAGTCTTGTCTTCAAATTGGTAAGTTTCTCAGAGTATAAAACTAAAAGTGGGATTATTAGATAAAAGCATTTGAACATTATGTGATTTTTATGATATAATTCCATGCTAATTTCCCAAATGGTCAAACTGTTCTACCAGCAGCAAATTAACATACCAGGTTTCCCTTATCCCTGCCAACACTGAATTTTTCATCTTTTATGTTCTGTACCAGTTTGATGCATCCATGGAAACTGACTGGCATTATGGGCATTTGACTGACATGGACTGTGGAGTTTGTCCAACTGTGGTCTTAGACTAGCTATTTATGGGGAAAAGGATTGAACTTTCACAACAGGGGCCCAAGTTACTGCTGTTTTATCATTTATATGAGGAAAGCCATAAACAGAGTATGCAGAATACTTTAATTAAAGCATTCTGATGTGAAACTTTAAATGTTATGACAGTTCTGGGTGCCTAAAGCAACAGGAAAAGAAAAATCTGCAGAGAAATTAGAAATGTTTTTTAAGCTAAGACACTGTGTTAGATAATCAGATCATAGATTTAGAGTGGAAGGGATCAGAGAAGTCCTCTATTTTAAACATGTAACTGAACACATGAAAAACATGACCCAGAGATGCAGTGTCTTGCCCACCTGGGCAGCATGTGACAGCATCACTTTGAAAGCAATTTATGAGGAAATGATTGCCAAATGCTGAAACAGTAAAAGATTCCAATCAAATCAATCAACCAAACTTTTATTAAATATCTACAGTAACATAGTATTATGTGACACTTGAATGATGTACACATTCTAGGTAAAATTCTGGCTCTGTGTTCATAACACTTATGTTTTAATATGGAGAGTAGGGACACATTTTACTTTAGCTGCAGTTATAGTAAATAAAAAGGTTTAATACTGTAATGTGCTATATGAGGTCTGAGTGGAGAAAAAGAAACTCCTGTGGAGGAGGCAGAAAAAGGAACAGTCAAGCCTTCATACATAAGACAGAATTTAGTTATAGCATTTGTTGTTTGGTCTTTTCAATCATGTTTGTCTCTTCATACCTTCATTTGGGGTTTTCTTGGCAAAGATACTGGAATGGTTTGCCATTTTCTTCACCAGTTCATCTTATAGATGGGGAAACTGAGGCAAACTGGAGTAAATGATTTTGTCCAGAGTCACATGGCTAGTAAGTATATAAGGCCATGTTGGAACTTAAGAAGGTGAGACTTCCCAATCCTAATCTCAACATTATCTTCTTCACCACTTAGTTGCCCTGAAAAAAATAGATATTAAAATATTATAGATCATGTATTTGCCTTTAGAAAGCTTAGTGAATCATTTTACAAATGAGAATACTGAGACCCAGAGAGGTTAAGTGATTTGCCCAGGATCACACAGTTAGAAAGTGTCTGAAGTTGGATTTGAAATCAAATCCTCCAGAATCTATATCCAGAATTCTAGTCACTATATCACTTTAAAAAGTAGGAAAGGAGAGAGGCAAATATGTGAATGCAAATTCATGTTCTTTGATTTGAAATCTGTAATTCTTTACTCTAAAATATGGTAGTAATTCTCCAGGGAAAAGGATAATGAGAGCATGGTGGGAATGAAAGACAGATGGAACAAAAACACAAAGGAAGGAAAGTGTAGATTGTGGAAAGTATGAGGAGGGCGATAAAGGAGGTAGTGAACATCTTACTTTTCTGGAGGCCTTTATGAGGCCGGCAGTATGATGAGATCAATTTTGGAAGTATAGAATAGTGCCAGATTGTTCAATGACTTGAATGTCAGATTAATGAGATTGTGTTCTATTTGGTAGTCAATAGGGAGCAATGAAAATATTTTTCAACAAAAGAATGTTCTAACTAGACATATGTATAATGAAGTCTGAGTGATATCTGAGAAAAATTTGTCTGGAGAGACCGTGAAAGATAAAAATTTATCTTTGGAGGATATCGACAAAGTTTAGGTGGGTGGAAATGAGGCTTTGCTTTATTGAGGTGATGAGAATAAAGAAAACAGGACCAATTCCATAAATGTTACTAATTCTGCCCCAAATAGTCTCAGATAGACCTGATCCAAGAGAAACAATTCATTAGCATCTGTATTTCATGAGGTAGAGTTTTCAGTCATTAAATATGTTTAAGAAAAAGAAAGGTTGCCATTCTCCTGGATTCTCTTCTTTAAAAGGCAATCATGCATTAGGTATGTAACTAGGTAAAAGTAGATAGAATTCTGGATATGGATCAAGAAGACTTAAATTCAAATCCAGCTTCAGATACTTACTACCTTTGGGACCCTGGGTTAAACCCAAGATGGCTTTTCAAGCTCAAGATTCTATAATGTAATATAAAAAGATAATATAGAAAATGTAGAAGATCAAAAGATGATTATGAGAAGAAGCACAAGTCAAGGAGATCTGGATGCAGGTCTCATCTCTGACTCACAGTGATTCTGTGACCTTGACAAATTACTCATCTTCTCAATGTCTGGTACTTCTGATTGTGTGAAATTAATATAAAAATCTAAATCACAGTTGGCACTTGCGCATTAAGGTAGAATATAGAGTGACAGTGCATAGACTGATTGATGTGCCTGAACTTCAGCACGCATGACCCAGACTGTACAGTCAAAAACCAACGAGGAGTCATGAGAGATATAAAAGCCAGGTCAAGTGGGAACTCAGGTTATTTGGACTTCAGTCCCTTCCTGAACTCAAACCATTCTTGACTGAACTTAATTTATCTGGCCTGACCATGTGATTAGCTGGGCCCCTTTGCACCACTTGTAAAATGGGCCAGGGCACATTGGAAATCTATGACCTAATGTAGCATCAACATTTCTGGAGAATTTGGGTTGTTAGGCTGGCAATCTTCTTCTTATTTTTATTTTCCTTATTAACTAATAATTATAAATTAGTAAAAAAGTTTCCAAGATTCATTTTTATTTATTACATTTACAATAAACTACAGATGAGTTGCCTATACTAGTTGATGGAAAGAACCTTCTTCCCTGGGGATGCTATTCAACCATTTTTAATGAATGCACACGTCAAGGTAAAGGGAAATATGTACATAAATACAGATATGTATTTCGTCACTATGGTTTTTTAATAAACATATCATTCATTTTTTTTTTTAAAACCCTTACCTTCCGTCTTGGAGTCAGTACTGTGTATTGGCTCCAAGGCAGAAGAGTGGTAAGGGTAGGCAATGGGGGTCAAGTGACTTGCCCAGGGTCACACAGCTGGGAAGTGTCTGAGGCCAGATTATATCATTCATTTTTAAATGATTTTATTTAAACTTAAAGGTTCAATCCATCAAAAGAATAAGAATAAACTATTTCATTTTGCCTACAAGATAAGGCCTGGCATATTTGTTCAGGCTAAAGAAAATTGTGACTGGTTTATTGGAGACTGTTCATTTTTATAGCTTTGCAAAGAACCAAACACAAATGTCTCTGTGTATATATATATATTTATATATATATTTATATATATGTGTGTGTGTGTATTTGAAGTGGATATGTAAAATTAGAGATCATCTAAAGGTAATAATGCAAACAGTAGCTCTCCTTGGATAATGTGATGTTTTGTCTAATCTGCATTTCTTTTTTTTCTTTCTTTTCATTAACATTGAAAGAAAAAATTCTATTATCCATGCTAGGGTTTTTTTTTT
>NC_058130.1:442812714-442850526 GCF_016433145.1 Gracilinanus agilis | reverse complement strand
CAGGACAATTCTGAGGGATTTATGGTAAAGATGCTACCCACATTGAGAAGAAGGACTGCAGGAGAGAAACATATAAGAAAAACAACTGCTTGAACGCATGGGTCGGGGTGGACATGACTGAGGGTGTAGACTCGAAACTACCACACCAATGCAACTACCAACAACTTGGAAATTGGTCTTGTTCAAGGACACATGACAAAACTAGTGGAAACGCGCATCGGCCAAGGGTGGGGGGGGTGCAGGGGCGGGGGTTGAAGGGGAAAGGTGGAGCATGAATCATGTAACCATGTTAAAATTGAATATTAATAAATGTTAAAAAAATTCTTACTGAACATATTTAAATGTTCAATCCCAACCATCTCTTTCAGAAACAAATCCATAAATGCATACTTTATATATTGCACAAAATAATAAGTACAGCATCATCAGTTCTTTCCAAATAATGTCATCTGATATTTATGTAGCACCTGACAATTCCAAAAGAAATTCTACATATATTAACTTATTTAATTTGTAATACAACCTTACAATGTAGGCAGCCTAAGTAAAAATTACCCCCATTTTTATACATTAAGAAGCCCAAAGCCAAAAATATTAAGTGATTCAATAACCAGGATCAAATAGCCAATTGCAAAGCTATCACTCAAAATCCAAGTCATGTGATTCTCAGTCTATTCCTCCTTTCATCATTTAGCATTGTCTCTATCAACTTCCACTCTCCCCATATCATCTCTAATCAGTTTGTAAATTTTGCAAATTTTACGTGTATTTCTGGTCTTTATTTCCTTTCCAGTCACACAACTATTACTCAAGCTCAGCTCCTTTTTGCCCTATCTTTTCTGTCCCTTTAATTAATCTTCCATTTGGCTACTGATATTACTTTCCTAAGGCAAAGATCAATCTTTTTTTTAATCTCAATAACTTAGGTATATCACTACCCAATGCAGTGTCATTTTCCTGATGATTTTATTTTCTATCATTCAGATATTATTGTATTTTATTAGGACAAACTCAAGTACTATTTCTTAGGTGATCAATATTTACAGGAGTACTTGAGGTATATACTACATTGAACTGCAGGTAGAAATACTTGGGTTCTAGTCCTGGTCTTTCCAAACACTTGCTAAATTCCTTTAGTTAGATATATTGCTTAGGGTAGCTAGGTGACACAGTGGATAGTCTGCTGGACTAGAATCAGGAAGATCTGAGTTCAAATCTGGTCTCAGACACTTGGTAGCTGTATGATCCTGAAGAAGTAATTTATCCCCAATTTGCCTCAGTTTCCTTATCTGTATCATGAGTTAGAGAAGGAAATGACATTTTTCCAAGAATATATTGCAAGTATATTTTCCAAGAAAATCCTAAATGGGTTCATGAAGAATCAGACATAACTGAACTGACTGAACAATAACAACAATAACAAAAGTAAGTCACTGATCTTCTCTGGGCTTAACTTTCTTTATCTGTAAAGTAAGGAAATTGGGAAAGATAACATCAAAGACATTTCTATTTCTCATATGCCTTACTCCTCCACTCAGAGACTATCATCCTGTTATGTTGTGTCAAATCCAGTTGACTGTCAATAAGTACAAAATAAGCCTTCCCAATCCTATGGTAAGTCCACAGATTTTTGAAAGTGTATATAAAGTTAACTAAAATCTCTTATTCATATAATTATTATTAACTTTCATCCAAAAGTCATGTTCAATCAGATATGACTTACAGGAGTCATGTTGATTTCTCCTAGTAGGTTATTTCCTAATTAATTTTTAATGTAGTTTTCATCCACTTACCATAAAATAAATGAACAAATAATATAAACATGAGCTTAAACTTGAAGAAGATTGGAAAAGAAAATGAGGGAGTTCAGAAAAATGATCTAAGAAAGTTTAATTAATGCAAAGCAACATTCAATCCAGCCTATTAAGGAACAAAAAAAATGAAATATTTGATATCTGTTCACAAAATAGCTTCAAAGATTATAAACTGGCCAAAGTACTTCAAAGAATCACTGACCTGAAAGGGGGGGGGGGGGAGAATTGTCTGAACAGAAAGTCTGTCCACAGTATTGTAGTATACAGAATTGGGGGTTATAGTTTTTTCTAGCTTTGGCTGAGTTCCAAAAAGCTGTTAGAGGTTTTAGAATCTTGAGGAGAGGCAGTTGACTGGATCTTCCGTGAAGGGAGGAAGTCAATGAGCGAGCTCTTAGATTATCTAGCTTCAATATTGAAATTTAGCCTAGCATTAATATATTTACTTGAGAAATTATTATTTTAGATAGATCCTTTATATCTTCCTTTCCCAATACCACCCTGCCTTCCTTCCCTTACCTTAGTGGCTGTGGAGTTTATAAGGAGAGAAATTAGAGAGGAGTTAAATCTGTGAAGTTATCTAATTGACAGCATTATTTATAATTTAATCAAATCATCATTTATTTTCTTTTAGATAGCATTTTGTAAAACTGAGTGAGGCAGGTCCTTACTCAGATTCCATCTTTACTTCCCTTTCCCCACCTGAGGTTCCTGAGATAACTGATAGGGCTTTCCTTTAATCCACCTTCCTAACAACATCCTTCAAATAAATTAATCCTTTCTGTTTCAATAGTCCTATTTAGTGTAATTTGTCTGTTAGCTAACAAGAGGGAAGAAGAGGGAAAGAGACAACATACTCTGGGCTTAGAGGGAAGCTGGGCATCCATCTTGAAGGAAGGTGTTACTTCAAAATAGGTCCCTTCCTGTGAAATTAACAAACAGAACAGAAAGTCTGTCCAAAGTATCCAAAAAAAAAGCCTGTCCAAGTCACAGAGATTAAAACTTACTCCCAAATTAATGTAATATGTCTTAAACATTTCTTCTCTCTGCCTTTTCTCTTCCACTTATCCTTAACCCTTAGCTATACCTCATAAATGTTCCTATGCATTCTCTTTCTACCTTTCCAAAATCTTACTGATTATTCATTGCTCAGTGCCTGTCCCTCCTCCTCAGTTCCTTTAGAAACTATTGTTCAAATAACTTAGTTAACACTGAATCCTCAGATATTTTGTATTATTATTTAACTATGTATATATGTGTATATATGTATATGTATATGTGTGTATTTATATTTAACTTATAATAAATAACTCTTAAGCTCTAATTTGGATATATTCATTGTTTTACTAATATTTTATGTGTATAATTTCTGCATGTAATACATTTTGAATGAATGATTAATCAGACAATCAGGATATAGCTCATGTTCAGTTCTCACTATTTTACTATAAAAAAAAAAGATGAATCACAATTCCTATGTCTTCATGCAAGTTGATAAAATTTCAACATTTTTAGAACAGGCAACTACTACCTGAATTAAATGTTTCAATGAATATTTTGTCATACATAAAATGAAGACTATCTCTGGAAGCTGATTTATGCCTGTATTACTAGATGAGAATGAATCAAAGCATTCAACAAAATGTGACTTCAGCCAAAAAGAGAAGATGATCAGTATTACACTATCAGAAATTTGCTTACATGAATTATTTAGAGCTCTAAAACATAAACTTTATCAGTAATGCTAGACTGCCATAAAGCAAAATGATTACTAGTAGATAGAGTTCAATGTGTCTCTCTATGATCCAACACACCTGATGGGAAGACATATTATTCTGAAGTAGAGATTTAATGAAGTGGTATAATGCGATGAACACTGCATTTGTATTCAGAGCATATGGTTTTAAATTCCTTTTCTTCTAGCTACCTTTGTAACTTTTGAAACATAATTTATCTTTTCAGATTCTCAATAAAATCATTTCTGGAAATTAGAAGTTGGATTAAATGATATCTAGGTTGCCCTTCTTGACTTGCTAATGTAGTTAGCAAAATCTAGGAAATAAATGCATTTTAAAATATTGATTGTGAAGTATAAAAAACTAAGAGTAATAATAGCATTGGAGTAAAAAAATTAGGTTCATTTTTTAAATTTGTCACATACTACCTTTTTGAGTTTGGGCGAGTCATTTAATAGCCTTTAATTAAAGTTTCCTTATTTGAAAAAATGTAGGAATGGTGAATTAAACTATCTATATACTTCAGTTACCCCTTTATTTTAATGTACCAATAAAAATATATCTTGGATGAAAGAAAATAGCACCCCAAAAATATAAATGAAAGGATTGTTAACAATATAAGTAATGAAGAAGAAAAAATTACTAATCATTTAAGTTGCATTTCAATTAAAGAATTGAAGAATAGAAAGTCTATTCACAACCTGTGGAGTCTGGATAGCAAAATTAACTTTCGACCTTTCTTTTACAAAACTGAATATGGAAAATTTGCTTGACTTTATGAATGAATTGATTATTAAATGACTATCTGTATAATTTGAGAGGTATCATACCATAGAATATTAGAACTGGGAGGCATTTCAAGAAAAAGTTATCTAACTCCTTATTCAGATGGGAAATTGAACCTGAGGACTTCAGTGATTTTTATATCACACACGTAGCAAGAGGCAATGCTGAACACTGGATGACTACCTATACTACCTATATTAGGAATCAGGAAGATCAAAACTTCAAATCTTAACCTCATACTCAATAAATATCCATTGGCAAGTGATTCCTCTGAAATATAATTTCCTCATATATAAATAGGAAAAAAATACTGAGAGTATGAACTCCACAGGGTTGTTGTGAGGCTCAAATAAGTTTAGATATGTGATTGCTTTACAACTTTTAAAGTATTAAAGAAGTGAGAGTTGTTCATTGATTTTTATTCTTGACACCAAAACATAATACCAATGAGAGCTAACACTTTAAGCCTCATCAATCATGTTAAGCATATATTAAGCATTTACATTGTGCCAGACAGTTTTCTAAACACTAGGAAGAAAGATATAAATTTCTCATTCAGGACTCTTATGGATATTAAATTCTGAAATACTATTGTCATCATCACTCATTTCTATCCTTTCCTTTTATAAAGAAAACCAAATTAATAATATAAAAAATGAAAATAGTTAAATCAATGAAATGAAAAAAGAAATATACAATATCTTTAGAAAATAACTTTGACTATCTTTATACAAATAAAAACAACTTAGATGAAATTACACAGTATGTTGTTCTTCCATCATTCTCAGTCATAACCAACTCTCAATGACCCATTTAGGGTTCTCATGGCAAAGATGCTGGAATAGTTTACCATTTCCTTCTCATTTTTAAAAACTGAAGCAATAGGGGTAAGTGACTTACCCAGTATTATACAATGAGTAAATATTTGAGACCAGATTTGATCCACAGGGTCATGTAGATGGATAGAAATATGAAGGCATACAGATAAGAATTACACATAGACAAAATATATATGTTATCATTATCATTGATAATGAGTGCTTTCATCAATAAGGTCATTAATTTATTACAGTATTAGAGCCTGTATACATTACTTAATTAATTAATAGAATTATTTTCAGATAATTATAGTTATATAATAAATTAAAATCTTGTTACCATTATTTACTTGTCAGAGTATCAAGTATTCCCCATTGTTTGCTTATAAAAACACAAAGTGACCTAGAGAGCCCTAAAATCTAAAACAAACTTCAAAAGCAGGTCCTTGTGTGGTCTTTGTCCTAGATGATGAGGAAAAGAAAATTTAGAATTCAAAACTGTAAAAAAAATATTGTCATTCTTTTGTGAAATTGGGGAAATATTTAATGAAATTAATAGAAATATTTAAAAAATATAAGTGTTCTCTGTTTCTGTTCCTTATCTTTGGCACTATCTCTATTTTTCTTTTGTCTCTCCCTATCTTTTTCTCTGTCTCTTTGTCTCTGAGTCCTCCTCTATATTTATCTGTTTCTGTCTCTCTATCTCTGACTGCTGTTGAGTATATAAAAAATGTTCAGGAGACACATTACATGACAATGTTACATTAAGATCCAGTCTTACTTTCAGGAAGACCCAAGTTTAATCACTCTCTTTGATACATAATGTCTGTATTACCTTGGACAAGGCACTTAAAAACTCTCAATGCCACAGAAAACTCTCCATGATTGTAAGTTGCAGAGCAAAGGAATTTCCTCACTGGGAGTTTCCTATAATAAAAATCACCAAAAATATTTGAAATTGAAAGTCTATATTGTCTTTGCAGGATCCAAAGGGTAGAGTAACTATCTGCATACAAAGCAGGGAAGAAAAATAGTTTTCTATTACCTATGAAAATTTGTATTAAAAAAATAATAATCCTTATGCTACACCCTTCTTTCAGGTAACACATTTTCTTTGGGCTTTCTCTGTGTCCAGTTATGTAACTTTATCTACTATATTATGTATTTCTCATTGTACCACATTTTATTACTCTAGTAAATGTCCTCTTTATGAATAATAATCCAACAGGGAAAGTATTAAAATGAATTTCAGTTTTCAGAGGCAGAAAATGGAGTTTCATGGCTTACTTCCTCAGAAGGCAATCAATATAATTTTAAGTTATATTCTTGTCCCTCTAACCTATTGGTAAGTAAATCTCTTCAGAAAACATTTAGTGACATCAGTGTTTACAAAAGAGGAACAATAATTTTATGAAAATATCCACTATTTTCTTAGAATTAAAATCTATGATATACATGCTTTTATTACTCTTCTTTCAAAAGTACACATATCTACCAATGTCTACATCTTATTTTTACCCCTTCCTTTAAAAATGGTCTCAATAAGATTTTTACTGTGAGCTTATATGGCAGAAAAAGGGAAGATTAGCTTGCTTATACATTCCAACACATAAAAATATTAAAAAGTGCCTTAAAACAAAGGAAAGCATAAGGGACAGGTCTCACTGAGATGAGAGAAGAGAGTAACCCAATGGGTGCTACACAGTGTAACTTACAGAGCATTCACTGGCAAAGCTCTACTCATTTTAAGTGATCTGAGGCAATAAAATAGAAGACAAGGCGCAGACCAAGACTCCCTACAGAGGCCTCACTTAAGGAAATTTCAGAACCCAGAGCAGTCCTGTGTTTGGCCTGAAGATGAAACTGGCAGAGGAGAGAAGCAGCATGACACCAGACCTACCTGCTTACATGTGGTCTGAGGTAATGAAAAAGTAACATGAGGAGCTAAAGTTACTAAACAACTGTGAGGCATAGAAGCCCCTTTGGGGGAGGCAGAAGACCCTGAAAATTTCCTAAGGTATTGAAAGGACAGGGAATGAAGTGGTAGAACTCACCACCAAATAGCTTGTGGAAACAAGAAGGCAGAGTGAAGGAGAAATGAACCCACAGAATGGAAAAAAGTCCAATAAAGAATACAATGGGAAAACTGAAAGCAGGTAGAATGGAGTGTAGTTGGGGGGAAAAAACTGCAAGCCTTCCCATAAGAAGTCAGCTAGTTCATCCCTGGAACTCCACACTGAAGGACCCAAAGACAGTAGGATCTAAATATATTCCTCAAAAGGGTAGCATAAAGAAAGATAAAAAACTATTGGGAAAAAATGATCTTATCCTTAAGAACAATGGACCTAAAATAAATCACATAATAAACTATAATTTTATTAAAGTGAACAAGGAGACAATATACTAAAATTTCTGCAATATAGTCAAAACTGTATTTATAAGGAAATTTATATTCTCTAAATGTTTAAATCAATAAAATAGAGGGAAAATAGATCAATGAATTGGCCATGCAACTAAAATAATAAATAAAGAACAATTTTAAAACTCCCAATTAAACACCAAATTGGGAATCCTGAAAATCAAAGGAGAGATAAATTAACCTAAAAGGATATTAATGAACTGTTAAAAAGAAGCCAGTTTTATTCAAAACAAAACAAAATAGATAAACCATTGGCTAATTTGATTTAGAAAGGAAAGAAGAAACAAAATTACTAGCAGCAAAAATGGGGGGAGAGTAAAATCACAATCAAGAAAGAAATTAAAGCTATTATTGGGAGTTATTTTGTGAAACCATATGTCAGTAAATCTGATCATCTAAATGACATAGATGAATATTTATGAAAATATAAACTTCCTAGGTTAAGAAAAGTAGAAATAAAAAACAACCCCATCACAGAAAAAGAAATAGAACAAACCATCAAAAAGTTCCTAAAAAAGAGAAAGAAATCTATAGACCAATCTTCATAATGAATATTGATGTAAAAGTGTTAGATAAAATACTAGCAACGAGATTATAGCATTATGTCATAAGAATTATATACCATAGGGGGCAGTTGGGTAGCTCAGTGGATTGAGAGCCAGGCCTAGAGATGGGAAATCCTAGGTTCAAATCTGACCTCAGACACTTCCCAGCTGTGTGACCCTGGGCAAGTCACTTGACCCCCATTGCCTACCTTTACCACTCTTCTGCCTTGGAGCCAATACACAATATTGACTCCAAGCCAGAAAGTAAGGGTTTTAAAAAAAAATAAATAAATAAAATTAAAAAAAAAAAAGAATTATATACCATGAAAAGGTGGATTTAATACCAGGAATGAAGGGATTTTGGATTCTATGAAGAAATTATTATAGGTATTGAAGATATCACAATACTACTCTATTGATGATATGGTGTTGTACATAGAGAACCCCAGAGAATCAATGAAAAAAACTAATAGAAGCAATTAACAACTTTAATTTTTTTTTTCACTGTTGCATGAAACGTTTCTAACATATTAAAAGTAATTTTGAGTCTCAAATTTTCTCCCTCCCTTCCCTATTTCCCACTGAGATGGTAAACAAACTAATATAGGTTTCACATGTGTAATCATGTAAAATTTTTTTCATATTAATGTTTTTGTGAAGGGAATCTTTTTTTTTCTTTTTTTAAATGAAGTTTAATTAATTAATTAAGATTATTTTTCCATGGTTACATGATTCATGTTCTTTTCCTCCTCTCCTCCCACCCCCCTTCCATAGTCAATGAGCAATTCCACTGGGTTTTACATGTATCATTGATCTAGACCTATTTTCATATTATTAATTTTTGCACTAAAGTGATCATTTAGAGTCCATATCCTCAATCATATCCCTTGTGTAGGGAATCTTGAGAAAAAATAAGAAAGCGAAAAAAAGTTTGCTTTGTTGGGACTATGAGAGGATACAACCATTCTGGAAAATAGCATGGAAGCAAACCCAAAGGGCTATACAATTATCCATATTCTTTGACCCAGCAATACCACTACTTGGTCAGTTTCCCAGAAAGATCAGAAAAAAGGGGCAAAAGGTCTATCTATACAAACATATTTTAGCACCAAAGGATTAGAAACTGAGGAGCTATCCATCAGTTGGCCAATGGCTGAATAAACTATTTAATATGGTTGTAATGGAAAATGATTGGGCCATAAGAAATGGACCAAATGAGATCAGAAAAACCTATAAAGACATATGAACTGATGAAAAGTAAAGTGAGCAGAACCAGAAGAATAGTATAGTGTACTGTATTATGATCATCTGTAAGTGACAAAACTTTTATCATAAAAGCAAGATTCCAACTTAACCCCCAGGACTCATGATAAAATATTGCTATTCACAGCCAAAGAAGGAACTGTTGGACTCTGATTACAGACCAAAACACAACATCCTTCATTTTATTTCCATCATGAATTTTTAAAATTGTAATAAAATTGTAATGTAATATGTGTTTTCATTCATGACATGAGAAATATGGAAATATGTATTGCATAAAAGCACTGCTATAATGCTTATCAGACTATTTATCACCTTGGAGAGGAGGAGCATAGAGAAAGGGGGAAAATCTGAATAACAATATTTAAGAAAATAATTTTCAATAAAGATTTCCTCATGTAAATGAAAAAAAATTAATAAAAAGGGAGAAAATGATCTCCCTAAGTAGGAATGCTGTATTTCCTGATTGCCTCTTTCTTTCAGTGATGTAACAAAACACAGACGGTTACTATGGTAATGATCAGCATCTTACAGCATGTGGCTGAGTGATTACAGATATGCAGTGCAAGGTTTGTTTCCCCCAACAGTCAGTTTATAGGGACCTCTTTTGTTCCTGCTTACTTTCCAAAAGCAGTGGCTAATGTGCTCTGACTAATGTTTTGGAGTTTAACCAGTGAAGCAATGTGTGAAATCTCAGTGCTCTGACTGTTTTTACCCAAGAGCTACTTCAATCAACTGTTTAATTTGTGAAGCTGTTTTACTGAGTTATTTATTACAATATACCTTTACCAGGTATTGTTATAGTGTGACATCACTGCTAATCTGATAAACTGATTTACAAACCTTAAAGCAATATATAAATTGGGGCTGCTAGTGTTTCAACATCACAAAATAAGCTTTGAGTGAATAGTCCATGTATACAGCATAGCAGAGGGAGGTTCCCAAGCTTTCATGGCTTAAGGCTCCCTTATTGATGCAGTAAATTTTTTTCACATTGCTTCTAGGCCTAAAGAAACATCTGAAAGTTCTACTTAGTATGTAGTCATGGCCAAAAATGTATTTATGTCCTAACAATTCAATAGATATTTGAAACAGTAATACATACAAATTAAAAATAATTTAATGTAATTCTTAAAGAACCACAGTTATTGGTGTTCAATTAACTAAAGGGCACTGAACAACCTCTCAAACACTGGAATCAGGTAGCAAAATAATACCACCCTCTCTTTCTGCCAATTTCTTGATACTTGCTATTTATCCCTGTGACTTCTAAAATCTAATTTTTCAATATATAAGAAGTTACTGGTATAATTAAAACTAAGCAAAAAATTATTAGGAGCATTCAAGTAGCACCATTTTCTTGAAAACATTTGAAGTATCTTAAAGAGCTCATGTGAATATCCCAGGACACTGGAAAACACAGTATGGGAACCTTGGTAAAGTAGGACTATATTTTAATGCTCATTTTAGTGGTACTTGAGACTCAATGTCTAAAAGAAGTTGCTGGTCTTAAACAGGACATTAAAAATGCATATGGTCTTTGTGGCTATATGGAGGGAGTAAGGAAAACATTCAGAATTATTGTTTTCTAAATGACAAGAAATATCCCTGTCACTAGTAGTTAATAGTAACAAAGTAAAGTAGATAAGCTATAATCTTTCTGTAGGATTTAATCTTTATTTTACCTGATCTAAGTTCATTGGCATAGAGAACTTCTTTAAAGGAAATTTCCTCTACAGATGCAGCTAGAAGATTATTCTACATGTTAAAGTCTTAGAAAGCTTTAATGAGGTACTTTAATGATTTGCCAATAGTCACACAAGTATGTATCTTGTCATATCATGCAGTGTATCAGAATATATCAGAAACATAGATCAGAAACAGAGCTTGGAACTGTCTTCTTGATTCTAAGGCTGGTCCTTTAAAATGATTGTTACAATATAAATTGTTCTAGTTTTTCTGACTTCACTCTGTATTAATTCATAAAAACTTTCCTTAAATTACTCTGAAATCTTCCCTCTTATCATTCTTATAGCATTATAGTAATCCATTACATCATCTATCACAATCTATTTTTGGTTGGGTAGGGAGATTTGTTCTATGTTCTGAATTTCTTTTTTTTCTCTAGTGTGGAAAAGGATATGGTAGAAAGAAAAAAAAAGTTGCTGTTTTAAAACGAGCTAATCCAAATAGCACAAAACATGAGCATACTGTTCAATTTGGCCTTATGTAATCAATAATTCTGATCCATTTCTACTGCAATATTCAAATCAACATCTTTGCTAGAAGCTGGATAGCCAAGGCACCATTACACTGTGTATATACACAGCCTCTATGTAGGAATGAACTTTTTTTTCCAAACTACTCAATGCTCACTAACATAAAAACTTATCAAGAAAGTTGGTAGGAAGTGTTCCAAATATGGAATCAGCCTTCTTTCTTGGATAAATACTTATTGCCTATTTAACTTGGTGAAATTTTGATGGTTTTAGAGCAGTCTAAATGGAATTTAAACTTATATCACTGAGAAGATACCATCATCATGAAAAGCAGAAAAAGAAAGTTTCATGCTTTTAGGAGCTCTCTACCAAAAAGTTAAGCAATAACACTTCAATTGAAATACTAATAAATGGACTAAAATAATATTTCAAAGTAAAACAATCATAGATACATGAAGACTTACATTTTATAAGCATTTGCCAACCAAATGTCAGCCCAGAAACCATTTCAATAGTTTTCTCATTAATCCAATAAATTCACTACTTAATTCTATCAGACATTGTGGAAATAGGAATTGTGGCAGAGTAGATAAAAGACCAGCCTTGAAGTTAGGAGCATTTTGTCAGAGACACATTTAAAACAAACAACTAGTTAAAACCACAAAACTGTTTTAAGCATGTGAAATGGCTAAGAAAAAATATGACAATGAGTGATGATTCTATCCACATCATGCACTCTTCGCCTGAGGCTGCAGAAGAAAGTTGGGCAGGCTTCAATTCCATGTCTCCAGCCAGATGTCATGAGGGAGAAGGATATACAATAAGTATGGTAATTTCAAAGACATTCCCCCTTCTTCTGCCTTGTAGATTAAAGAAAGGAAGGGGATGTACTTGTGGCTACTTTCAGAGTTCTGCTAATCAAAAATATTTTTAAGTTTCATAAATAGCTTTAAGTCACCAAGTAAGCTGATTTCAGACTTTATACTGACTAGACTGAGATGTACATTTAAGGTGGGTGGTCTTCACCATACAAAATGGTTAGAATGGCAAGTTAATTGAATGACAAAAAGTTGCAAAAGCAACACAAAAACATATTTTGCAGTTTTTACATATAAGGTAAATTCCTAACAATTTATTGAAAATCCCCAGAAAATTGTGTGCTCTCAGATGAATTTAAGTTATAAAGATTTGTAATTTCCCATACATTGTTGTGTATGTGTGTGTGTGGCATTAGTTCCTTAAACTGCAGGACTTGGACACCAGATCCTCAAACTGTAGTTAAGAATAATTTTATCAAATGATATAGGTGGGTTTGATAAGATTTATTTCTATGTCCTGCAAAGAATAAACTGTTATTATCATCTAATTTAAACTAAAATATACTTGATTAAATATTTAACAGCTTTCAATTAGTAACAGATGCAGTTAAAGAAGTAACTTGTCTTAAAAGCTTTTCTAAAATGTTATAATAAAGGGAAAAAAATTCACACACCTGTGTATATATTTTAAACCTGAAATTTAGCAGTAATCAGAAAACAATGCAATAGAATTGATTTTAAAATTATTACAGAGAAAACATTTATCTTATATCATTTGGTGTTTTTATTAATCACGTCAAATTGCATCTAAAATGTAGTATAAAGTTATGCAAAAGGGAGCAATTTAAGTCAGTTAAAGAAGTGTTGCTAATTAATTTAAATAATGTTTACATAAACAGTTTTCATCTAGTTCTTAGAGATTATTTTAAGGACCTTCAATGGTCTTCTCTCTGTATTACTTTAGAATGTTTAGTTTTTGATTTCTCATTTATTATTTGAACCACTTTCTAGCATATTATAGGACAGTTATAAGTAGTAATAATGAAGGGTTTTTTGGAAGGTTAGTTTAGAGGAAAATATAGCCTATTGGATATTTAGTAGTTTTAAAACAATACACCTATCTTTTAGCAGTTCAATTCACAAGATACAAAACTTATATTAGCCATGTAACATTACCAGACCTTTTATTAAATTATAAGAATTCTATATTTAAGGCAAAAGACTTAATTTTAAACATTTTCAAAGAAGAGTATTATATTCATTTTAATCAAGACATAAGGAAGTGGATTCAGTAACAAGGTTTCACAAAACTTGAGAAAATTTTCATAAAATGTTATGTAATTTAAAACACAGTCACCAAATTGAAAGATAATTCATTTCTGTGATTATGTGTGCTACAATAGAGTCCCAGTTTCACAGTACAAGAAAATCATAAGGCTAAACAATATAATGCATTTTTATCTGGAGTTGATTTACAGTAATATAGTCAAAAAATTAATTTTCCCTTAAATATTAGGAAAATGATCAGCATAGTTGACTATTTAAATAAATAAAATCATGTGGTTGGTTTCAGAATTGTAGTATGTAAAATGGATATTTTCGATTACATTAAAAGAAAAAGAAAAAGGTTTGAGGCAAGCAAAACCAATGCAACCAAAATTAGAATGAAGGTAGGAAATCAGTTGTGGGAAGAATGACAGAAAGTTTCTCTGATAAAGGATTCATTTCTCAAATATATGAAGAACATGGTCAAATTTAGAAAAATATCAGTTATTTCCCAGTTGATAAATGATCAAAATCTATGCACATATAATTTCAGAAGAAGAAATCAAAGCTATCTACCTTCATATGAAAGAAATGCTCCAAATTACTATTGATTAGAGAAATACAAATTTAAACAAAAATCTGAGGTATCATCCAACACCTGACAGATTGGGTGATATGATAGAAAAGGAAAATCAATATTGGAGAGGATATGGAATAATTGGAGCATCAATGCACTGCTAGTAGGTTTGTAAATTTATCTAACCATTCTGGAGAGAAATTTGGGAATTATTAACAATAACCTAAAGAACTCTATCTACCTTTGAGCCAGCATTAGAACTCTTAGGTTTGTATCCCAAAGAGATCAAGGAAAAGGGAAAGGAACATGTGTATACCAAAATACATATAGTCTCTCTCTCTCTGTAGTGGCAAAAATTGGAAATTAAGGGAATTTTAATCTATTGGGGAATGGCTGAACAAATTGTAGCATATAATTGTGATGGAATTCTATCATGTTTTGAGAGGTGATAAGCATAATGGTTTAAGAAAAATATTGGAAGACTTATATGAACTGACGCAACATGAGTTGAACTGAACAGGGAGAACACTGATCACCATAATAGCCATATTATAAAAATGACCAATTGTGGATGTCTTAGATATTCTAAATAATACAACAGTCCAAACCAATTCCAAAAGACTTATAATGAAAACTGCTATTCCCCTCCAGAGAAAGAACTGATTGAGTCTGAATGTAGATTGAAACATAATGTTTTTATTTAATTTTTCTAGTGTGTTTTTGCAATGTAGCTAATATAGAAATATGCTTTGCATGATTTTACATATGTAATTTATATCACATTTTTTCCCTTCACAAAAGTTGGGTGAGGAGTTGAAGGAAGAAAAAAGAATCAGAATTCTAAATTTTTTGGGAAAAGAATATCAAAAGTGAATTAACAATAAATGAAAATGAAAAGAAATAACTGTGTGATGATTTGGTATATGGAAAAAGAGATTAATCTAGTGGACAGTGAAAGGGGAACTTTTTACATCCTGGCCACACTGAATGGAAACTTGATCCCTCAGTCTGTCTGTGTGTTATTTACACTTCTAAGAAATTGAGATATGCCAATTACAACACCCTCAAAACTACAACATATTTCCATGTAAAATAAGTGATTCCTGGTGTACTTGCTTCTAGAAAGATGATCTATCTGTTAAATCATTGATGCCAAAATTATATAATCATTCTTTATTGTAGTAATAAAATCCACATAGGCTAATTTGTCATGAAAAAGTGAGTAAAACTCTTCAAATACAGATACGCTATAAAGTGTTGAAAGTCTTCATTCAGTTTCCAGAAGGAGGTTCAATAATCTACTATACTCCCTCACCTGTGCTTCAGCCTTAGAGTATACTGCTTAATTTCAGACATAAAAAAGTTGTCAGAAGACTTCTTGAATTCTGAAAGTGATGTTTGGGCATTGTTTAAAAGTGAGATATTTTGGAAGTGTGGGAGAAGGAATCCAGTATACACCATAGCTTGTTAGGCAGATCTCCACAAAAATCAACCCAGCCTGTTTTATGTGTTAGATCTGGGGGTGGAGGTTCAGAAAACACTTTCATGGAGCCAATACCCCTGGGATGGGGACTGCATCACTGATTACCTGCGATAAAAGTTGCCTGTCTTAAGAGTAACAGGTGTGTATCACAAGGGAGTAATTCCTTAAGGGTCTGGGTCATCCTTTTCTACAATAGTAAAGTTTTTGAAGACTCTTTATGGTAGAATCTGCAAAATGACAAATGACCATAACTTTGTCAGTAAAAGCTGATCTGGTCAAGTATTCAGACAAAAATATTATTTTACTGAACCCAAGATAAAATTGCTGGGTATAGTCTTTTTAAAATATTTCCATTCTAAACCTGGATAAGTAAAAAATAAATGAGCATTGAATGAATGTAAAAAATAATCATAATGAAAATTGGTGTTGATAGGTGATAATTTATCTACCCTTTACATCTAATCTCTCCTTTCATGCCAATAATTTACTCAAGAAAAATAAAATTATATGACTTACATGGTTAGTCATTTTATTTTATCAGATAGAGGTCAAGAACAATTAGAAATAAAGGGAGGTGACCAATTTGTGGGATCATGTAATGTAAACTTTTACAATCTGATTTACATGAAGAAATGACCCAATGGGAATTTTAGGGGAAAAAATGATGATGACTTTGGTTAGTAGCTTTAATTTTTAAAAGAATGAGCTAGTGCTAAAAATAGCATAGTTTTAGGAAAGCACAAAAGGAGACTTTGACCTCACGTATGAAAATACAAATTCATCTTAGAATTATTATTCCGTTTAGATTACTATTTGTTTTCAACATTGTTACATAGCTCAAATACAGATAAAGAGATTAGAGAAACCTTTCACTGGAAACTGGGACCAGATTTTTAAATATGTATACATTAATTAACTTGAAAACTTTGAATGGACACTGATTTCATGAGACTAATATGGTGAGCTCATAGTCCAAAAAACAGATATATTCCCCAATGATACAAGAAATGTGGACTTTGTATATCTTCATGATTTGCTGTTAAGTCACTCTGAGCTTTTGTTAGGACAACTGTGAGGAAATTTAATGCAGGAACTGAAGTATATTTAGTCGTGTTATCAGATACATGATTGCATTTAGGGGAAAATATTTTCCCATTTAACAGAGGTAATCCTTGGGTTGCATGCTGGTTGCATAATAGAAAGAGAACTCTCTGTAGTATCTCAAAAATGTATAAAGCAACTTTGAACTCTCTTAAAATAACCATGAAAATGTAATACTTCTCAGAACATGTCAAAATTTCTTAGTCATATATGATTTCTGACATCCAGAAAAATCAGAACAAAATATAGCTGTGTAGTCATAATCCAGGAGGTAAAATCAATATTTGTTTGCAATAACCTGAAAAATATCTTACTGACAGACATGAAAAAATAGTGAACTGACCAGTAAGTAGAATTACAAGAAATGTTACTACAGAGTTCATTAGCAACAGAAGCCTAATTAAGGTCCAAATCTGAAATTTAGTCCAACTCTGGGTTCCAAGTAGATATTATCTCAGATCTTCAAATGGGTTTTATATAGAATGACTAGGAGATCAAGTGGGGAAAATATCAGGGGGGATTTAATGATTGTATCTCAATCATTAGTCAACAGTGTGATGTGGCACTGAAAAAATCTCAGAGGGCCTAAGAATGCTTTGAGATGGGTATAGTTTCTAGAATCAAGGATGGCCCAAGGGCCACTGTTCTTATCATAATATAGGTTTTTCTTTTTTTTCAGATCTTGACACCTTATTTTAGGAAAGACATTGGTAGGTGGAAAAGTAGCCAACAGAAGATGACCATAATTGTCAAGGGCCTTGAGATCATGCCAAGAAGATCAGCTAAAACAACTGATTTTAGCCTAAGGAAGAGACATATGATGAGCATGGTGTCTACCTTAAGCAATAGAGAAGATATTACTAGAAGAAGGCTTGGTCTTGTGCTGTTAATCAAAATGGCTAATAGGTAAAAAAGAAAAGAGACAGATTTTACCTTGAAGAACTTCCTAACAATGGTAGCTCTCCAGGTAGAAAATGAACTGCCATAATAAGTAGTGGGTTTTACCATGACAGAAGCCTAAAGATCCCTAGAGCAAGTTCAAAGGGCAGCTACACAAAGATCCTGAAACTTGGAACATTGCTACCTTTACCACAGGTACAGAGCTCAAAATTAACTTTTTTTTAATAATTAAAAGAAAAGGGATGGAAAATGAGCCAACAAACAGCAACAAAAAGAAAGTCAACATAATTATTTTGGTGACAGAGAAAACAAAAACTCAAACTCAGAAAATAACAATGTTAATACTATTGAATCCAAACTTCAAAGAAAAATATCAATTGTTCTTAAGCCTAAAAATATTCTTGAAATATCTCAAAAATGTTTTTAAAAATCAGAGAGGTAGGAGAAAAATTAGAAAAATAAATGAGTGATACAGGAAAATCAAGAAAAAAGAATCAGCAGCTTAAATAGGAACAAAAAATACTGAGGAAGTTAATATCTTTAAAAACAGGAAAGAAACACAAAAATATAATGAAGAAAAGAACTCCTCAAAAAGAAGACTTGACCAAATGGGGGAAAAATGATTTACAAAAATGCACTGAAAAGAAGAACTTCTTAAAAGGCAAAGTTGGCCCTATGGAAAAATAGGTGCACAGATTCAGGTGGAAAATAACTCTTTGCAAACTATAACTGGGCAAATGGAAAAGGAAGTTTAAAGTCTCACTCAAGAAAATCATGAATTAAAAATCAGAATTGCACAACTGGAAGCTAATGATTCCATGAGACATCCCAAAACAACAAAGTCAAAAGCATGATAACATAGAAGAAAACGTGAAATATCTTATTGGAAAAACAACTTACCTGAAAAATAAATCCAGGAGAGATAATTTAAGAATTTATTTTAAAGCCATAATCAAAGAAAGAACTTAAATGGTGCTTAAGAGAATGAGGTGTGCTATTAAAATAGAAAAAGAGAGCCAATTAGGGGACGTGGTGATCAGAAACTAAATAGAGGGAAATCAGAAGGAAAAATACTATGTAGCAATCATAATGGTGCATTTTTTACAAATATCTCTAATAAAGTCCTCAGTTCTTAAATACATAAAGAAATGAGTTGAATTTATAAGAATACAGTTCATTAGTCAGTTGATAAATGATTAAAGAATAAGGACAGAATGTTCTCCAAGTAATTAAAGTTCTATATAGTCTTGCAAAAATGTTTTAAATCACCAACAGAGAAATACAAATTAAAACAACTCTGAGGTACCACCCCACAGATGTCAGATTGACTATTATGACAGAAAAGAGAAATGACAAAACATGGAAGGAAAGTGAAAAAATTGAGACTTCAGTGCACTATGGGGAAAGTAATACAATAACAGAAAAGGAAAAGACTTATAATGTACAAAAACATTTAAAGTAGCTCTTTTTGTAGGGGTAAAGAATTAGAAAGTGAGGAGATACCCATCAAATGGGGAATGACTGAATAAGCTATAGTATATGATTATTATGAAATACTATTGCAGTGTAAAACTATGAATGGCTTAGCTATTTTTAAGCAACACAATGATCCAAAACAATCTCAAAAGAGTCATGATAAAAATTGCTTCCAGAGAAGAAACCGATGAACTCTGAATGCAGGCCAAAGCAATTTTTTTCATTTTATTTCCAACTATTTTGTTTAAATATCCTTCCATAAAAAGATGAACATAGAAAAATATTTTACATGATTGCATATGTAAAATCTATATGGGACTGCTTACCATTCCAGGGGTTGTGGGGAGGGAGGGAGAAAATCTGAGACTCGAAATTCTTCTTAAGATATTTTTACATGTAATTGAGAAAAATAAAAGAAAAAAATTTAAATAAGCAAATGATAAATTAAGAATTAAGAAGCAGAAAAAGCCTGGCAGGTGGCAAGCACTATATAAATGTTAATGTAAGTACCCTATATTTATCTTGAATGAAATCAATATAGAATGCCAAAAGTGATAAATGATTTGGTATGTAAGAGAATTTAGAAATGAATTTGATTGAATTAATGTCACATAACTATTAATAAGTTTTCATACTTTAAGTAAAAACTTTTTACATGCAAAAATTTTATTTTATTCTGGAACATTCTATTAGAAAAAATAACTTCCCTTTTAATCTGGTTGATATTGGATAATTAACTTGACTGTCAAATGAATAAGCTAAATATCTTGAAAACTGAACATCATAAATATTTAATGGCAATTGATTTTGCTAAATTGAAAAATAATAATAAAGCTATTTTTGAGCGAAAAGAGGCAGTTAAAGACAAATCAGATAGGGGAAAGAAATTTAAACCAAAACTTCAGCCCAAATCTCTCCTTGCTCCTGCCCAGGCTTCTGACTATCCAACAACTCCTTTTCAGTCCCCATTAAGTTAGCATCCAACTGACTGCTGCTTCTACCATCGAAAGGGAAGGCACTTTGCATGGGACTGCAGGTTAAGGAGACAAGATTAAGAGAAACCTGGTTTCTCTAAATCTCAGAAATAATATTTGAATTTGCCTCAAAGTCAGAATGACCTTTAAAGAGTGAAATTAGATAGGCCTAAATACAGGTAAAAGGGAGTAATGGATATAGAAGCATAATGAAAGGAAAGGTAAAAAAAATTACATTTTCATGCATTATGGTGCAGGAAAGACCCA
Organism: Gracilinanus agilis; assembly: GCF_016433145.1. Lineage (NCBI taxonomy): Eukaryota > Metazoa > Chordata > Mammalia > Didelphimorphia > Didelphidae > Gracilinanus > Gracilinanus agilis. The sequence continues at coordinate 442,830,067 of NC_058130.1, read as the reverse complement.
GAAAACAATATATTTCTGCCTAGTGTTCTTGCCTGTTAAAAATGATTTTGCCTTCTTTTTTCTCCTTAATTACTACAAAATGAACCTCTATACTTTGTGCTAATCCTTGTCAACAAGTTTTGACAAGATCAAAATGTATGTTTTGATGTATATTTTTTGTTATGATCAAATCAGCCAAAAGGGGGAAATTTTAATAAGTAAAACTTTCAAAAGAGAAAAGTCTGCAGAAAAGATATGTACCTCTTTTCTCTTCATATATTCTCAGTGATGGCCTCATTGAAGAGAGTGGAGATGAGATGAAAGACAAAAAAATAAATTAATAATCAACTTTAGTTTGTAAAATAATTCATGAACTTTGAATTGTTATTTTAACATTTTTATGAATATTTTGGTGAGTTTGGGGGTTAAAGAATGTCTAGATAGCAATATAACTTTATAAAGTCAGACCTACTCATAATCCCAAAGGGATAAGTTAGTACCATTTTTTTTGAAAATTAAATAAAATGAAATATTTTTTCAGCATTCTGTTATTTATTTGGTACTTTTGAAGATACCAGGTGGGCTTTTTTGGTAGCCTAACATGTAGACTCTCATATTTAGGGTAAACCTAGAAAGAGAAAAGTTCACTTTGAAATCATGAACCATCTAAAAAAGTAAGTAAGATTCAATATTTTTTGTGGAGGCTTTAATGGTGTAAAAAATAGAGAATGAAATTTTTATGTTAAAAACTATGATATTTTTAATACATCAGTGTCACTCATTTGAAATCAAGGCAAATGTTTTAGAGAGAATATAGTGAAATATACTTAAAATTAAAAATAATTATAGAGAAGCAAACAAACATTATATTCTCTTAACTTCTAATTCTTGAATTATGAAATTAGAAAATGTCTTTAGAAATATCTTTAAACACATTGCTCAGTTAAGGAGGCACAATTTCTAACCCAGGAATGTGAAAACTTACCATGGCAGAAAGGTTGGATGAGAACAATCTGTTCTAAAGGCTATGAAGGTGAAGGGACAATGTACTACAGAGAACTTAGAGTTTGCTTAGACATCAAAGAAGTTGAAGACACCCACTGAATCGTGAGCCTTTGGCTTTTGTCTTACCACTAGATTTCTATGGAATAAAGAGTGAAGCTGAAAATTTTGTGCAAGTTTGCCTTACTTAAATTCAATTTGTTCCTCAATCACAAAGCATTACCTACCTGTGACATCATTTTGGTCCTCTTCAGGTATGAAGAACAACAACCAACCAACCATTCTTGCACAAGCAATCAACAAATGTCCTTATATTTATTAAGATATGAAAGAAATATCAATAACCTACTCCTAAGTTGTGATTAGTGAATTTTGCTATTTGAGGTGAAATCGCATGGGTCTATAATTTGCTAATATTCTGATGTTTAATTTCAGGAATGAATGTATGAGTTGTCATGAAGTCAATAACATATTATTAAAGTGGAATCCTATGTGTGGATTAAAGGGTGTGTAGTCTGAGAATTGCTGCAGATAGATGCCTGGTAGCAGGGAAAAGTGGAGGAGACAACTTTGCATAGGTGAGGGCATGATCTTTTTGATACAATTTTCCAATTGTGCTATTTCATTTCTGAAAAGGAAATTTTTCCATGTAGTTTAATTGAGAGCCTGAATCAGAAACTATCAATATTGTAGAAGTCTACTAACTGATTGAAAGCTATGACTCACGCCTGAAATCAATCAGAGCTAAAGAAGTTTATTCCTCCCCGCTTTGTTATGACTTGTGTTAGGTCAGTCTGTACACTTGAGAGGACAATCTTGATATCACCATAAACATGTCTCTTTTTTCCCCTTCGTAGCAAATTTCTATATTTGAGAGAGTTAAAAATGTAAAAGTTTTATAATACCATATCTATTAATTAATAGACTAACACTGAATATAATCATGAAAGATCTAATGAATTTACCATCCATTGCCTCAGTTATGTAAAACAAACAAAATAAAACTAGACATCTAAATAAGAAATCACTGATTAATTTTATCTGATAGTTACAATAGCCTAGTTTTATTGAAATAATAAAGAATAAAACATTTTGATTTTTTTTACCATTCACAATTGAAAGAAATAGCAAGACCTTTATTTATACCCATATTCAACTTTTACTTAGTGCCCTAAACCTGATATTTAAACATATTAATATCTAGCAAATGAATTATAAAACTTTATGAGGGTTCTTAAAGTCCTATATTTCATTTTCAGGCAAATATCTGTATATGTATGTATGTCTCTGTGTGAGTGTGAACACACACATATATGTGTGTATATATATGTATGGTTTATATATATGCATTTATATATGTATGTGTATATGATTTTAATATATGTATATGCATATAAACCATAGGGTCACATATGCATGGAGTATAGATTCTCAGACCTGCTGCGAATGGAGAAAACTGAAAATAAGTGAATACTTGCTAACTCTACAGATTTTTTTTAATTTGAAGTTTCAAATTAATTAATTAAAATATTTTCTGTGGTTACATGATTCATGTTCTTTCCCTCCCCTCTTCCCACCCCCTTCCATAGCCAACAAGCGATTTCACTAAGTTTTACATGTGTCATTGATCAAGACCTATTTCCATATTATTAGTATTTGCATTAGGGTGATCGTTTAGAGTTTACATCCCCAAACATATCCCCATCAACCCATGTGATCAAGCAGTTGTTTTTCTTCTGTGTTTCTGCTCCCACAATTCTTTCTCTGGATGTGAATAGCTTTCTTTCTCATAAGTCCCTGACTCTAGCCCTCATATTGGTACTTCATCACTTCCCATACACTACCCCTCCAAAAAACAGAAGAAAATAACTTTAAAAAGTGAAAATAAAAGCAGAACTGCTATAGAGACTACAGATTAAAAGTCAAAGATGGGCCTCTAGCCCTTGTTAATTGCCCCTAGGGTAGCTAATACCATGAAAGCAAAACCACTGATGAGGGTTAACTACTGTTTGTGTGTGTGTGAAAGTATATATGTGCATGTGCATGTCCATGTTTGTGTATATACATTTACATGTGCGTGTAGTATGTATGTAACAGAGACATGCATTTATACATGCATATGGGTGGACATATATGTGTTTGGTATGTGTCTCTGGTTGTGAGTGTGGGTATATGTGTGTGAATGTATGTACATGTATACATAAGTACATGTGTATGTATATAGGATTTTCAAATTTTAACATGTTCTCAAAATCAGGCAAAGGGAAGACATACAAAATTGTACTCAACTAGTTTCTATAAAACAAGCACATTTAAAAAGTTATACTTAATTGTATTGTCTTGATACTAGTAGATTTTATCAGAAATTCCTTCTTAATTCAAGTGTCTTGGAAGAAGAGCAACATATGGACTCTGAAAAGATCCCCTTTCAGCTGTCCTGAGAATGACATCTCTTACAGAGCATGCAAAGGAAGATATTTCCAGGGACCAGAGACTACATGAATCATCAGAATCAGGAAATTAAAGTGCTGAATAAATGAACATTGGGACTAATGGGGGAATTGATAGAATGCTAAGTGATAAATGATTGATGTTAATTGAGGTTATATTACCTCAAGTCTCTTTGTATTTTAAATGGTTTAATCTGTACCCTGTACCTACCTAAAGAGTCTTAGTAAAATAAATAGGTATCCATATTAACATAAGGGTCTTTTTCAAAGCAAAGGCTTTTTAATCTTCCAGTTAAAATATTTAATTCCTTTAACTTTATGTTATAGTAATGATTTATTTGTGTTACATTTTAAGGTTTATTTTAAATGTGACTTTTCAACCATATATTTGAGAAATTTCACAGTCATAGCAAGTTTTTAACAAGTATATTTTCAATATTTTAATTAAATAATTAAATCCAATCTCATTAAAGTAGAAGTCAATTAAACATTGATTAAAAACTAAAGAAACCTAACAGACCCCAGTATTTTGGAATTTTTTGCAACCACTCTTTAAAAGTCAAGAATGTCACCCATTTGATCACCTACCCATCCTTAAATGAATTATTTCATACTTTAAACAAAATAGTTAACAAGGATTTTGGTTGTTTTATTGATTTCCTTCTGATACTTTAATCCAGCTTTGTTTATTTTTAGAACTATACTTTTGATACTTTGAGAATGTTGGACTGGGGAAAATAGTTTCTTATGCTCCATAGAAGGACCTCCCTCCTACTGAATTTATCAGCTATTCTCTTGTTATTCAAGAAGAGGCATAATGATTACCATATTGAATGTGGGTTTTTAACCTTAATACTCATAATATCATTTCCACCTTGAATTCAGTGATGTAATATTTATTTTCTAAATCATAAAAACAAAATTAACTTTTAAGAATCTTACGTTTAACTTGAAACATTAGTCCACAATATGACTATGTAGAATTGGATTTTAGGAGATGATTCATTTTATTTTAACCTTGTGATTCTGTTTTTTTATAATAATCAATGCTTTAATCTTAATATGAAGCTTTATTTTTTAATATCAAAAGGATGCAGAGAATGTGAAATTGTAAAAACAACTTGTCTCCATCTTGTGAACCAAATCAATTATTGTTGTCTATTTTGTGCTATTTCTTGTAAAACATAGTCGTTATGGTAAAATATAGGGTAAAAAAAACCACACACACACACACACACACACACACACACACACAAAATGGTCTAGACCTGTAGTTGCAGACCTATGGCACATGTGCCAGAGACGGCACTCTCTGCTCCCTGATACCAGAGCCTGGAACTTCAAATGGTGGGTCAGAGCAATTTTTGTTTTGTTTTGTTTTTTTTGGTGTAGCCTGTGTTTTGGGACCCAGAGTTAGCCTATGCCTATTTGCTGTAGCTGGCATAGTAGGTGGTAGTGGCCAGCTAGCACTCCTCTGTATGCAATTTTGCTTCTGGTTCCCCATTATCCCATGAATATTAACTCTCTCTGCCTATCTTTCAAGTTGTGTTCAGAGGAAAAACACCTTCACTCCAACTTTCTTTAACCCTTATTGTTTTGGTTTTCACTGCTACTAAGCCACCATCTAGCTTCTGCTTCCACATGATTTTCTCAAGTGACCTTTTGATCTCCTTTTCAATTTAGCCGATTTTTTCCCCGTTTCTGCATCATTATTTTTTTAATTTTATTTTTAGAAAAGAATTTTCTATGGTTACATGATTCATGTTCTTACTCTCCCCTCCAACCCCCCAACATAGCCAATGTGCATTTCCACTGGTTTCTTTACGTGTCATGGATCAAGACCTATTTCCACATTATTGATAATTGCACTAGGGTGGTTGTTTAGAGTCTACATCCTAAATCATGTCCTCATCAATCCATGTGTTCAAGCAGTTGTTTTTCTTCTGTGTTTCCACTCCTGCAGTTCTTCCTCGGAATGTGGGTAGCATTCTTTTCCATAAATCCCTCAGAATTGTCCTGGATCATTGCATTGCTGCTAATACAGGAGTCCATTACATTCAACAGTGCATCAGTCTCTGTGTACAATGTTCTTCTGGCTGTGCTTCATTCACTCTGCATGAATTCCTGGAAGTCATTCCAGTTCACATGGAATTCCTCCAGTTTATTATTCTTTTGAGCACAATAGTATTCCATCCCTAACAAATACCACAATTTGTTCAGCCATTGCCCAATTGAAGGGCATATTCTGGTTTTCCAGTTTTTTTGCCAGCACAAAGAATGCAGCTATAAATATTTATGTGCATGTCTTTTTCCCTATGATTTCTTTGGGATATAAACCAGGCAATGGTATGGCTAGAGCATCATTAGCACTCTTTGGGTATAGTTCCAAATTGCCATCCAGAATTATTGGATCAGTTCACAACTCCACCAGCATTGCATTAATGTCCCAATTTTGCCACATCTGCTCCAACATTCATTACTTTCCCCTGCAGTCATGTTAGCCAATTTGCTAGGTATGAGGTGATACCTCAGAGTTGTTTTGATTTGCATTTCTCTAATTATTAAGGTTTTAGAACTCTTTCTCATGTGCTTATTGATAGTTTTAATTTCTTTATCTGAGAATTGCCTATGCATGAGCCTTTCCTATTTATCAAATGGAGAATGGCTTGATTTTTTTATACAATGGATTTGGTTCCTTCTATATTTGAGTAATTAGACATTTGTCAGAGTTTTTTGTTATAAAGATTTTTTCCCAGTTTGTTTTTTCCATTTTGATTTTGGTTGCATTGTTTTCATTTGTACAAAACCTTTTTAATTTAATGTAAACAAATTTGTTTATTTTAAATTTTGTAATTTTTTCTAACTCTTGCTTGGTTTTAAAATCTTTCCTTTCCCAATGATCTGACAAGTATACTATTCTGTGTTCACTTACTTTACTTATAGTTTCCTTATTTATATTAAAGTCATTCACCCATTCTGAATTTATCTTGGTGTAGGGTGTGAGATGTTGATCTAGATGCAATCTCTCCCATATTGTTCTCCAATTTTCCCAGCAGTTTTTGTCAAATAGTGGATTTTTGTCCCAAAAGTTGGGCTCATTGGGTTTATCATAGACTGTTTTGCTGATGTCACTTACCCCGTCTATGCCACTGATCCTCCTTTCTGTCTCTTAGCCAGTACCATATTGTTTTGATGACCTCTGCTTTATAGTATTGTTTAATATCTGGTACTGCTATCACACCTTCTTTTATTTTTTTTATTATTATTTCCCTTGATATTCTTAATCTTTTGTTCTTCCAAATGAACTTTGTTATAGTTTTTTTATAATTCAGTAAAAAAGGTTTTGGGTAGTTTGATAGGTATGGCACTAAATAAGTTAATTAATATGGGTAGAATGGTCATTTTTATTATGTTAGCTTGTTCTATCCATGAGCAATCAATGTTTTTCCAATTGTTTAGGTCTAGCTTTACTTGTTTAGAAAGTCTTTTGTAGTTGTGTTCATATAATTCCGGTTTGTTTTAGTAGATAGATTCCTAAGTATTTTATATTGTCTAGGGTAATTTTGAATGGTATTTCTCTTTCTAACACTTGCTGCTGAGATGTATATCAGTCTCTGTGTACAATGTTCTTCTGGCTCTGCTCCTTTTGCTCTGCATCTGTTCCTGGAGGTCTCTCCAGTTCTACTGGAACTCCTCCAGTTTATTATTCCTTTTAGCACAATAGTATTCCATCACCCGCATATACCACAGTTTGTTCAGCCATTCCCCAATTGATGGACATACCCTCCTTTTCCAGTTTGTTCCCACCACAAAACGTGCAGCTATAAATATATTCATACAAGTCTATTTATCTATGATCTCTTTGGGGTACAAACCCAACAATGGTATGGCTGGATCAAAGGGCAGGCATTCTTTTATAGCCCTTTGAGCATAGTTCCAAATTGCCATCCAGAATGGTTGGATCAGTTCACAACTCCACCAGCAATGCATTAATATGCCAATTTTGCCACATCCCTTCCAGCATTCATGACTCTCCCCTTCTTTCATTTTAACCAATCTGCTAGGTGTGAGGTGATACCTCAGAGTTGTTTTGATTTGCATTTCTCTAATTATTAGAGATTTGGAACACTTTCTCATGTGCTTATTGATACTTTTGATTTCTTTACCTGAAAATTGCCTATTCATTTCTCTTGCCCATTTATCATTGGGGAATGGCTTGATTTTTTATACAATTGATTTAACTCCTTGCATATTTGAGTAATTAGACCTTTGTCAGAGTTTTTTGTTATAAAGATTTTTTCCCAGTTTGTTGTTTCCCTTCTGATCTTGGCTACATTGTTTTTGTTTGTACAAAAGCTTTTTAGTTTGATATAATCAAAATCATTTATTTTACATTTTGTAATTTTCTCTAACTCTTGCTTGGTTTTAAAATCTTTCCTTTCCCAGAGATCTGAGAAGTATACTATTCTGTGTTCACTTAACTTATTTATAGTTTCCCTCTTTATATTCAAGTCATTCACCCATTCTGAATTTATCTTGGTGTAGGGTGTGAGATGTTGATCTAAACCTAATCTATCCCATATTGTTTTCCAAATTTCCCAGAAGTTTTTGTCAAATAGTGGATTCATATCCCAAAAGTTGGGCTTTTTGTGTTTATCATACACTGTCTTGCTGATGTCATTTACCTCAAGTCTATTCCACTGATCCTCCTCTCTGTTTCTTAGCCAGTACCATATTGTTTTGATGACTGCTTCTTTATAGTATAGTTTAATATCTGGTACTGCGAGGCCTTCCTTCTTCACATTTTTTTTTCATTTTTTCCCTTGATATTCTTGATCTTTTGTTATTCCAAATGAACTTTGTTATAGCTTTTCCTAATTCAGTGAAAAAGTTTTTTGGCAGTTTGATAGGCATGGGGCTAAATAGGCAAATTAATTTAGGTAGAATGGTCATTTTTATTATGTTATCTCATCCTGCCCATGAGCAATCAATGTTTTTCCAATTGTTTAGATCTAGTTTTAATTTTTTGGAAAGTGTTTTGTAGTTGTTTTCGTATAATTGCTGTGTTTGTTTTGGTAGATAAGATTCCTAAGTATTTTATATTTTCTAGGGTGATTTTAAATGGTGTTTCTCTTTCTAACTCTTGCTGCTGTGATGTGTTGGAAATATATAGAATTGCTGATGATTTATGTGCATTTATTTTGTATCCTGTAACTTTGCTAAAGTTGTTGGTTATTTCCACTAACTTTTTAGTTGATTCTCTAGGATTTTTTAAGTAGACCATCATATCATCTGCAAAGAGTGATAGCTTAGTCTCCTCTTTGCCCACTTTGATACCCTCAATTTCTTTTTCTTCTCTAATTGCTACTGCTAGTGTTTCTAGTGCAATGTTAAATATTAGAGGAGATAATGGGCATCCTTGTTTCATTACTGATCTTATTGGAAAGGCTTCTAATTTATCCCCATGGCATATAATGCTTGTTGATGGTTTTAGGTATATACTGTTTATTGTTTTTAGGAAAGGTTCTTCTATTCCTATACTGTCCAGTGTTTTCAGTAGGAATGGGTGCTGTATTTTGTCAAAGTCTTTTTCAGGATCTATTGAGATAATCATGATTTTTGTTTGTTAGATTGTTGATATGGTCAATTATGTGGATGGTTTTCCTATTGTTGAACCATCCTTGCATTCCTGGTATAAATATCACCTGATCATAGTGGATGATCCTCTTGATTCCTTGCTGGAGTCTCTTTGCTAGTATTCTATTTAAGATTTTTGCATCTATGTTCATTAGGGAGATTGGTCTTTAGTTTTCTTTCTCAGTTTTTGATCTCCCTGGCTTTGGAATCAGTACCATATTTGTGTCATAAAAGGAATTTGGTAGGACTCCTTCTTTGCTTATCATATCAAATAATTTGTGTAGTATTGGGATTAGTTGCTCTTTGAATGTCTGATAGAATTCACTTGTGAATCCATCAGATCCTGTTGATTTTTTCTTAGGGAGTTCTTTGATGGCTTGTTCAATTTCTTTTTCTGATATGGGATTATTTAGGTATTCTATTTCTTCTGCTGTTAATCTAGGGAATTTATATTTTTGTAAATATTCATCCATATCTCTTAGATTGCTATATTTATTGCCATATAATTGGGCAAAATGGTTTTTAATGATTGCCTTAATTTCCCCTTCATTAGAGGTGACGTCTTCCTTTTCATCTTTGATACTATCAATTTGGTTTTCTTCTTTCCTTTTTTTTATTAGATTGACCAGTACTTTGTCTATTTTATCTGTTTTTTCAAAATACCAGCTTTTAGTCTTATTTATTAATTCAATAGTTCTTTTACTTTTGATTTTGTTAATTTCTCCCCTGATTTTTAGTATTTCTAATTTAGTTTTCATCTGGGGATTTTTAATTTCCTCACTTTCTAGTTTTTTAAGTTGCATGCCCAATTCATTAATCTCTGACCTCCCTAATTTGTTAATATATGCACTCAAGGATATAAATTTCCCCCTAAGTGCTGCCTTGGCTGCATCCCACAGAGTTTGGTAGGATATCTCATCATTGTCAATCTCTTTAATGAAATTTTGATTGTTTCTATGATTTCTTTTTTGACTAGCTGATTTTGGAGAATCATATTATTTAATTTTCAATTAGTTTTTGATTTGCCTGTCCAGGTGCCCTTAGTAATTATTATTTTTATTGCATTATGATCTGAGAAAGTTAAATTTATTATTTCTGCTCTTTTGTATTTGTTTGCAATGTTTCTAATTTTACCTTTCTAAAAAATAAAAATCAGGCTGATAGAAAAAGTGAGATAGATGATATAATGCCATCTTTTCCCATAGAAATTGTGTATAGGAAGAGGAATCTCAATGTAGGTAACATCCAAGTCACATTTTATAACATTTATTGAAAGCTTATATAGCCCAGATTGGCTTATAGAGAAGAAAAAGACAAGAAGTATTAGATCATCATAATTGAATCCCCTCTGTTTCCTAACTTGAGGGTAAGGCAATTAGTAATTCCTCACCTTCTTTGTAAGTCAACAGGTATAATGAATAATTAAATGTTCAATCAAAACTAGGATAGTGTGGGAAACCATCATATTTAATTACACATTTTCCTCATCTGAATCATGTATTTGAGACTAGCACCCATCCCTGTCACTGACTCACTACTATAAATATCTTTTATTGTAGTACATACAGAGGCCACTGATAACACAATGATGGGCCTAATGTTAGGAAGACCTGAGTTCAAATGTGGCATCAGATACTCACTAGCTGCTTTAGTTGTCCTAAGCAAAAAACAACCTGGTTCTGCCTTAGCTGAAAAATAAGTTTATTAATAGTACCTATTTCTCAGGGTTGTTGTAAGAATCAAATCAGATAATATATAAAAAAAAGCACAAAGTACCTGGAATATAGTAGATGCTGTATAAGTTTATCTATCTCATATCACATACTCATGGAGTCCAGTTTCTCATTCTCTAAAAAAAAATTGTGACTGATTTTGATCATTCCCAACCAGTGCCAATGACAACAAAAGGTGAGAGATTTTTACTAGACCAATTTACTAGTATAATTTCTTCTGAAGTTTTGAAGTTATAACGGACTGAAGAGAGAATGAGGCTTCAGCCAAAGGGAAAGAATGTATGGGGTAGTGATATTAGTAGGGATTGAGATTTACTTCAAGTTCTACTTTTATGGCTACTACAGCTTCAGCAAAACAATATTTTTACATTAAACAATTTGAGTTTTAATTTCAATAAACATCTGGGCAACTTGTAAATGACTATATCTACCTAAGAGTTTTCTCCCAATGAGGTGGCTAAAAAATAAAAAATAATAATTATAAAAACTTAAGTTCTACAATACTGAAATCTCCATATCCAAAGACTAAACTGAGAAAAATGTTAACTCAGTTTTCATCATTCCAAGAATGTATTTCAGTTAAAAACAGCAAATTTCTTTGTTCATGCCTCCAGCTTTTATATAGAAAATGAGAAAAAGAGAGGCATTTCAGAACATATTCTTTATGATGTTAGATTTTACCATGTTCAATTTGAGCCAGCAGGCTATAATATCTGTGGGAAGGTATGAAATTCACAACTTTAGGCTTCTTTAGGGAAGAACTATGTTGTATTCAACTTTTCATTCCCAACAGCACCTCACATAGTTCTCTGCAAAGAGAAGCGACTCAATAGATATTTGGTGGCTGAGAATAAATGAGTGGCAAGGGGAAGGAGCTAGATTCGGAGAAAGAATCTAAAACGAATTTCATGAAGAAGAAGAGCAAGATTTGAGAAGGAATCCCTACAGGAATTAATATAAACAATGGAAATGAAAGAAAATTAGAAAAAAAAGTCTCAGAACTTAGTGAAGAGTACGATGACATATGCAGTCCGTGATGGGAATATGACCCAAATAAGGCAGAGTCTCCAGTATAATGTAATATTCATTTGAAGTTTTTTTTCCCCTGAAGATAAATTATTTACTCTCTGGAACATAAAGATCTTATAAGAGGTTCACCTTTAACAAAGCACCACGGCATGGATTCAGGCCCTTGGTGCTCTAGGGATTATTATGGGATATAGCTAAATGATATGTGCTAAAACATAAAGATTCTTCAGTGTAATGTGTTAGAGTTCTGTAGCACGTGACCAGACTAGTTCTTTCCTTTTACTGTTGAAAGTTTCATTTTGATGGGATGGAATAACAAAACAAAACAAACATTACATTCAGAGCTAAAGAAAGAACTAAATCTAATCCCTTCATATCGCTAATGAAGAAATAGAAGTCCAGAGATATAAGCATATTTTTGCAAGCTCTCAAAAACAGCAAATATGAAAACTAAGATTCAAACTCGGGTTTTCTGAATGAATTTAGTGCTATTTCTATTAATTCATATTGATTCCCAGAGATATCATACTGCAGATAAGCAAGAATGGAATTATTTATGAGAAAATTCACATAGAAAGCATACTTAAAAGGAAAGAATAAAAAAAGGAAAAATAAAAAGAAAAGTCTGAGCTTATATTTTAAGATCAGAATAAGTCGTATTAAGTTCTTCTGTTTTCCTATTTCCTGCCACAAGTAAAGAAAAATAGACATATTCTCAAACAATTCCTCTTAATATATGAGTAAAGAAAGGAAATTTATTTGCAAAAGGCTGCCCTATGCAGTTTAGAATGCAGACAAAAGACAAGCCCATGTGGAGAATATGCTGACAAAACTACTCTGCTGTCTGGCTTTGCCTTCTATTCTGCTCATTAGTTGCTCCCATAATATAACAAGATATCCTCAGCTGTACCTATTAATTCATAAGAGAACTGATTTCATTTTCATGTTTTGTGCTATCAGCTGCATGTTTATTTTTTACAAGGAAAAAAACCTTTCAGATGATGCATTGTTTTTTTTCCCTATGAGCAAAAATAGCTCACCCTTATTTTAAAGAATTTTAAACTTGATATTTGTTCTAATCAGCATTATAGAATAATTTCTAAATTTTCATCTTCCTCCTTTCAATTGTTTCACACAGGAAATAAAGACCTTTCATTTGACAAAGTAAGCCAATTATTCTCTGAACATTTATATCTTCAACTAAAGTAAAATTCATTGGAAATGCTCTTGGGAGCCCAACTAGTAGGTTATGTATATTTCTGATTACCACGAAATAAGGACTGAACAAATAGGTTTACATTACATATTCATTAGAAATAGAATGAAATGTTTAGTTACAGGAGAAACACAGGAAGAAGAATTAACATTTAAATTCAGCAGAGGTATATAACCCACAAATATTAACTTTTCTCCTAATGAAAAAATTTTTAAGGTAAAGTTTACTGTTTTTTTTATACTTTAACCGTCATCATTTCAATTTGATTGCTATATATTTGAGCCAAATGTATATCAGGATTCCAAAGATTATGAAAACTAAAGTTTAGAGGTCTTGTGGTTTTCATTGGTCAAAGATGGGCTCCAGCTAGGGAAATAATGGGTCTTTGGAAACACTGACATAAATATTGAGTGCATATATGTGATAATTAGTTATAAGAATTAGCCATCTGTTTCATAGTAAGAAGAATTTCATTGTTTGCAGATATTATTTAACAAAAAAATTGCATTAAATAATTATAATTTTCATCTTGGAATATGAATATTTATGTTTTCCATAATATGAAGTCAGTGGTATCTTTATTATTCATTCTGGACTAAAGTATTTGATATATCCATCTATGTATTTGGTGGACTAAATGAAACTTAAACTCTCTTCTGGTTCTATATTTTTTATTCATTGTTTCTGTAGGAATGGTGAACTAAACCACTTCTCATGGATCCACTTTCTGCACAACTTAGGCTCCTGGCTAAACACATGCATTGTCCACCATCTCTTATTTGGTCTCTCAATCTGTTACAAGCAAAATTAAAAAGACCCTAAAGAACAATAAGAGGGGAATAAGAAGGGATAGGGGAGAAAGGGAAGTACAATAAGGGAAACTGATTAAAAACAAAACACTAGTATAGAAAGACATAGTGAAAGAAGAAAGGGTAGGACAAGGAGAGAGAATCAAAATGTCTGCGAATACAAAATTGATAATTCTAACTCTTAATGTGAATGGGATGAACTGGCCCATAAAATGGGAGCAAAGAGCAGAGTGGATTAGAAACCAAAATCCTGCCATATGTTATCTACAAGAAACACACATGAGACAGACAGACATACATAGAGTGAAAATGAGAAGATGGAGCAAAACCTTCAAATGAGAAAAAGAAGGCAGGGGTTGCTATCATGATCTCTGAAAGAAGCAAAGTAAAAATAGATATGGTTAAAAGAGATAGGGAAGGTAACTACATCCTAATAAAAGGCAGTATAAACATTGAAGAAATATCAGTACTCAATATGTATGCACCAAAAGGTATAGCTTCCAAATTTTGAAAGGAGAAGCAAGTGGAGCTTAAGAATGAAATAGAGAGCAAAACTATACTAGTGGGAGACCTCAACCTTCCCCTATCAGATCTAGATAAATCAAACCAAAAATAAATAAGAAAGAGATGAGAGGTGAACAAAATCCTAGAAAAATTAGAGTTAATAGATATATGAAGAGAAGGAATACACCTTCTTTTCAGCTGTACATGGTACATTCACAAAGATTGACCATGTACTAGGGCATAGAAACCTGGCAAACAAATGCAAAAAAGCAGAAGTTATAAATGCAAATTTATCAGATTATCAATAAAAATAATTATTAGCAAGGATGCATGACGAGGCAAACAAAAAACTAATTGGAAACTAAATAATATGATTCTAAAAAATAATTTACCGAAAGAACAAATCATAGAAATAATTAATAATTTCATTGAAGAAAATAACAATGATGAGACTTCTTACCAAAACCGATGGGATACAGCCAAAGCAGTTTTAAGAGGAAAATTTATATCATTTAGTGCATATATTAACAAATTGCAGAGGGCAGAGGTTAATGAATTAAGCATGCAACTTTAAAAAATTGAAATGAACAAATTAAAAATCCCCAGATGAAAACTAAATTAGAAATACTAAAAATTAAAGGTGAAATTAATAAAATCAAAAGTAAAAGAACTATTGAATTAATAAATAAGACTTGAAGCTGGTACTTGGAAAAAACAGATAAAATAAACAAAGTACTGGTAAATCAAATTAAAAAAAAGGAAAGAAGAAAACCAAATTAAGAGTATAAAAGATGAAAAGTGAGATCTCACCTCTAATGAAGAGGAAATTAAGGCAATCATTAAAAACTATTTTATCCAATTATAAGGCAATAAATATGGCAATCTAGGTGATATAGATGAATATTTACAAAAAATATAAATTTCCCAGATTAACAGCAGAAGAAATAGAATACTTCAATGATCCCATATCAGAAAAAGAAATTTAACAAGCCATTAAAGAACTCCCTAGCAAAAATTCCCCAGGGCCTGAAGGATTCGAGAGTAAATTTTATCAAACATTCAAAAAACAACTCCCAAGTTTTTCCGGGATAAGATGGCGGCAGAGAAAGAAGCAGATCTTAACCTCTCCTGACCAAAAACACACAAAACTCCTCAAGGGGACATAAAAACAAGTCCAGACGAATGGAGGAACCCCACAACAAGGCACAGTGTGGAAGGTATGTGGAATAAGGGCATTTCCATGCTATAAAGGGGTGAAACAGCTCTCACTGAATCGCAGGCTGAGCAACCACCCCACCACCAACCCCTCCATACACACCACCTATAGCGCCGAAGCCAGCTAAAAAGAAATAGAGCAAGTTTGGGGCACCCATTGAGTCATTGGCAGCTCCAGGGCCTGTTCCTGAGAGCAGCAAGATTTAGGACCCCAAAAACCTAAAGAACACACACAAACTCTGAGAGCTGGAGCAGGGCTCAGAGAGCAGACACAGGGCTCAGAGCATGGCCTCAGAGCATAGGCGTGGGCGGAGGCTTGGGTGGAGGCAGACACAGCCACAAGCTAAAGCTCTGAAACCCTGAGTGGGGAACCAGTGCAGATAGGTATACCACTGTGGAAGCAGCGCCCTGAGACTTGTAAAGAAACCTCCTGCAGAGGATCAAGCAAGGGGGTCCACCAGGGGGCTTGACCTTGGAGAAAACCAGAACTCAGACCTCAGGAGCCAAAAGGCCACAGACAGACCCTGAGCGCGAGGGTAAACCTGAGAAGCTGCTGGGCTAACAATGGCTACCCAGTCTCAGGAAGTTCAGAAGAGAAAGATTAACATCAAGAAAAAGAAGTCTTTAACACTCGACAACTTTTACACAGAGAAAATCTAGACAAACAAGCAAACAGAGGAGGAGAACAAACAAGCATCCGGACCCTCCTCAAATAAGGAATACTCCTCACAAGCTAGGGAAGAGTTCAAAACTGAGATTTTGAGGAAAATGGAAGAGATCTGGCAAGAAAATAACAGTTTAAAAGGTAGGATCTTGCAATTGGAAAGTGAGGCAAAGAAACCAAATGAACTGATAAGCAAATTGAACACCAGAAATGACCAGATTGAAAAGGAATACCAGAAGATTATAGCCGAAAACAAGAAGATTAGTCGAAAACCAGAAGATTATAGCCGAAAACCAAAAGGTCATAGCTGAAAACCAAAAGATTATAGCCGAAAATCAATCCCTAAAGGCTAGAATTGAGTAATTAGAAGCTAATGATCTCTCAAGACAACAAGAACAAATAAAACAAAGTCAAAAGACTGAAAAAATAGAAGGAAACATGAAATATCTCAATGAGAGAGTGACAGACCAAGAAAACTGGTCTAGAAGAGACAATTTGAGAATAATTGGTCTTCCAGAAAAACAAGAAATTAATAGAAACCTGGACTCCATACTAAAAGAAATTATTCAGCAAAATTGCCCTGAAGTCCTACAACAAGAGGGCAATATAGACATTGAAAGGATCCATAGAACACCCACGACATTCGATCCAGATAAGAAAATGCCCAGAAATATAATTGCCAAATTCAAGAGTTTCCAAGCAAAAGAAAAATTTTTACAAGAAGCCAGAAAGAGACAATTCAAATATCAAGGAGCACCAATCAGGATCACACAGGATCTGGCATCCTCCACGCTAAAAGATGGCAAGGCTTGGAATACGATATTCAGAAAGGCAAGAGAGCTGGGCCTGCAACCACGAATAAACTACCCATCAAAATTGACTATATATTTCCAGGGGAAAGTATGGGTATTCAACAAAATTGAAGAATTCCTGGTATTTGCACAAAAAAGACCAGGGCTAAATGGAAAGTTTGATATCCAACCACAAAAATCGAGAGAAACCTGAAAAGGTAAATAAGATACAGAGGGGAAAGAAAGAAAACTTATAATTTTTAAATTTGCCTTTTTAAGGACTTCAGTGAGATCTAATTATCTGTAATCCTATGTAGAGAAATG
>NC_058130.1:442779815-442803026 GCF_016433145.1 Gracilinanus agilis | reverse complement strand
CTACCACCTTTCTCTCAGGCATAAATATTTGTTTAAATTTTTTTCTTTGAAATATTTGTTTTTTCTTCATAAAAAGAAATTAATATCAGATCTTTATTTTGTACTTGTTTGAAATACATTTGGTAGAACCCAGTATTGGAATGGGATGGGGAACAAATTTAAAAGGAGGGGAGAGAGGGAGACAGAAACAGAGAAACAGATTAGAGGTTGGGGGGACAAGAACTCTAACACAAGTGATTTTGTAAAGCAATGTCTTTGCCCTGGGTGAGAGAGAGAGAGAGAGAGAGAGAGAGAGAGAGAGAGAGAGAGAGAGAGAGAGAGAGAGAATTATAGGTAAATGGCACAATGGATAAAGTACTAGGCTGGGAGGTAGGTAGGCTCAGGTCCAAATCATGGCCTAGACACTCACTAGTTGTGTGACTCAAAGCATGTCACATCTTTTGTCACCTCAGTTTCTTCTTCTGTAAATGGGGATAAGTACACCTTCCTACCAGGTTTTTGCAAATATAAAATGAGATAATAAAATTTTTATTTATTTATATTTTATTTTGAATATTTTCCCCTAGTTACATGTTTCATGTTCTTTCCCTCCCCCCCAAGTACTCCTAACCCCCCATAGCCAACACACAATTTTACTGGATTTTACATGTATCATTGATCAAGGCCCAATTCCATATTATTGATAGTTGGACTAGAATTATCATTTAGTGTCTACATCTCCAATAATATCCCCAATAGCCCATGTGTTCAAGCAGTTGCTTTTCTTCTGTGTTTCTCCTCCCACAGTTCCTCCTCTGAATGTGACTAGTTTTCTTTCTTATAAGTCCCTCAGCCTTGCTCTGGATCCTTGTATTGCTGCTAGTAGAGAAGGCCATTATGTTCGACTGTACCACAGTGTATCAGCCTCTGTGTGCAATGTTCTCCTGGATCTGCTCCTTTTGCTCTGCATCAATTCCTGGAGGTGATTCCAGTTCACCTGGAACTCCTCCAGTTTATTATTCCTTTTAGCAAAATAGTATTCCATCACCAGCATATACCACAATTTGTTCAGCCATTCCCTAATTGAAGGACATACCCTCCTTTTCCAGTTTTTTGCCACCACAAAAAGTGCAGCTATAAATATTTTTGTACATGTCTTTTTCCCTATGATCTCTTTGGGGTACAAACCAAGCAGTGCTATGGAGCAATCAAAAGGTAGATAGTCTTTTAAAGCCCTTTGGGCATAGTTCCAAATTGCCATCCATAATGGTTGCATCAGTTCACAACTCCACCAGCAGTGCATTGATATTCCAATTTTGCCACATACCCTCCAACTTTCATTACTCTCCCTTGTTGTCATTTTAGCCAATCTGCTAGGTGTGAGGTGTTACCTCAGAGTTGTTTTGATTTGCATTTTTCTAATTATTAGAGATTTAGAACACTTTCTCATGTGCTTATTGATAGTTTTGATTTCTTTATCTGAGAATTGCTATTCATGAACCTTGCCCATTTATCTATTGGGAGATGGCTTGATTTTTTATACAATTGATTTAGCTCCTTGTATATTTGATTAATTAGACTTTTATCTGAGTTTTTTTATTATAAAGATTTTTTTCTCAAGTTGTTGTTTCCCTTCTAATTTTGGTAGCATTGATTTTGTCTATACAAAAATTTTTAGTTTAATGTAGTCAAAATTATTTATTTTATATTTTGTGATTTTTTCTAACTCTTGCTTGGTTTTAAAACCTTTCCCTTCCCATAGATCTGACAAGTATACAATTCTGTGCTCACCCAATTTACCTATAGTTTCCTTCTTTATATTCAAGTCATTCACCCATTCTGAGTTTACCTTGGTATAGGGTGTGGGATGTTGATCTAGGCCCAGTCTCTCCAGTATTTTTTTCCAATTTTCCCAGCAGTTTTTGTCAAATAACAGGTTTTTGTACCAAAAGCTGGGTTCTTTGGGTTTATTGAAAACTGTCTTGCTGAGGTTGCTTACCCCTAGTCTATTCCACTGATCCTCCTTTCTGTTTCTTTGCCAGTACCATATTATTTTGATGACTACTGCTTTGTAGTATAGTTTAAGATCCAGTACTGCTAGGCCACCTTCCTTCATATTTTTTTTTCATTATTTCCCTTGATATTCTTGGTCATTTGTTACTCCAAATGAACAAAGTTAAACTTTTTTCTAATTCAGTAAAAAAGTGTTGTGGTAGTTTGATAGGTATAGCACTAAATAGGTAAATTAATTTGGGTAGGATGGTCATTTTTATTATTTTAGCTCATCCTACCCATGAGCACTCACTGTTTTTCCAATTGTTTAGATCTAGTTTTAATTGTGTGGAAAGGGTTTCATAGTTGTGTTCATATAATTCCTGTGTTTGTCTTGGCAGATAGATTCCAAACTATTTTATATTGTCTAGAGTGATTTAAATGGAATTTTTCTTTCTACTTCTTGCTGCTCTAATGTGTTGGAAATATATATAAATGCTGATGATTTATGTGCATTTATTTTGTATCCTGCAACTTTGCTAAAGTTGTTGATTATTTCCACTAACTTTCTAGTTGATTCTCTAGGATTTTTTTAAGTAGACCATCATATCATCTGCAAAGAGTGATAACTTGGACTCCTCATTGCCTATTTTAATACCTTCAATTTCTTTTTCTTCTCTAATTGCTACTGCTAGTGTTTCCAGTACAATGTTAAATAATAAAGGTGACAATGGCCATCGTTGTTTCACTCCTGATCTTATTGGGAATGCTTCTAATTTATCCCCATTTCATAGGATGTTTGTTTATGGTTTCAGATATATACCATTTATTATTTTTAGGAAAGGCCCTCTTATTCCTAAACTTTCTAATGTTTTCAGTAGGAATTGGTGTTGTATTTTGTCAAAAGCTTTTTTGGCATCTATTGAGATAATCAAGTGTTTTTTGTTGGTTTGCTTGTTGATATGGTCAGTTATGTGAATAGTTTTCCTTATGTTGAACCATCTTTGCATTCCTAGTATAAATCCCACCTGATCATTTTGAATAACCCTTGTAATCACTTACTGGAGTCTTTTCCTTAGTATTCTGTTTAAAATTTTTGCATATATGTTTTTTAGGGAGATTGGTCTGTAGTTTTCTTTCTGTTTTTGATCTACCTGGCTTTGGGATCAGTACCATATTTGTGTCATAGAAGGAGTTTGGTAGAACTCCTTATTTGTTTATTATGTCAAATAGTTTGTATAGTATTGGAATTAGTTGTTCTTTGAAGATTTGATAGAATTCACTTGTGAATCCATCTGGTCCTGGGGATTTTTTCTTAGGAAGTTCTTTAATGCCTTGTTCAATTTCTTTTTCTGATATGGGATTATCTAAGTATTCTATTTCTTCTGCTGTTAATCTAGACAATTTATATTTTTGTGAATATTCATCCATATCACCTAGATTGCTATATTTATTGCCATGTAATTGGGCAAAATAGTTTTTAATGATTGCCTTGATTTCCTCTTCATTAGAGGTGAGGTCTCCCTTTTCATCTTTGATACTGGTAATTTGGTTTTCTTCTTTCCTTTTTTAATTAGATTGACCAGTACTTTGTCAATTGTATTTATTTTTTCAAAGTGCCAGCTTCTAGTCTTATTTATTAATTCAATAGTTCTTTTACTTTCAATTTTAATTTATTTCTTCTTTGATTTTTATAATCTCTAATTTAGTTTTTAGCTGGGGATTTTTAATTTGTTCCCTTTCTAGTTTTTTGATTTGCATGTCCAGTTCATTGATCTTTGCCCTCTCTAATTTGTTATTATATGCACTCAATGATATTATTTTTCCCCCTGAGTACTGCCTTAGCTGCATCCCACAGAGTTTGGTAGGATTTCTCATCATTTTCATTATCTTCAATGAAATTATTGTTTCTATGATTTCTTCTTTAACTATCTGATTTTGGAGAATCATATTATTTAATTTCCAATTAGTTTTTGGTTTGCCTGTCCATGTGCCCTTACTGATTATTATTTTCATTGCATTATGATGTGAAAATGTTACATTTATTATTTCTGCTCTTTTCCATTTGTTTGCAATGTTTCTATGCCCTAGTACATGGTCAATCTTTGTGAATGCACCATGTGCAGCTAAAAAAATGTGTATTCCTTTTTGTCCCTATTTATTTTTCTCCACATATCTATTAAATCTAATTTTTCTAGGATTTCATTCACCTCTCTTATCTCTTTCTTATTTATTTTTCTGTTTGATTTATCTAGATCTGAAAGAGGAATATTTAGAACTCCCACTAGTATGGTTTTACTATCTATTTCCTCCTTGAGCTCTGCAAGTTTCTCCTTTAGAAATTTGGATGCTATACCATTTGGTGCGTACATGATGAGTACTGTTATTTCCTCATTATATATACTGCCGTTTATCAGGATGTAATTACCTTCCCTATCTCTTTTAATCAGATCTACTTTTACTTTGGCTTTCTCAGAAATCAAGATTGCCACTCCTGCCTTCTTTTTCTCAGTTGAAGCCAAAAATATTTTGCTCCAGCCATTGACCTTAACCCTGTGTATGTCCACCTGGCTCATGTAGGTTTCTTGTAGACAACACTTGTTAGGATTTTGTTTTCTAATCCATTCTGCTATTTGCTTCTGTTTTATGAGAGAATTCATCCCATTCAAAATGAGTGTTATAATTATAGCTGGGTATTCCCTAACATTTTGGTATCCTCTCCTAGTTCTACTCCTTCTTATGGTCTTTCCTTTTAAACCAGTGGTTTGTTTTAAATCAACTTCCCTTGTCCCCTCCCTTGGTTTACTACCCTTTCCACTCCCTCCCTTCCCCTCATTATTTTTAATGCGTAATGAATTCCCTCCCCTCTCTCTTCCCCTCCCTATAACAACTCTCCACCCCACTGCCCCCTTGGTTTATCCCTTCTGACTTTCGCAGTAGGGTTTGATAGAATTCTATATCCAAAAGGATACAGCTACTCTTCCTTCTCAGGGTTAATTCCGCTGGGAGTAAGGTTTAACTGTTAATGCTCTCTTCCTCTACTTCTTATCATATTATTCATCTCCTCCTATTCCCATGCCCTCTTTGTATGGTATAGATTATCCCATTTTTCTTATTCCTTCAAGTTTCTCTTGGTGCCATCTACTATTCACTGCCCTTCTTTTTTCCCCCCCTCTATCATCTTAGACCAGTGATTCCCAATGTGGATGCCACCACCCCCTGGTGGGTGCTGCAGTGATCCAGTGGGGCAGTGATGTCCACAGGTGCTTTTATTTTTCCTATTAATTGCTATTAAAATTTTTTAAAAATTAACTTCCAGGTGCCCTAAGTAATATTTTTTTTCTGGAAAGGGGACAGGAGGCCAAAAAAGTTTGGGAACCACTGTCTTAGACCATTTAATACTCCAACCTCTCCCTATGAATAATTCTTCTAATTACTATAATAGTGAATATAGTTTTTGAAAATTACACATAACATTTCTCCATATAGGAATACAAACAATTTGATCTTATTTAAGCCCTTAAAGAGGCATATTTAAAAATAAGAGTTTTCTTTCTTTCCCCTCTGTTTATTTACCTTTTCATGTTTCTTTTGGTTTTTGTGGTTGGATATTGAACTTTCCATTTAGACCTTGTCTTTTCTGTGTAAATATATGCTCCTCTTCTCCATGCACTATATAGCTCTGAAAAATTGTACTTTTTATTCTTTATACATAGCATTCCATCTCCTGTTTCCATGCATCTTCCCAATCTGTTTGAATCCATTACTTTGACAACCATCATCCCTACAAATCAGAATCTTTAACTTCCTTCAGGCTCAGTTCCTAAACCTCATCTTTTTCTGGTAATCACAACTTCTAGTGCAGTGATGGCAAACCTTTTAGAGATTGAGTGCCATGCCCTGCCCTACCCCCAGTGACCAAGTGCTGTGCCCTACCCCCTACTTACCCCAGATAGGAGGGAGGAAGTGTTTCCATTGCCTGCTGGGCAGAGGGGTAAGTTAAGTGCGGAATGTCCTCAGGTGCATAGAGAGGAGGAAATGAAAAGCTAAAACCCAAGTCTCTCTGCCTTTCTAGTAACAAACTTTGGGAGGCTATGGTCACATGCCCAGAAAGAGGGCTCTGTGTGCCCTCTCTTGCATGCATGCCATAGATTTACCACCATGGTTCTAGTGTATCCCCATTCAAATTACCTCAGATACATATAAGGATGATAAAACATTTTGTTTCTCATGATAGAATGCAAGTTCCTTGAGGGCAAATGTTGTTATGATTATCATAACAAAATAATTATATACTATAAATGATTGTTCTTTTATCCTAGCTGATTAGCAGTTTCTGGTTTTGCAATCTTATTGCCTAGTGATTAATAGATGTTTATTGATTGATTGTTGATTTACAGTAACAGATTTAAAATGTAAAAATAACATGAGCTTCTACTAAGTATTGTTTCACAATTTTCTTCATAATCAGGTACAGATTCCATTCTATTTGGTAGGAGTCTTCCATTTGGAAATCAACAGGTATGTCACTTGATTTCCTTTTATTAAAGAATTTTAGGGAATATTGCTCCTTCTATTAACCTTTAGGTTAATGTTTTTAAAATAATAATTTAGATATTATTAGCATGATTTCCACAAAAAAATTTTGTTTAACTAAAAGTTTCTACCATTAGAAAAAAATAGCCATAATCTTGGTCTTTGGATATTGTAGAAAAAAGTTGAGCAAGACTAAATTCATGTTGAATAAAAGAGCTATCTTGGCAAAATGAACTTGTTTATGGCAACAGCTACATAAATGTTTATAAAGTAAAATGTACCAGGAATTAGTTATCTCTTGTGTTTTCTGATATGACAGAAAACTCACAAAATATTTTAATTTTCATTGTAGATATTTTCCTTATACTGCTCACATGGAAGCTTATGCAAGTATGAAGCTATACTTTGTAAAATAGGAACTGTGCTAAAGAAATATAGCTGTTTTTTTTCTTATTTAATAAAGAAAAATACATCTTTACCTTATATTTCTTTGTTCGATTTTTTTTAATTGTTCACAAAGTCTCCTTTGGGGATCTAAATAAATTCTGGGGTTTTCTGAGTTTAGTAGATTTAACTGATCTACAAATACAGAGAAATATTCAGTCTCTGTCTAAGCAAATTTTATCTCTCCTTCAAGACTCATCTCAAATGCCACATGATCTTTCATTTATATAAATGTTTATCACTTCACTTATAACTAGATAACATGCTACAATATTATTTTCTAATTAATTCGTGTCTATTGGTCTTTCAATCTTTTCTCCATAACATATTGTAAATTGTTGAGAACACAAATAGTAAGAGTAGTAAGATATTAACTCATTATATAGTGATTGAACTAGTGATGTACATGTATTGTTTTTTGTCACTTTGTAAAAACATGCCATTCTAGAGTTTAGGAAGAGATACTTATCTTCAGATACCTCATTGAGAAATTTAATGTTCAAGATTGCCAGCAAAAGTAAGTACATCTTATGAAGGAGGATGTAGACAACCCAAAAGGGCAGCCAGGAGAGCAGTAAAATATAAAGCCTAGGATTTGTAACCCAAAGAATAAAGAATAATGGGAATGGTTTGTTCAAAAATATTTATAGCTGCTATGTGGTGTCAAAAAATTGGAAACTGAGGATATGACCCTCGACTGGGGAATGGATGAACAAATTGTGGTATCTGATAGTGATGGAATACTATTGTGCTATAAGGAATGATGACAGCATGATTTCAGAGAGAACTGGAAAGACCTACATGAACTAAAGTGGAGTGAAATGAGTAGAACCAGGAGAACATTATCAGTAACTGAAACACTGAGACAATCAAAAGTAACAGACTGCTATTAACAGCTATACACCGATCCTGGACAATTCTGAGGGACTTATGAAAAAGAATGCTATCCATGTCTAGAGAAAAAGAAACTATTGGAGTAGAAATGCAGAAGAAAACATGATTTAACACTTGTTTTTTTGGGTATATGATTTGGAGTTTGGGTTTTAGATTTCTCTATTACAAAATTAAAAAAAGATTTATCTATTACAAAAATGAATAATATGGAAATAGGTTCTGACTGATAACATAGGTATAACCCAATGGAGTTGCTTGTCAACTCTGGGAGGGGGGAGGGAAGAAAGGAGGGAGAGAACATGAATCATGTAAACATAGGAAACATATGTGTAAATTTGTTAAGAAAAACTTAACAAAATAAAAATTACATATATAGTGCCTAGGGTCACAACACTAAATTGATCTATCTTTTCATCCTGTCATGCTTTTCTCTTAACATTTGGACTTGGATTGAATGCAAGTTGTCCACCAAGTATTTATCAGCTGAGCTAAGGCTATGTTTGTTTGAATCTTTTTATTTCTAAGGACACTGGTTCATCTCTGGAGTTTTAGAACTATCTTTCTATCTAAAGTGTCCTGTCTAATTGCCTTGCTGCTACTCTCAAAAGATTCCTGCCCTACCACCTCACTCACCCTAGGACCAGCCAGTTATGGATGCACTGCCCCAAGATGAGCCTAGAATCTTCAAATCATAGAAACACCAGAGTTCAAAGTTACCACAGAGCTCTTCCCCCTGAATCCATCACTGAAAAATAATTTTTTCAAAGCATCATTTATGTGGATGATTTAGGCTTTAATCAGATCTTTTCCATCTGTGTAAACCACTCTTCCTTGAATCAGCCCATTTCACTTCCAGGTAGCTCTAATAAAAAGATCTGAAATCTAATTGTCACTTCTGCTTACTACTCTTAGTATAAAGAACAGAACCCTTTCTGACATGATACACCTTTAACATTTAAAGATAACTCCCTTGGCCTATCCAACTCACCATATATTTTATCTTCTCTAAGATAAAGAGATATCTATCATCACAGTGCTTCTCACTCTTGGTACTTTACTTCTATAAAATGACTTCTGTACTTTCTATGATGAATGCCTTCACACCCTGGACCATCCTTCTGTCATGTCATCTCCTTTTTCTCATTTGGGACTTCCTCCTCCTAGCCTCTCCTTTTGGGCACAGGTCCAGTTTATCCCCATATATGCTTCTGACTCAGGAATTTTGCCACCATGCTTGCACACAGGAACTATCTGTATTTTTAGTCTCTATTTATATGCAGTTTCTATCTTTTCCTCACTGCTTTGCATTGTGTATCTCCCTTTGATCATACTCGTTTGTCAACAGTCATGTTTCCTTTGGTATTTCCCAAACTTTATTGAGTCCGTGTTAATATAGATGTCTTCCTCCATTAGAATATAAGTTCTTTGAGAGCTGGCATTGTATTTGTGCATGTGTTTGTATCCCTAATGCTTAATGCATAAAAACTGTTTTGTGCATGGCACATAGC
Organism: Gracilinanus agilis; assembly: GCF_016433145.1. Lineage (NCBI taxonomy): Eukaryota > Metazoa > Chordata > Mammalia > Didelphimorphia > Didelphidae > Gracilinanus > Gracilinanus agilis. Next base: position 442,793,673 of record NC_058130.1, on the reverse strand, counting down.
AAACACTTAAATGTATGTTGCCTATCTACTTCTCTTCCTTTTCCAAGTTATTTTTACACTATTGACATTTTTCATAATTCTATATATTTTAAATAGACTTTCTTATGGTTCATCTTTTCAGAATGAAGTATATACTTTCAAACAACACTTAGATAATTTTAACTTTTGGTGTAATGAAATGAGTAAATATAACCAACTTTTCTTATAATGAAAATAAATGAAATACATTAGAAATATGTGTTTGCTTATTATTTACCATAATATCATGCCTAAAATCTTATAATAGAAAAATTATCCAAAGATTTCAGAAAACCAAAAAAATCATCACATCTTTAACAAATAAAAATACACAAACCATATATTTGGGTACATACAGCAATTTTCATGAGGAGAAAATATCTGTTTCCCTCTCATACAGAATTCCCTACTTAAAGATGCATAGGCTATAAATTTAAATCTATAAGCAAGGATATGCTGATAATGTCTCCTACTGAAGAATGGACTAGGAATAAAAATATTTCTTAAATTATTTCAAAGCTTTGAAGCATAAATTATCTTTGAAATGCATATTCATCATAATGAACATGTCCTTACTTAAAGGGAAAGAATTTACTAAATAAATGAATAATGTTAACAGAGGGATATTTACCTAATTGAGAGAGAAATCTTTCAAAACACATTATAAATATCCATTTGCACAGACTGTAAATTTTAGATAAGCAGGTTATAGGAGTGCTTAGACTAGTATTTTTATATACTAATTAAAAATCATCCTTATCCTTTAATTACACTAAATTATGTGCTTTGTCCTCTGCATATAGTCAACTTCTTTATGGATGTTCCATGTATGGGTTTTCCTAATTTTCAAGGAACATTTACTAAGTATCTGGTATGTGGTATACCCTAAAATATTTCTAGAGGAGAAATGCAAGGACATATATGGCCATAGTTTGTATCCATGAGGAAAGTTCAAGGATAATCATGCTACAAATACAAGTTGTAATATACTGGTGCTTAAAGAAGTACAAAATGCTATAAGATTGCAAAGCAAAAATAACTTCTGGGTAGATGGAATAGGGAAAGTTCAATGATGTAGATAGTTCCTGAGATGAAACTTGGAGGATGGGTAAGATTGTAACAGATGTAATTGAGAAGTTAGACAATCTAGGCACAGGGAAGGGTGTGAGCCAAAGTAAAGAGTCAAAAAAGCAGAAATCTTATTAAAGGAATGCCTTGTAAGTCATTGTTGTTGTTGTTACTATTATTGTTGGCGTTATTTCTCTTTAAAAGTAGAATGCACTCAGTTCTAAGGAAGGCATAGATTTGAGAGTACTGTAGTATGAAACAAGACTAGACATGTAGTTTGGGGCCAAATTGCTGAAGTCCTTTAATTCCAGATTAGGCAGTTAGGCATGATAAGGTACTTGAGGGTATTAATTTGCATTTGTTCAATAATAATCTAGAATTACAATAAGCCTATTAATTGTTTAGTGATTTAATAAAATCTTAATAGTATTATTAGCGATCTCATGGATTATTCTAAGTAGAAGAAAGCAAAATACATAGAAAGTCCACAAGATGAGAACTTAAGAAATATGAGTTCTTGTCTAGGTTTGAAGAATTTGAACAAAGACTAGACCTAAAATTTCTCATTTTTAAAATTAATAAATGAATATTTGTTAAGTGCTTACTAGAGACAGCATGTCATAGTGGATAGAAAGTTGGACATAAGGCAAGGAAGACCTGAATCCAAGTTCTCCCTCTGCCAAATGTTAACTGGAAATGAGAATACTAACTGGAAGAAAAATCAGTCACAAAGTATAGTAGGAAAAGTTTCAAAGAATGTATAGATATGGATTGGTTGAAAGAATTTCCTCACCTAGGCAATTCCCTATACCAATATCACAAGATCAATCTTGAAGTAATCACTATGCATCAAGCATAGTGATAAGCATTAGAGTGAAAATAGGAAAGGGAGAGAGTTACTGCTCTCATGGTTTGAACATTCTTTTGGGAGAGAGAATAAGCAAAGAGGGGTTCTGGGTCAGGGCTGATAGTAAGGCTCCATGTTCCAGAACAGTGATATCAAACTTTATAGAGAGCCAGCTCTATATTTTGGGGGGTCCTGAGTGACGTTTAGTGGCATTGGATTGAAAAGACCAGAAACATAAAACTGAGAACAGCCAGACTAGTGGTTAGCCCATAGCTGTTCTGGCAGCTATGGAATTTTGAGTTTATTATATACTGGTTTCAAACAAAGAACACAGAGAAAGAATCACAGCTGTGAAGGGGTTACAAATCATACAAAAACCCATTAAAGTCTAAAAAGAAGAGAGATAAGTCCAGGGTCAAAGGCCAAATTCCAACCACCAATTAGTAGGGGGTTAATTCTGGGAGCAGAAATATATTTCATTGAGATTTTACTAATATGATTCCTTTCCCTAGATTTATAGGGCGGCACCTGGTCAAATAAAATCTTGACTAGCTTGTCTGTCTAGGCCTTATCTAAGTAATATATTTTTTAGAGTTCAGGCTTCTGATTTATTAAGGAGAAAAATGGTTAACTCAGTAGCTGCTGGTCTGCTAAGGACTCAAAGCTTTCCAATAAGAATATTAAGAGAGACTTCCGGGTTAAGATGGCAGCAGAGTAAAAAGCAACAGCTTAACCTCTCCTACCAAAACATACAGGACTCCTCAAGGGGACATAAAAACAAATCCAGACGAACGAAGGGACCCCACAACAAGGCTCAGCATGGAAGGTACGTGGAATCAGGGCATTTCCATGCTATAAAGGGGTGAAACAGCTCTCACTAAATCATGGGCTGAGCAACCCCCTCCCCCACACACAACACCTATAGAGCCAAAGCCAGTGCAAAAGAAGTAGACCAAGTTTGGGGCACCCATTGAGTCACTGGCAGCTCCAGGGCCTGCTCCTGATAGCAGCAAGACTTAAGACCCCAAAAGGCTAAAGAAAGCTCGTGGACTTTGAGCCCAGACACTGAGTTCAGGAACAGGTGGAGGTGGACGCGGGCATGAGCAAAGGCTCTGAAACCCAAAGTGGGGAACCAGTGCAGACGGGTATACGACTGTGTGAGCAGCACCCTGAGACATGTAAAGGAGCCTCCAGCAGAGGATCAAGGAAGGGGGACCACTAAGAGGCTTGACCTTAAGAACAATCAGACCTGAGACCTCAGGAGCCTAAAGAGCACAGATAGACCCTGAGCATGAGGATAAAGCTGAGAATGTGCTGGGCTAAAATGGCAACCCAGAATCAGAAAGCCCAGAAGAGAAAGATTAACAACAAGAAGAAGAAATCTTTAACACTCAACAACTTTTACACTGAGAAAATCCAGACAACAGAGCAAACAGAAGAGGAGAACAAACAAGCAATCACATCTGAACCCTCCCAAAATAATGAAGAATTCAAATCTGAGATGACGAGAAAGTTGGAAAAGATTTGGCTAGAGAAATGGGAAATAGCTCAAAAGGAAATCAGGCAAGAAAATAACAGTTTAAAAGGCAGAATTTTGCAATTGGAAAGTGAGGCTCAGAAATCAAATGAACTGATGAGCAAATTGAACACCAGAAATAACCAGATTTAAAAGGAAAACCAAAAGATTACAACCAAAAACCAGTCCCTAAAGGCTAGAATTGAGAAATTAGAAGCTAATGATCTCTCAAGACAGCAAGAACAAATAAAATGAAGTCAAAAGACTGATAAAATAGAAGGAAACATGAAATATCTCAATGAGAAAGTGACAGACCAAGAAAACTTGTCTAGAAGAGACAATCTGAGAATAATTGGTCTTCCTGAAAAAGCAGAAATTAATAGAAATTTGGACTCCATACTAAAAGAAATTATTCAGCAAAATTGCCCTGACGTTCTACAACAAGAGGGCAATATAGACATTGAAAGGATCCATAGATCACCCTCTACACTAGACCCAGAAAGGACAACCCCCAGGAATATAATAGCCAAATTCAAGAGCTTCCAAGTAAAAGAAAAAATTTTACAAGAAGCCAGAAAGAGACAATTCAGATATCAAGGAACACCAATCAGGATCACACATGATCTGGCAGCATCCACACTAAAAGACCTCAAGGCTTGGAATATGATATTCAAAAAGGCAAGAGAGCTGGGCCTGTAACCACGGATCAACTACCCATCAAAACTGACTATATACTTCTAGGGGAAAGTATGGGCTTTCAACAAGATAGAAGATTTCCAAGTATTTGCACAGAAAAGACCAGGACTGAATGGAAAGTTTGATATTCAACCACAAAAATCAAGAGAAACATGAAAAGGTAAATAAGAAACAAAGGGGAAAGAAAGGAAACTCATATTTTTTAAATTTGCCTCTTTAAGGGATTCAATAAGATCTAATTATCTGTATTCCTATGTGGAGAAATGCTATGTATAATTCTTTGTAGTGAACTCTATTCACTATTATAGTATTCACTATTATAGTAATCAGAAGAATAATTCATAGGGAGAGGTTGGAATACTAAATGGTCTAAGATGATATGGGGGTGGGAAAGAGAAGGGTAAATAGTAGGGGACACCAAGAGAAACTTGAATAAATAAGAAAAATAGGATATTCTATTTACAAACAAAGACAGCATGGGAAGGGGAGGGGACAAATAATATTATGAGGAGGAAAGGAAGAGAGCATTAAGAAGTAATATTTAAACCTTACCCTCAGTGTAATTAACCCTGAGAGGGAAGAGGAGCTATATTATCCATCGGGATATAAAACTCTATCTAACCCTACTGAGAAAGTCAGAAGGGATAAACCAAGGGGAGCAAGGGAGTGGGGAGGTCAAAAAAAGGGAGAGGAGAAGAAGAGGGAGGTAATTCATTAGGACTTTAAAAATAAAAAGAAGGGAATAATAAGAGAGGGGGTAGAAAGGGAAGTTAATCAAGGGAGGGGATAAGGGTTACCAGCTTAAAGCAAACCACTGGTTTAAAAGGAAATAGTAAAAGAAGAAGGGGTAGAACTACAGGAGGATACAAAAATGTCAGCGAATGCACAACTGATAATTATAACTCTGAATGTGAATGGGATGAACTGACTCATAAAACGGAAGCAAATAGCAGAGTAGATTAGAAACCAAAATCCTACCATATGTTGTCTACAAGAAACACATATGAAGCAGGTAGACATACACAAGTTTAAGGTTAAGGGCTTGAGCAAAATCTTTTAAGCATCAAATGAGAAAAAAAAGGCAGGAGTGGCTATTGTGATTTCTGACAAAGCCAAAGTAAAAATAGATATGATTAAAAAAGACAGGGAAGGACAATATATTTTGATTAAAGGCAGTATAAACAATGAGGAAATAACAGTGCTAAATATGTATGCACCAAGTGGCATAGCATCCAAATTCATAAAGGAGAAACTGGCAGAGATCAAGAAGGAAATAGATATTAAAACCATAATTGTGGGAGATCTAAATATTCCTCTTTCAGATCTAGATAAATCAAACAAAAAATAAATAAGAAAGAGGTAAGAGAGGTGAATGAAGTCCTAGAAAAATTAGATTTAATTGATATGTGGAGAAAAACAAATACAGACAAAAAGGAATACATCTTCTTTTCAGCTGCACATGGTACATTCACAAAGAATGACCATGTAATACGGCATAGAAACATTGCAAACAAAAGCAAAAGAGCAGAAATAATAAATGTAACCTTCTCACATCATAATGCAATAAAAATAATAATTAGTAAGGGCACCTGGACAGGAAAATCAAAAACTAATTGGAAATTAAATAATATGATTCTCCAAAACAAGCTAGTCAAAGAAGAAATCATAGAAACAATCAACAATTTCATTGAAGAGAATGACAATGATGAGACAACCTACCAAACTCTGTGGGATGCGGCCAAGTTAGTACTCAGGGGGAAATTTATGTCCTTGAGTGCATATATTAACAAATTAGGGAGGGCAGAGATTAGTGAATTGGGCATGCAACTTAAAAAACTAGAAAGTGAGCAAATTAAAAATCCCCAGATGAAAACTAAATTAGCAATACTAAAAATCAAGGGAGAAATTAATGGAATCGAAAGTAAAAGAACTATTGAATTAATAAATAAGACTAGAAGCTGATATGTTGAAAAAACAGATAAAATAGACAAAGTACTGGTCAATCTAATAAAAATAAGGAAAGAAGAAAACCAAATTGACAGTATCAAAGATGAAAAGGGAGACCTCACCTCTAATGAAGGGGAAATTAAGACAATCACTAAAAACTATTTTGCCCAATTATATGGTAATAAATATAACAATCTAGGAGATATGGATGAATATTTACAAAAATATAAATTGCCTAGATTAACAGCAGAAGAAACAGAATACCTAAATAATCCCATATCAGAAAAAGAAATTGAACAAGCCATCAAAGAACTCCCTAAGAAAAAATTGCCAGGCCATGATGGATGCACAAGTGAACTCTATCAGACATTCAAAGAGAAACCTATCCCAATACTATACAAATTATTTGATATAACAAGCAAAGAAGGAGTCCTTCCAAATTCCTTTTATGACACAAATATGGTACTCATTCCAAAGCCAGGGAGATAAAAGACAGAGAAAGAAAACTACAGACCAATTTCCCTAATGAACATAGATGCAAAAATCTTAAATAGAATTCTAGGAAAGAGACTCCAGCAAGTAATCAAGAAGATCATCCACCATGATCAGGTGGGATTTATACCAGGAATGCAAGGATGGTTCAACATTAGGAAAATCATCCACATAATTGACCATATCAACAATCTAACAAATAAAAACCACATGATTATCTCAATAGATGCTGAAAAAGCCTTTAACAAAATACAGCATCCATTCCGTTTGAAAACAATGGAAAGTATAGGAATAGAAGGACCTTTCCTAAAATTAATAAACAGTGTATACCTAAAACCATCAACAAGCATCATATGCAATGGGGATAAATTAGAAGTCTTCCCAATAAGATGAGGAGTGAAACAAGGATGCCCATTATCTCCTCTATTATTCAACGTAGTACTAGAAACACTAGCAGTAGCAATTAGAGAAGAAAAAGAAATTGAAGGTATCAAAATAGGCAATGAGGAGACTAAGCTATCACTCTTTGCAGATGATATGATGGACTACTTAAAAAATCCTTGAGAATCAACTAAGAAGCTTGTAGAAATAATCAACAACTTTAGCAGAGTTGCAGGATACAAAATAAATGTACATAAATCATCAGCATTTCTATATATTTCCAACACATTAGAGCAGCAAGAGGTAGAAAGAGAAACACCATTTAAAATCACCCTTGACAATATAAAATACTTAGGAATCTATCTACCAAAACAAACACAGCAATTATATGAAAATAACTACAAAACACTTTCCAAACAAATAAAACTAGATTTAAACAATTGGGAAACCATTGATTGCTCATGAGTAGGATGAGCTCTCACATAATAAAAATGACCATTCTACCCAAATTAATTTACCTATTTAGCACCATACCTATCAAACTACAAAAAAAACTTCTTTACTGAATTAGAAATAACTATAACTAATTTCATTTGGAATAACAAAAGATCAAGAATATCAAGGGAAATAATGAAAAAAAATGTGAAGGAAGAGGGCCTAGCAGTACCAGATATTAAACTATACTATAAAGCAACAGTCATCAAAACAATATGGTACTGGCTAAGAGACAGAAGGGGCGATCAGTGGAATAGACTTGGGATAAATGACATCAGCAAGAGAGTGTATGATAAACCCAAAGAGCCCAACTTTTGGGACATGAATCCACTATTTGACAAAAACTGCTGAGAAATTTGGAAAACAATATGGGATACATTAGGTTTAGATCAACATTTAGATCAACATCTCACAGCCTACACCAAGATAAATTCAGAATGGATGAATGACTTGAATGTAAAGAGAGAAACTACAAATAAGTTAGGTGAACACAGAATAGTTTACTTGTCAGATCTCTGGGAAAGGAAAGATTTTAAAACCAAGCAAGAGTTAGGGAAAATTACAAAATGTAAATTAAATGGTTTTGATCATATTGAACTAAAAACCTTTTGTTCAAAAAAAAAACAATGCAGCCAAAATCAGAAGGGAAACAGTAATTTGGGAAAACATCTTTATAACAAAAAACTTTGACAGGGGTCTAATTACTCAAATATACAAGGATTTAAATCAATTTGTAAAAAATCAAGCCATTCCCCAATTGATAAATTGCCAAGAGACATGAATAGACAATTTTCAGGTAAAGAAATCAAAAGTATCAATATACACATGAGAAAGTGTTCTAAATCTCTAATAATCAGAGAAATGCAAATCAAAACAACTCTGAGGTATCACCTCACACCTAGCAGAATGGCTAAAATGAAAGAAGGGGAGAGTAATGAATGCTAGAGGGGATGTGGCAAAATTGGGACATTAATGCTGGCAATTTGGAACTATGCTCAAAGGGATATAAAAGAATACCTGCCCTTTGATCCAGCCATACCATTATTGGGTTTGTACCCCAAAGAGATCATAGATAAACAGACTTGTACGAAAATATTTATAGCTGGGTTTTTTTGTGGTGGCAAAAAACTGGAAAAGGAGGGAATGCCCTTCAATTGGGGAATGGCTGAACAAATTGTGGTATATGCTGGTGATGGAATACTATTGTGCTCAAAGGAATAATAAACTGGAGGAATTCCATGCGAACTGGAAAGACCTCCAGGAACTGATACAGAACAAAAGGAGCAGAGCCAGAAGAACATTGTACACAGAGACTGATATACTATGGTAAAATCGAATGCAATGGACCTCTGTGCCACCAGCAATGCAATGTCACAGGACAGTTCTGAGGGATTTATGGTAAAGAACGCTACCCATCAGAGGAAGAACTTCACATGTGGAAACACAGAAGAAAAGCAACTGCTTGAACACATGGGTTGAGGTGGACATGATTGGGGATATAGACTCGAAACTACCACACCAATGCAACTATCAACAATTTGGAAATAGGTCTTGATCAATGACACATGTTAAAACCAGTGGAAATGTGTATCGACCATGGGTAGGGGGAATGCGGGGGGTGAAGCAGAAAGTAGGAGCATAAATCATGTAACCATGTTAAAAATGAATATTAATAAATGGTTAAAAAGTATAGCCGTATATCAATTTAATATAATAAACATTTATCACTCCAAAAAAAAAAAGAATATTAAGAAAAGGTGGGGGGTGGGTCTGAAGATGAGTAAAAAGAGGAGTCTCAGATTTTTATCTTAGATGGCCCATTCAGTCTGTGTCCTAACATGCAGTGCAGAAAAAAATCATACACACAGTTTTACTTGCTGATGATTTTGTAATGGGATCCAGATAAAATATCTATTATAGACTCTGTTTCTCTAAATGATTTCCAATAGCCTCTTGGAGGGGTCAAGTTGTTTTTGGATTAACCAACCTGCTGGTACCAGAGCTTTTCAGGGCTCAGTGACCAGGACCAAACAACAAAGACTGCCTCAGCCTAGATTGGTCATGTATGGAATCCAGATTATAGGCCCTATCCAGACCCTATTTCTCCAATCGGCCTTCTACAAAACTCCAGGAGAAACAAAGACTGCCTAAAGATACATAGGAATCCCTGTGGGCTCTATGTTGATTTAAAATCCCACATATTAGCTTTATCTATATCCCACTATATTTTTATTTATTTTATTCAATACTTTCTTCTTATGTTTGGGCTCCCACTCAGGAATGGACCACATGTTTGTCATCTCTGTACCAGATGGCAATCTATTTTAGCTAGAATATAAAGGGAAATAAGGGCAGTTTGGTATGCTAGTGGAAAGAATACACGACCTGGAGTCAGGAAAACTTGAGTTCAAATCCAGCCTCAGACACTTACTAGCTGTGTGACTCTGCGTAAGTCGGTTAACCCTGTTTACCTTAGTTCCTCCTGGAAAATGAGCTGGAAAATGAAATGGCTAGCTACTCCAGTATATTTGCCAAGAAAAGTCAAAATGAGGTAAAAATGAGTCAGGTACAATTGAACAGCAACAACAAAAAAGGGACACAAGGCATTGTACAGTAGATCTTATTTAGTCTCATTTCAATTGAAAAATACAACTTTTTTAGGGGGCAGGGAGACTTTGAAACTCAGTACTACTTTTGTAGCAAAAACTTTTTCTATGGATAATCCGTAGTTATAATTACTAAAAAAGTGGTGGCTAACGGGTCTGTAGAGACATTTGTGTGACTAAGACTCCCTTCAGAGGACTTGTTTCCTTGCATGAAACTGGAGATAAAATTGGAGACCTGAGGGACATCTGTACTACTCATAGGGCTCTCAGACACCAGATCTTATACCATCTCTGCAAGGGTCTTTTATGGTGGTAGCTTCACCTTTTCTCATAATTTCTATAAACTTCTTTGTTGGTATGTCCCATTACTTAAGCCTACTGGTAGAATAATCTATAACTAATCAATAAGTACTTACTAAGGACTGCTATGTACCATAATTCTGCCATGGGTTGGTAATACAAATAGAAAATGATATACTCCATGCCCTAAAGTAGTTTATATTCTACTGGATGTAAAATGTCACAGATAAGTAAATAGGAATGCATAGAAAAAGAATACGTAGTTAACAGAAGCAGGGAAATAATTAGGGGAATAAGGAAAGGCCTCTTTTAAGAGGGAGCCTTGGAACTTAACCATAAAAATCCTAGGGACTCTAAAAGGCAAAGAAGAAAAGGAAGAACATTTTAGGCTTGGAGGAAAGTCTATATAAAGTAATGGATGCAGAAAATTCAATCTCATATGCCAGGAATAGCTAGCAGCTATATTTAGCTGGGGTTTGGATAGCATGAGGGGGAGTAATAAGTACTTGTTAGGGAATGATGATTTGGAGCCAGAAAGTGAAGGGTTTTAACTTTAAAATATAGGCATTTGTATTTTAAAATTGAACATATGAGAAATTGCTAAAGTTTCATGAGGAACAATATGGTCAGACCTAAAATGTAAGCACAGCTATTTGCTCTTTATGGTTATTATGCTTTGTATGTGAAGAGAACCCAGAATGACATAATTTGTGATATCTTTTGACTCACATATAAACTAAATTTAAGTGAGGCTGAATTGCACAGAATTGTTAACCTTACTCTCTCTTCCAGAGTCACCCAAGTCCAAGGGCAAGATACAAGTCAAGATGGCTAGTGATGGCTCAAGATGGTGTAGATGACCTTGACTTCTTTGCATCTCTCCTAGCTCCACATCCATCATAGCAACCACTTTCACTGCCTTCATGGCTGATGGAACACACTGTTCTCATCTGCCTCTTCTTCTGGGGGAAGTCTTCATGTTTTGAGGGTAAACATTCCCTTAACTTATCAATGATTTTGAACCTGATCAATTACCCTCAACATGGTTTAGGCTTTCTGCTGAGATAATTTACCAGGGTGTGACCACTGCATATGCTACAGCTTCCTGAAGCCCCAGATGAGAAATGGAGGGAAGGTGGGCACCAAAGGAGGAAAACAGCCCTGAAAAGGGGTCAGAATTATTAGTCTCCCCAGAACATCCCATTTTCTCCAATTTGTTCTTTATATTGGAGATAAAAGGGAAAATATGGAAGCTAGTCTTAATTTTAGGGTATGGAAGACCTAGTCAAAGGGCACTGTGGTATGTATGGCTACATTAGGTAGATTTATTTCAAAACTAAAATGGCAATTATGTAGTTGGACAGAGGAGAAAACTGAAGACTATTGTGTAAATGGAAATATATAATTTTAGGTTATATACTTAGGGCAGGGAAGGAGCTTAGAGACAATTGAGCCACAGAATCACAGAAATTGAGATTTGAGAGTGATCTCAATACCATTTCAGCTTATACATGAAAGGAATCTCCTCTTCAAAATTGTTTGAGTAACCAAACTCATACAGTAGTTAATTGTACATTATTAATGTAGTGGAAATTTCCTAGTACAGCATCCCAGGAATCTGTGATTAACCCTGTGCTGTTTAATATTTGCATTATTAACTTACATGAGACAATAAAGTAAATGCTCATAAATTTGCAGATGATACAAAGATGAGAATTGAGAATCTGGAAAAGATCTTGAAATGGTTAAAATTAATATGGGTGGAATTCTTATACAGATAAATGTAAAATCTTACAGTGGGGTATAAAATATCAGCTTCAAAGTATAAAAGGGGGAGGCATCGTTAAACAGCAGTCAAAAAAAGTGAGACTAAAAGTTCAATATAAATCAGCAATGTGATGTAGTGATAAAAAAATGTAATCATCTTTAAGGGAGTTAAGCTTCCAGTAATTAAGATGGGATACTGTCCTTTTCCTGGCCAGAACTAATGTAGAATATTGTTTTCCATTTGGGGCATCATAATTAAAGGAAAAAATGGCAAATGGTAAAATGTAGGGGCAAAGATAGTAAAGAGTCTTAATTCTGTCATATAAAGATTAGTTGAAGAAATAGTCTGTGTTCAGCCTAGTTAAGACAAAGGGGAAACATTAGTACATTCAAAGATGTGAAGAGCTTTCAGTGGAAGAGTTAATCAGTTTAATTGTTTTAGGGAGATGGGGAAGAAGTAATAACATGAATTGCAAAAAGGAAATTCAGGTTTGATGTATATTTCAATACAATTAGTTTTGTCCAAAAGTGGAATGGGATGCCCCAAGAGGTGATGGGTTTCTCTTCCTTAGAAGAATTTAAGCGGAGGCTAAATAGCAAATTAGATATTTTTAGTGGGGATTCCTTTCATATATGCTTTAGTCTGAGTAGCTGCTGATGTCCCATCAAGTCTCAAATTCTGAGAAAACTAAATATTAATTTTTAATTGATAACTAAACTTCACTTTAAAATACTTTTTTAAAAAAGACAAAAATGCACAAACACATATGTGTATATGTGTATGTGTAATGTAAATAGATATGTGTATACATATATTTTTGTTCCTTCAATTTAAATATAATAACATAATCAATTTATCTTAATTTGTAACATGATAATGAGCTAACTTAAATTCAGCAAGTCTGAAGAAGTTTAATTTAAATTCTTTCCAAGAGAATGAGATGTTTCTAACCAGGTGGTATAAGCATAACTTTTTTCCCTAATTGTATAGCAATTAAATGATGATTTTGTACAAAATCATGGGTCCATCAAGACACTTTAAGGACACACTGTGCTCCATATATTGTTTATAGATTTTTTTCATTTTGATAATGTCTTTTACATGATCATCATATACTAGGTAGGACTGAATCAGAAACACTAAATAGATTTAAAAAGGGCTTACTCATGGAAGATCCATTTGATTACAACTGAGATAACTGTTCAGTGTGCTACCCTAAGGAACAGATTCATCATAATCCCAAAGTATTCTGACTTCAGTCTCTAACTCATCCATCATCATTAATTTGTTGGCAATGATTCTCATATCATCCCTGTGCATGTCTAAGTTCAGTAATTATCCTATTACAATCAGAATTTTAAAAGTCCCCTCTTCAAAACACTGAGACATATTGTGAAACATGGACTCTAGGAGTGAGTAAAATGAAGTTATTTTAATTTGTTTCTTTTTTCTTTATATCAAGCTGATGCTAGTACTCAAAATATGTCAACAAGAAATCAATACTTTTCCTTCTTACTTGGGAAATTGATATATCACTCTATACACATACTTTTTCATTGTCATTGAAAAAAAGCAAGAATACATTCTAGGCTACTTCTCACCACAGACAAAGAGTTATATGATCTTTTCATTTGTCATTGCAGTAAACAAAGACATAGAAAGAGAGAGAGAGAGAGAGAGAGAGAGAGAGAGAGAGAGAGAGAGAGAGAGAGAGAGAGAGAGAG
>NC_058130.1:442767453-442776832 GCF_016433145.1 Gracilinanus agilis | reverse complement strand
CTCTCCCCCCACTCTATTCCCCCTCTCCCCTTTCTCTTTCCTTTTCCCTCTCCCCTGCCTCTCTCTTCCCCTTCCTCTCTCTCTGTCTCTCTCTGTCTCTCACTCTCTCTCTTCTTTTCTAATAAGTAATTATAAATTAATTTACAGTGTACAAGAGATTTCTAATCACAATACATGTTGGGGTAGGGTTGGTGGATGTTTGGATGTTTGTTAATATACCTTTGAAGTAAATATTCCTTTGTAAAAACTGATCTATTAGTAGTTAAATGTAACTGGGATCTAGAGGATTATAGGTGAGGGTTGTAGCATTTGGAAGAGAATTTAGATGCCCTTAAAATTGCATAACGGTACTGGTGAACCATGACAAGGCCCATATGCAATGAGAACCAAAGTAGTCAGTGTTACACCTGCAAGATGTATAGAGTGAACTTATATGAAGTGGAACAAAATGAAGTGAGCAGAACCAGAACATTGTACTCAGCAACAGCAGTAAAGTACAATTGTCAACCATGAAGGACTATTATCTATTATCAGCAATGCAAGGATCCAGTACAACAATAAATGACTAGTGATTTAAAAGAAAAAGGCTATCCACCAACATAGAAAGAAATGATAGAGTTTGAAGACAAATTGAAATGTATAATTCCTCACTTTACTTTCTTCGTGAATTTTTCTCTAGTCTAAACAATACATGTCTTCTTTCACAATGATGAATATGTAAATATGCATTGTATGACAAAACATGTAGAATCCATCTTATTACCTGCCATCTTGGGGAGGGGGAAAGGGTAGATAGGGAGAGAACATACATTGCAAAATGTCAGAAAATGATATTAAATATTGTATTTACATGTAACCTGGAAAAATAAAATAAAAGATATGTATGGAATAAAAATACAAAAAATTCAGAGGGAATACACTACTATGATGGGCATATATTTGTGGATTTTAGACAATTGTGTAACCAGCAACTATTGAGATTTTTAGAATTTTACATTTATAGTGTGGAGACAATTTATTAGCAGAGATGACAAAAAAATAAAACAAAGTCTACAAGCCAAAAAGAAATAGGTTTATTAAAAGAAGACTGGACTCACAACAAAGTCAGACTCTGGTCAAGACCAAACACCCCGAGCCTTGTGAATGGCCTCCTTTTATATCTACAAAATTATACTCCCAGTGCAAGTGGGTGAAAGAAATATCAAAGGTGATCAGAATAAGCATACATCAAGCATAGGTAGTATAACATCAACATCAGCAAGAGGTACAGTACCATAATAAGAAAATTATGCTATATCAGCTAAAAAGGGAGTATGCTATGAGGCAAAAAGGTCATTATGGGTGGTAACTGATATCTATTTCATGACTATTCTTGCAATTATGATATTCAAAAGAGTCAAATCTAACATTTTAGTTCAGATAGAAGTCACTTAACTTATGCTAACATTGCTCAACTCTACTAGAATCATGTCTTGAACAGTCAAGTTATTCAAGAAAACTAATAAGAAAATTGCTAATACTGAAATAATCATGAAGCTAATTATAAAGTGGGATAGAGTATTTTACATTTACAATAGAAAACAGTCATGTAATGAAACATTCTGGATGCAATTACTCTTGTAGAATTTTCAAGAGAATCATGTGCTTTGGCATTATGGGATTATGCTTTTTAGAATATAGACAAGACTTAGGAGTAAATGTTTTTCAAAATTGTCTTTTTTTAAATTGTGACCCCTCGATGGTCTGCAACCTTTTGCCAAATATCAAACAATTCCAATAAGTCACTCTGTTATCCTTAAGTTCTGACTACACTCTTGTTTAAACAGATATTGTAAGTCAGCTTATACTCATACTTCAATAGATTTGACTTTAAAAAAGTTTAACCATGAAGAACAGTTCAGCAAAGAAATGTTGACAGTTGGTTGTTTTAAATATACCATTAGGTCAATTTAAGTTTCTAAATTTTATGTCAATAAATGCTGGATCAGTGTGACTATTTTGCTATTTCATTAGTAGGAAAGAGACCAGAATAAATGAAAAGACTACATTGTATGTTTGGTTGGATTATAATAAGTGACACATTTCTTATCAATTGGAATGAAAATTTCTTTGTACATTTATTTTTATCATCATGAATAGTCTCACTTTGTCTAATCAGGACTTCTAGATGATCAAAATTATATTAAGCTATTTTTTGGAACATCACAGATAAAGTTATGATATGATTGATAGTTTTGAATAGGAGCTATTCCAGCCTGAACTAAGTGACAAATTGCTTTTGTTATTGTTGATCATTACTCAGTTTATTGAGTGCACTGAAACTGGTACTGGTACCAGCCTTATTTTCACTTAAGTCCTACCTGAAAACTGTGAGGTATTTGCATCATCACCACATTTATTATGACATATTTGGAATGTTCCTTATCTTAATAATAATAGTTAATATTTATATAGTGTTATGTACCAGACATTGTATTAAGTATTTTATAATTATTATGTGATTTGATCCTCAGAAAAACTCTGGAAGGTTGGTGATATTATATCCATTTTTTTAAAAGAGCCATTTAGTCACTAAAGGATTGTTTTTAAACTCTTAACTCAGAAGGCCAGAAAGAGCTAAGCAATGGTGTTAAGTGACTTGTCCAGAGTCACATAGCTAGGAAGTATCTATGGCCAAATTTGAACCCAGGAAATTAAGGCAAATAGAGGTTAAATGGCTTGTTCAGTGTCTCAAATCTAGTAAGGGTCTGAGATGGATTTGAACTCAGATCCTCCTGAATTTCAGAGGCAGAGTTCTATTCTCTGCATCACTTAATTGCCTCCTCTTAATAACAAGCCATTCAGCATTTAAATTTGAAGGGGACATATCCAAAGAGTCAATTATAACCTAAAGTTATGTAATAGTTATGCTGCTTCAGCAGAGTACATGAGCTAAAGATCAAATATATTGTAGTTTCTGTCCAGGCTACACTTGAGACAGCTGATTTTTCTAGAATAATAATCTCAAAGGAAGATGACTACTACTAATAAAGCAATTTTTATATTGGAGATAGCTACTATAAGCAAACACAGGTTTCCCATACATTTCTATAATGTATTATTCTACTTGGCATTTTTGTTTGTCATATCAACAATTCATACTTCAAAACAAGAGAATATGTCATGACTAAAATAAAAAGCCTTTCTTCTTATAAAAAGAATTATTAGTTTGCCTGGGCATACAGGCTATCTCTATATGCATGCTCACATGTATATATTTTTCTATTTGAAATTTGTATATACTTACCTATTCACATTTCATATCGCCCCAGAAGAATTCAGTCTCCCTCAAGGCAAAGAGCTCCTTTTTTGTTATGTCTTTGTATCCCCAGCCCTGAGCACAGAATAAGTTCTTGTTTATAGTAGTTAATTTTTGGATTGAATTAAAACAAACTCTAATTGTACTTATATTCTCAATTAGATATCTTACCTCCTTGGATCATATATTTTGATCATCTTATCCCTTCTTCCTTTAAACATATGCAAAAACATCTAGGTTGTGCAGTTCAGAGAAGTTTGGAGCAAAAGAAAGACCTAAGTTCAAATTTAGCCTTAAACACTAATTTACTACTCTGTGACTGAGCAAATTACTTAACTTTTCTTAGCCCGTTTCCTGCTTTAAAATATGTGGACTATAATATTAGCTACCTACTAAAGAAATTCTGAGGATTAAGTGAGACAACATATATAAAGTACATTTCAAACCTGAAAACACCAGTTAAGTACATGATGATAATAATCTTATATAGCAAATATAACTTCTGATGTTAGTGCAGATTGCTCACAATCTGATGCCTGTATTTTAAATCACACATGTTTTTCACAGTCAATAAATAGACAATAAGTTTATTCAGTATATTCAGGCATCAGAACATCATCATGTACTACAGTTAACACAATTGTTAGTTTCTACAGCATATGGGATTTCTGCCATGTGAATATACATACAAGACAGTTAATTAGTGTATGTGGTTCTTGGAGAAAAATCTTGTGACACAGTTGGTCTCCTTGGGAACTATGTTCACATATTATAATGCTCATTTCTTTATTATAGTGCTCTTTGTGAACCAAGAGTTTATTAGGTTTTTTGAAAGAAAAAGACACCATTTTCTACTGCTTCTGTCACCATAAAGATGACTCAAAGGCATAAAACATTTTATATGGTGCAAGAATCAACAGAAGCATAAGTCAGACAATAAACTCTCTGCTTCCTGGCATCCTATTAACCTGCACCCTATTAACCGGCATTCTCCAGCCTCCCTAGCACAAAGATGTGTGATGAAACAGCTTGATTCCTAGATACTGGAAGATACTGAAAGATCTTCTGAATGATCAAAGACTAAATTATGTTAGTACAGTTTTAGTGCTAATTAAATATTTACTAAATAACTACTATGTGATCAACACTGTAGCAGGGATACAGGGGAAACAGAAAATGTGTAAAATTAAGTGAAGATAAAATTTTAGTCATTCTTTTGAATTTAGGGTTCTCTTCCTTTCTCATTCTTGTCCCAATGGCCAGGAAGGTCTCAATGGTTTCTCTATTAAATCCATCATTAAAACTTTTTAGAGAAAAGAGAAGTGAATTTGGAGCTAGAGAACCTGATTTGATTTCTAACTGATTTAAGTTTCATGTTTGTGGCCTTGGAAAGATCATAGATCTGGCTGTCCTTTGGTTCATATGTAATAAGGAGTGATTGAATAAAGTCACATCCCATTAATTTCACCTCTAAATTCTGTGATTTTTCTCTTCATATTGAGGTACAACAAACTAAAAGCTCTTGTATTTTAACAGATCTGAAAATTTGAAGATCAAGGATCTTGATATTAGTAGTATTTCAAGGATGAATAAAACTTACTTCTTAGTACCTGAAATTACACCATGAAAGTGCTGATTTCTATAATTTTCTCATTTATTAGAAAGTCCTGTTGAAGTTCTCCTTGCCCTGAAGTAGGTTATAGTATACTTAGGAAGACAAATTATATTGAAACAAACAAAGGACAGTTGAAGAAATTTCCATATTTTAAGCATCTATGACTTTTTACTCCTCCAGCAAAATTAATAGATCGTTTTGAATTAATTTCATAAGATTCAATATTAATAGATAATTTTCAAATATTTTTATGTTTCTCTTCCCCTTCAATTTTTTTTCTGAAATTAACTTCTAGTGATGAGGTTTTTGGAAAGCAGATAGAGTTTCTAGACAATATGAAACATTCTTTCAAGTTATACTTTGTTATCAATAATATGGAAATAGGTCTTGATCAATGACACATGTAAAATCCAGTGGAATTGCACATTGGCTATGGGAGGAGGTGGAAGGAGGGGGAGGGAAAGAACATAAATCATGGAACTATGGAAAAAAATTGTCAATCTGTAAAAAACAAATTATAATTTGTTTAAACTTAAAATTAGTAAGATAAATGAGTTAGACATGGTCTTCCAACTTGAGATAATCTGGCTCAGGAATCTTAACATGTTTTTGTTGTCATGGATCACCTTTATAATCTGGTGAAGCCTATCCTTCTCATAAAGACATTTTAAAATGCATAAAATAAAATGCAAAAAAATTACAAAGGAAATCAATTATAGTAAGAGGCAGTTATCAAATAAAAAAATTTACCCCAATTTAAGGAGGAAGTCTAGACAGAATTTACTTACCCAAGGTGACATACCTAATTAATGACAGAGGCATGGGACTAAAACTTGAATTCACCTTTGCCTCATTTCAATATATCATAACTATATTTTACTATACACAAGTTCTTTGAACCCTGCAGTTCCCTGCATAGAATATAGGGCAATTATTTAACAGACTAGCTAATTAGCTGTGACACCTCATTCCCTAGCTGTGTTGCATATGAGTCTACCATATCATGAAACAGTGGATTTATGTTTCAACTGCTCCATTTCTAAAAACGATAGCACATTTATTATTTTAAATTTTAATACTCTGGGGATTGGTACGTTTCTGTTTTCTTCTAAGTGACTCCTTAAGATAACAAAAATACCAAAAAAAAAAAAGATAACAAATGTCCTTACTTATGATATGTTCCTGGTTCACTTTAACTTTTCAGCTCCTAACTCAAATGTGTCAATTTCTATATGCTGTTAGAAATAACCTATTTTAACTTACAAATCAGTGTGAAAAATTCAATTTAAATGCATGTAAAAAGCATAAGGTAAGATGTAACTAATGTCTTTACAATCAGAAGCAAATGTTTAAACAATCTATAAAAAGGAATAGAAAGGATTGTGGGCAATTGTTTAATGGTAGCTTAGTTTTATACACTATAATATTTTCTTTCTTTCCTCTATTCTCAAAGTACTTTTTAAAGGCCCAATTTATATTTTGTGACACATTTTGTTCATTTTATTTTAGTTTTAATTTTGTCTTATTTTATTCAGGAGGGGGAAGTTTGCTAACCTCCTCTTTTTTTACAGTCTTAACTAAAGTTAGATCCAGATAGTGTAGATAATGAGTCCTGTAAAGTGGTTGCATGATTTAAATTCACACTGGTTATTTTCATTAGGTTATAACCAATTACCATATTTTACATAATTACAACATTGAAATCTATGAAATCAAATACATGGGACCACTTCATGAGATTCATTATTTGAACTATGTGAACCTTGTCTTATTCAAGACATTCCCATATTTATGAAGGGGATTCAGGAATTTTAAGTATAGGATACTAAGAGTGAATTACAATACCCATGTTGGAGAAAAGAATGATAATTATTTTAAAAATTGACTGAAGAAAAAGATGTTTGCTTTTGGACTTATGAGTTTGAGGAAATAGTGGTATATCCAAGGGAATATTTCCAGAAATTTAGAATATTCTATGGGGTCCATGGCCATGAATTACTTTGTGAGTGATCCAAAGAGTTGATATTTGATAATTTTGATTAAATGAAATTTTAAAATATTTTGCACAAGCAAAACCAATGTAGACCAAAATAGAAGAAAACCAAGAAACTGGAACAAACATTTCTTAGCAAATTTTTTTAGAGAAAAGCCTCATTTCTCAAATATATAGGGTGTTGAACCAAATTCATAAAAATAAGTGTCCCTCCCCAAGTGACAAATGGTCAAAAGCTATGAAATGGCAATCTTTAGAAGAAATCAAAGTTATTGAGTCAAATGAAAAATGCTATAAATCACTGTTGATTAGGTATCATCTCAAATTTGTCATGTTAGCTAACACAACAGAAAAGAGAAATACTAAATGTTGGTGGAGATGATGAAAAATATTCACATTTATGCATTATTGGTGGAGCCATGAAATGGTTCAACTGTTCTAGAGAACTATTTCCAAAGGTCTATAAAATGTGCATAGTCCTTGACCCAATAATACCACTACTATGTCTATATTCCAGAAACAGGAAAGAAATGGACAAAGGACCTATGCTTACAAAAATATTTATAGTATCTCTTTTTTTTGTGATGGTGAAGTATTAGAAAAATAGGGTTTTCTCATTAATTTGGAAATAGCTGAACAAGTGATGGCATGTGATTATGTTGGATTACTATTTTTCTTTAAGAAATGAAAAGCAGGATGATTTCAGACAAACCTGGGAATTCGTATAAAAAGATATTAATTGAATAAGAAGACATGGAGGACATTGTATTCCATAACAACAGTATCATAAAGATTATCAATAATGAAATATTTAGCTACTCTGATCAAGAAAAAATGATTCAAGGAAATACCAAAGGATCTATGATTTTAAAATGCTATGTATATTTTGCAATCTATACTCTCTAGAGTGTCTACTCAATGGTCTCTTTGGGCAGAAGTATCTTTTTTAACTTTCTTTATGTTTCATGGAATTTTTTTGTAGCAGAAATAATATGGAAATGTTTTATCTGAATTTACATATATAATAGATACATTATTTGGCTTCTGAATTGGTAGAAGGAGAGTAATAGTGAAGGAAAATATTTCTAACTGAAATATTTTAAAATAATGTTAAAAAATAAAAATTTAGAAAAACTTATATAACTCTGCTCAAATTATCTTTTGATTCTCATAATAGTTCCATGAAATAAGTCATGTTTTCCCTTAGGGGCTTGTGTCATTCAAAGAATGTCTAATGATGATGATTACATTATACCAAAACCAATATAATAACATGAATTAACTGATACCCCAAACTTTTAAGTAAGTTTGTCCAGAATCACAAAATGCAATTTAGTCAAAGGTCTCTCCTACCTTGACAAGCAGTGCTCTTTACCTTCCTCCAAGAAATAGTCAGGCCTATCCATTAACAGCTTTGTCAAACTGGAATGAAACACTGAATTGATTTAACACAGATTGAAGCATTTCATTCCTGGCCCACCAAAGGCCCTATATTTTAATATGATTTTCTTTAGAAATAATATATGTTGTTGAAATAGCAAAGTTTAAATGCTTTAGTCTTCATTCATAAGAAAGCAGAAATTAGAACTTACATTTCTAAAAAGCTTCAGTAGAAAACATTTTACACATTCCTAAAATCTTCTGTTAAATTATGACAAATTATTTTTGAGAACCTTATTGCCAACTTCATGTAATATGGAAAGGTCAGAAAAGGCATTATATTGGGTGAAATTGTATCACCAATTAAGTATTTAATAATATAATTTATCTTAGGTAAGCCAAACTCTTTTTGATCTATTTAATAGTAAATGTTGGTAGGTAATATGCTGAAATGATAATGTATTTATAATTATGGTATTAATTAAATTAATAATTACATGATTACCATATGAAACGTTTCTAACAACTTTAATTACTCTAGAATTTTTTTCCTTTTTTAAGCATCAGGCCTTATTGTGCAAGGAAGAGAACTGCCTTATTTTAAGTGGATTTTATATTTGGTTCCCGGAAGCAAATACCAGCAAATTTCTACCTTTAGTCACAGGTAACTTTGAAGGTTAATATATAATATATATAATATATATATATATATATATAATATATAATGTGCACATTAAAAAATAAGCACAGTTTTAACCTTATTTTATGCAGACATTTTCACTAAATTTGTCCCTTTGAATATTTAGCAAAGAATATATTCCATTTGAACAATGAGCTTAAAAAGAAATCACTCCAGTTGCTTTATTATCAGCACCCACAAATAAGAAATTCCTAAGCTGTGTACCATAGTGAATAGGGACTTGGAGAATCATATTATTTAATTTCGAATTAGTTTTTGATTTGTCTGTCCAGGTGCCCTTACTAATTATTATTTTTATTGCATTATGATCTGAGAAGGTTACATTTATTATTTCTGCTCTTTTGCATTTGTTTGCAATGATTCTATGCCCTATAACATGGTCAATCTTTGTGA
>NC_058130.1:442745775-442764850 GCF_016433145.1 Gracilinanus agilis | reverse complement strand
ATATATAATATATATATATATATATATATATATATATATATATATATATATATATATAATATATAATGTGCACATTAAAAAATAAGCACAGTTTTAACCTTATTTTATGCAGACATTTTCACTAAATTTGTCCCTTTGAATATTTAGCAAAGAATATATTCCATTTGAACAATGAGCTTAAAAAGAAATCACTCCAGTTGCTTTATCATCAGCACCCACAAATAAGAAATTCCTAAGCTGTGTACCATAGTGAATAGGGACTTGGAGAATCATATTATTTAATTTCGAATTAGTTTTTGATTTGTCTGTCCAGGTGCCCTTACTAATTATTATTTTTATTGCATTATGATCTGAGAAGGTTACATTTATTATTTCTGCTCTTTTGCATTTGTTTGCAATGATTCTATGCCCTATAACATGGTCAATCTTTGTGAATGTGCCATGTGCAGCTGAAAAGAAGGTGTATTCCTTTTTGTCCCTATTTATTTTTCTCCCCATATCAATTAA
The DNA here is from genome assembly GCF_016433145.1 of Gracilinanus agilis. Lineage (NCBI taxonomy): Eukaryota > Metazoa > Chordata > Mammalia > Didelphimorphia > Didelphidae > Gracilinanus > Gracilinanus agilis. The sequence continues at coordinate 442,764,343 of NC_058130.1, read as the reverse complement.
ATCTAATTTTTCTAGGACTCCATTCTAAATCTGTTACATGTAAATAGGTAAATAGTACATTTATCACTTGTCCTATGAATTCAGGGATTGTTATTTTATTGATGAGGACTTCTAGCTCTCAGTTACTTGTCTTTGCAATGTTGTTCTGGTATACTTTTTCTTCTACTTCTACTTATTTCAATCTTTATCATTATATGTGTATAAAATTATTCATTTTGGGGGGCAGCTGGGTAGCTCAGTGGAGTGAGAGTCAGGCCTAGAGACAGGAGGTCCTAGGTTCAAACCCGGCCTCAGCCACTTCCCAGCTGTGTGATCCTGGGCAAGTCACTTGACCCCCATTGCCCACCCTTACCAATCTTCCACCTATGAGACAATACACCGAAGTACAAGGGTTTAAAAAAATTATCCATTTTTATAATACTGATATTTGAGTATAAATTATTTTTCTGGTTTTGCTCACTTTACAGTGTATTTCAAATAAATTTTATGTCTTTTTGAAATCATCTATTTCATCATTTTTAAGCACAATTGCACTACATCACATTTACATTTCAAAATTTATTCAGGCACTCCTCTATTGATGGGCATCCTAACAATTTATGTGAAAAGAGGCCCAATAAGATCATGATAACAATTGCAACCATTATTTTCATTTGGCTATAGAAAATCCTTTTGAGAAACCAGGTAACCGAAAGTAAAATGTCTGCAGAAATGAAAAGTAAAATGAAAATAATGTCCCTCTAAATTCAAGTCCCAAGTTGCATGCTGGGAACTGAAATGGTAGAATAAAGGATTCTCTAATTGCTCAATCTTTGCACAAGTCCCAACTCCCTGTGATTAAGTCTCCGCTTACCTATTTTTAACTAAACAAATAAAGAACTCAAAGCACCCTCTCTTAACACTAAGTAAGAGAATTCATGAATCACTTACTAGAGTAAGCTCACACCTCCAAAGGCTTTTGCCACATCTCCTGGGCAGTTCATTGAGGAGAAATGCTATGTATAATTCTCTGTAGTGAACTCTACTCACTATTATAATATTCACTATTATAGCAACCAGAAGAGTAATTCATAGGGAGAGGACAGGATACAAAGGTCTAAGATGACATTGGGGGTGGGAAAGAGGTGGGGAATAGTAGGGGACACCAAGAAAAATCTGAGTAAATAAGAAAAATAGGATATTCTATTACACACAAAGAGGGCATGGGAAGGGGAGGGGATAAATATTATTATAAGAAGGAGAGGAGGAGAGCATTAAGAGGTAATAATCAAACCTTACTCTCAGTGTAATCAACCGGGAGAGGAAAGAGTAGCTTTATTATCCATTCGGATAAAAAAACTCCATTTAACCCTACTGAGAAAGTCAGAAGGGATAAACCAAAGGGAGCAAGGGAGTGGGGAGGTCAAAAAAGGGAGGAGAGAAGAAGGGGGAGGGAATTCATTAGGCCTTTAAGAAACAAAAAGAGAGAAATAACAAGGGAGGGGGCAGAAAGGGAAGTCAATCAAGGGAGGGGATAAGGGATACTGGCTCAAAGCAAACCACTATTTTGCCTAATTATATGGTAATAAATATAACAATTTAGGAGATATGGATGAATATTTACAAAAATATAAACTGCCTAGATGAACAGCAGAAGAAATAGAATACCTAAATAATCCCATATCAGAAAAAGAAATTGAACAAGCCATCAAAGAACTCCCTAAGAAAAAATCACCAGGGACTGATGGATTCACAAATGAATTCTATCAGACATTCAAAGAGCAACTAATCCCAATACTATACAAATTATTTGATATGATAAGCAAAGAAGGAGTCCTACCAAATTCCTTTTATGACACAAATATGGTACTGATCCCAAAGCCAGGTAGACCAAAAACAGAGAAAGAAAACTATAGACCAATCTCCCTAATGAACATAGATGCAAAAATCTTAAATAGAATATTAGGAAAGAGACTCCAGCAAGTAATTAAGAAGATCATCCACCATGATCAGGTGGGATTTATACCAGGAATGCAAGGATGGTTCAACATTAGGGAAACCATCCCCATAATTGATCATATCAACAGTCTAACAAACAAAAATCACATGATCATCTCAATAGATGCTGAAAAAGCCTTTGACAAAATACAGCATCCATTCCTATTGAAAACAATGGAAAGTATAGGAATAGAAGGACCTTTTCTAAAAATAATAAACAGCATATACCTAAACCATCAACAAGCATCATATGCAGTGGGGATAAATTAGAAGCCTTCCCAATAAGATCAGGAGTGAAACAAGGATACGTATTTTTACCTCTATTATTCAACATAGTACTAGAAACACTAGCAGTAGCAATTAGAGAAGAAAAAGAAATTGAAGGTATCAAAATAGGCCATGAGGAGACTAAGCTATCACTCTTTCAGATGATATGATGGTCTACTTAAAAATCCTAGAGAATCAACTAAGAAGCTTGTAGAAATAATCAACAACTTTAGCAAAGTTGCAGGATACAAAATAAATGCACATAAATCATCAGCATTTCTATATATTTCCAACACATTAGAGCAGCAAGAGGTAGAAAGAGAAACACCATTTAAAATCACCTTAGACAATATAAAATACTTGGGAATCTATCTACCAAAACAGACACAGCAATTATATGAAAACAACTACAAAACACTTTCCAAACAAATAAAACTGGATCTCAACAATTGGAAAGCCATTAATTGTTCATGGGTAGGATGAGATAACATAATAAAAATGATCATTCTACCCAAATTAATTTACCTATTTAGCGCCATACATATCAAATTACCAAAAAACTTCTTTACTGAATTAGGAAAAACTAAAACAAATTTCATTTGAAATAACAAAAGATCAAGAATATCAAGGGAAATAATGAAAAAAATGTGAAGGAAGGGGGCCTAGCAGTACCAGATATTAAACTATACTATAAAGCAGCAGTCATCAAAACTATATGGTACTGGCTAAGAGATAGAAGGGAGGATCAGCGGAATAGACTCGGGGTTAATGAAGTCAGCAGGACAGTGTTTGATAAACCCAAAGAGCCCACCTTTTGGGATATGAATCCACTATTTGACAAAAACTGCTGGGAAATTTGGAAAAGAATATGGGAGAGATTAGGTTTAGATCAACATCTCACACCCTACACCAAGATAAATTCAGAATGCGTGAATGACCTGAAAATAAAGAGGGAAACTATAAATAAGTTAAGTGAACACAAAATAGTATACCGGTCAGATCTCTGGGAAAGGAAAGATTTTAAAACCAAGCAAGAGTTAGAGAAAATTACAAAATGCAAATTAAATGGTTTTGATTATATTAAGCTAAAAAGCTTTTGTACAAACAAAAACAATGTGGTCAAAATCAGAAGGGAAACAACAAACTGGGAAAAAAAATCTTTATAATGAACAACTTTGACAGGGGTCTAATTACTCAAATATACAAGGAGTTAAATCAATTGTATAAAAAATCAAGCCATTCCCCAATTGATAAATGGGCAAGAGACATGAATACGCAATTCTCAGGTAAAGAAATCAAAACTATCAATAAGCACATGAGAAAGTGTTCTAAACCTCTAATAATTAGAGAAATGCAAATCAAAACAACTCTGAGGTATCACCTCACACCTAGAAGATTGGTGAAAATGAAAGAAGGGGAGAGTAATGAATTCTGGAGGGGATGTGGCAAAATTGGGACATTAATGCTTTGCTGGTGGAGTTGTGAAATGATACAAGCATTCTGGCTGGCAATTTGGAACTATGCTCAAAGGGCTATAAAAGAATGCCTGCTCTTTGATCCAGCCTTACCATTGCTGGGTTTGTACCCCAAAGAGATCATAGATAAACAGACTTGTATGAAAATATTTATAGCTGCACTTTTTGTAGTGGCAAAGAACTGGAAAAGGAGGGTATGTCCTTCAATTGGGGAATGGCTAAAGAAACTGTGGTATATGCGGGTGATGGAATACTATTGTGCTAAAAGGAATGATAAACTGGAGGAGTTCCAGGTGAACTGGAAAGACCTCCAGGAACTGATGTAGAAAGAAAGGAGCAGAGCCAGAAGAACATTGTACACAGAGACTGATATACTATGGTAAAATTGAATGTAATGGACTTCTGTACCAGCAACAATGCAATGACACAAGAGAGCTCTGAGGGATTTATGGTAAAGAATGCTACCCACATTCAGAGGAAGAACTGCAGGAGAGGAAACATAGAAGATAAACAATTGCTTGAATGCATGGGCTGAGGTGGATATGATTGGGGATGTAGTCTTGAAACCACCACACCAATGCAACTAATAACAATATGGAAATAGGCCCTGAACAAGGACACATGTTACAACCAGTGGAAATGTGCTTTGGCCATGGGTGTGGGGAGTGCGGGGGGGGGGGGTGAAGGGGAAAGTAGGGGCATGAAGAATGTAAACAGGTTAAAAATGAATATTAATAAATGTTTAAATTAAAAAAAATTTAAACATAAAAAACTCAGAGGAACATGGAAAAGGAAGTGTGACCACAAAAGTATCCCAGAAAGAACTGGAAAAGAAGTTGAAAATCAAATTACATGAGAATTGACAGAAAGATTCAACATTTGGGGGGGGGGTTCAGTGAAGAAATCAATGCCCCGAAAACTAGTATAAGCCAAAATAAATGGAAGCAAAAAAGAGGTGAAGAAAATTACTCCCTAAAGATTAGAATGAACCAAATGGAAACAAAGACCAAAAGAACCAAAACTCTGAAGACAATAACTCCTTGAAAAGTAGTATTGGCCAAATGGAAAAGGAAACATAAAAATTCAAGAGAAGAAATTAACTGTCTAAAATTAGAATCGGGAAAATATAAGCTAATGATTCCTTAAGACATCAGGAAACAATAAAAGACAATTAAAAGAAGTAATAAAAAAAAGAAACTCTGAACTACCTCTTTGGAAAATAGATCCAGGTGATAAAATCTAAAAATCATCATAATACCTGAAAGCCACAATCAGAAAAAGAGCCTTGATATCATACTATAAGAAATCTACAGAGAAAACTGATAGGATTTCCTCAAACAAAAGGGAAAAATAGAAATCAAAATAAAATCCTGGTTATTTTGGAATCTCTTTATATCATAAGAATCATTTGCCATGACCAGGTGACTTTTATACCAGGAATACAGGGATGGTTCAATATTAGGAAAATAATTAGCATAATTGATCACAATTACAATACAACCAAAAGGACATTACTATCTTAATATATACAGAAAAAATAGTTTGACAAAATACACATACTCATTTCTTATAAAAATATTAAAAAACAATGGAATAAATAGAACTTTCCTTTAAGTGAGAAATGACATCTATCTAAAACCATTAACAAGTATTATATGTAATAGAGAAAAGCTAGAAACCTTGCTAGTAATTTTAGGGGTGAAGCAAGTATGCCTAATATTACCTTTACTATTTAATATGTGCTAAAATTCTGTCCGTGAAGAGCAGAAAAGAAAATTGAAAATATTAAAATAGGCAAAGAGGAAACAAAAGTATCACTCTTTATAGATGATATGCTACTATACATAGAAATCCCAACAACAAGATATAGAAAAGGAAATTCCATTTAAAATAATTTGTAGACAATACAAATTGTCTTAGGATCTAACTACCAAAACAAATCCCACAATTATGTGAATACTATTACCAAACATGTTTGACACAACCAAAAATTAGATCATAAATTTAAGAAAAATAATAACAAAATTAATGTGGAAGAACAAAAAGCTAGGAATAGGAACATCCAAGGGAACTAATAAAAAAAATAGGAAAAAATCCTAGCCATACAAGATCTTACAATATACTATAAAGCAGTAATTATCAAAACAATCTGATACTTGCTGAGAAATAGATTAGTGGATCAATGGAATAGATTAGGTCAGTGATGGGCAACTTTTTGAGCTTGGTGTGTCAAAATTTGCCAAAAAAGCAAGCATAACTCAGGTGGTGTGTCACTTTGAAAAAAATTTCCAATATTTATATTTAAATAACAAAAATGTATAGTTGTAATTTATAACTATTTAATGTACCAAAATAGGTAAATTAATATAGGTAGAATTGTCATCTATAGTACACAGTGTCTGTACTATACTACAGGAAATATTTTATCCTCAGCATGTGGCCCCATACTTCTCTGTATGTGGCTACATGTGGCTGTGTGTCATCAAAAATGGCTATGTGTGTCATTGCTGACACATGTGTCATAGGTTTGCCATCCCAGGTTAGTTAATCAATATACATTAATTAATGACCATAGTTGTGAGATGTCAATCAAGTTATTTGGGGATTGAGAATAGGGATAAGAAAAATAGATTTGGGATCAGGAGGGTCACAGACAGACTTATAGACAGACACCAAGGCCTCTTGCTGTCAGTGATAAAATTTAATGATTTGGGGTAACATACTTATAGAGAAAATGATGTAGGCTAAAGGATTAGTTAAGCCTTTTGCAGAGACAATGGTTAGTAATGATTTACAAGAGAGACAATGGATGTAGATTAGCTCAGTGGTTCTAAACAGAGTTTTCTATAGGTGATAATTTAATATGTCAATGTGTAAACTTCTAACAATTTTGCATAGAATTCCTGAATCACTAATTTCTTGGAAGGACATTTAGTGTTTGGGGAGGTGTTGGAATGAGTTCTCATGCTGTGGAGAAAGGGAAGCTACTTATCTGACTACTTCTAAACTATGACTGTGATTTTACTGGGGCCTACTCTCTCTTACTCTCTTACTGTGGGCTACACATGATAACCTAGTTTTCAATAAACCCAAATATGCAAGCTTTGGGAGGAAGAACATGGTACCTGATAAAAACTGCTATGAAAACTCAAAAACAGTACAGCAGAAACTAGGCATGAACCAACATCTCACACCATACATTAATATAAAATAAAAATGTGTATTTGATCTAAAAATAAAGGGTGATACCATAAACAAATTAGGGAAACATGAAAAAGCTCTCCTTTTAGACAAATGGATAAGGAGATAATTTATGATCAAATGAGACTTAAAGAAAATTAGTAAAAATGACATAGGTAATGTTGATTACATAAAATTAAACAATTCTTGTAATATCAAAAACAATGGAACCACAATTAGAAGGAAAAGAAAAAAATTGGGGTAGGGGATTTATATTAAGTATCTTTGACAAAGGCCTAATCTCTAAAATAAAGAGAAAACTCAATCAAATTTATAGGAATATAAAACATTCCCCAAATGATAAGTGGCCCAAAGATATGAACAAGCAGTTTTCAGAGGAGGGAATTATACTAGATTTGGTCTTTTGGAAAAAATGTTTCAAATCAATATTGATTAAAGAAATACAAAATAAAACAACTCTGATGTGTCAGTCTTACATGTTAGATTGTCTAAGGAAAAAGATAAATATTGGAGGGCATATGGAAAAATTGGGGCACTAATACCTAGAACCATATCTTAGGATAAGTTCAGAAAAGCCAGGAAAGACTTATATAGACTGTGAGGGGGGAATTGGAGGAATGGGAGAAAGGAGAAAGGAAGGTAGAGTAAGGGAAAGGAAGGTAGTGGTCCCCATTCCCCTGCAGAGGGAAATTGACCAGAGCCCTTCAGGCCTCAAATAAAAGATCTGAGAGCAACTTTAGGGTTTAGAATAGCTAGGTTTTATTTAGAAAGGGGAAGGTCTAGAAAAACTAGGAGGTAGGAAGAAATGGAAAAAAGCTCCGAGAAAGAGCAGGGTAGATAGCATCAGCCAGCCTCCAGGCTCAAAAGAGCAGAGAGCAGAGCAGGGCCTACCAGGGTAGTGAGAGCCAGAAAAGGCACCAAACTCTCTCTTTTATACTTTCTCCCACACCCCCCGCAAAGTAAGTGGGAGTTGTCAGGGGAAGTTTTAGCAGGGATCCCTGGGAGACTTAGTCTTCCAGGGCTTAGAGTAATTTTATAAACTTCACAAGACATTAAAAATATTGATCACTTGTGAAGGACTAAACTATTATTAGTAAAGAAAGTTTCCAAGATATTCACAAAGGACTCATGAAGAATACTTTCCACAACCAAAGAAGGAATTTCAGGAGTCTGATTACAGGTCAAATCATGCAGTCTTCCACTTTATTTCCTTAATGAGTTTTTTATTATGTGTGTGATGTGTTTTAAGTCATGAGATGGAGAATATGGAAATATGTACAAGTTAAAATTAATGGATGATGACTACATGAAATGATGTGCTCTCCAGTATTTATTATATCTTGAGTCAGAAATTTATTTACAAATATTTACGAATAGAGAAGAAACAATAAAGAAGAGAAATGTGAGGGGGATTGAGAAGTTTATCTATCCTATCAACCTAAATGTTTTGCTCCAGGTCTTAATCCAGGCAGAGCCCTGGTCTCCAGCAAAACTCCCTCAAAGACTATCTAAGACTATCTTCAGAATATAGTCTATTTAGATTATCTTCTCAAAAACAATCTGCTCTGAAGGAGTTCAGGGCTTGCTTTTTATGGTGACTTCCTGTCCTCTCCCCTCTTCACAGGGGCCAATCACAGTTTCCAAATTGTCTAGCACTGCCCAGAGGGCAGTGTCTGTAGAATTCACTTCTTACCTTCTGAAGGTTAAGTTCTCATCAAAAAATTCAGATTGAATTTCTAAAGGTGTGAATTCTCTAAGTACCTTGCTAACTTCTCACCTAGTACTAAATAGGGTGCTAAATGTTTTGTTGACTCAATTCAAAAGTAGACAAGGGGGAGTTAATCCTATCTTCAGTCTAGTGAGGTACTAAGTAGGGGTACTTAAGTTACTGTTAACTCAGGTTAGACAATAGAGTAAAGAATTCTCTTTCACTTGTATTATATGAAATAACTGATCTAATTTATATCAGACTATTTACCACCTCAGAGAGGAGAGTTAGGGAGAGAGAGAGAGAGAGAGAGAGAGAGAGAGAGAGAGAGAGAGAGAGAGAGAGAGAGAGAGAGAGAGAGAATCTGAATAACAAAATATCAGAAAACAACTGTAAAAAATTATTTCTCCATATAATTAAAAAATAAAATTCACTAAATAAGAAAAAAATGGTGTCCCTTAATAGGAATGCTGTACTTTCTGATTGCCTCTTTCTTTCAGTGATTGCATGAGCAATATGGAAATATGATATAACCTATATCAGATTATTTTACCACCTGTGGTAGGGTTAGGCTAATTGTAAAATGTCAGAAAACTATTTTTAGAAATTGTTTCTTGTGTAATTGAAAAAAATTAAAATGCAACAAAAAATTAGGAAAGAAAACATGGTGCAGCAGAATGAAGATTGAATTTGTAGTCTTAGGTCCTGAGTTCACAATTCAGGCATGCCATTTTCTATTTGTTGACTTTAATTAAAACAGTTAATCCCCTGGCCCTCAGTTTCCTTTCCTATACAAAAAAAGAAGATTGCTCTAGAGAATCTCTAAGGCCTCTTTTAGCTTTCAATCTCTGATTATATGGTTCTCTGATCTATTGTACTCATTGACCTCTCCATTATATAAGCCTGCATAGAGAGGAAAATACCATATGGAGTCTCTATGTATTTGTTTCTTTAAGTATTTTTTTATCCTCAAGGATATAATAAGGAAGCCTTTCTCTGTTTCTGCCAAGGATCTAAGAGAGTGTATATTGGTTTAATTTCAGTAAAGATATAATAATATCCTTGGTAATGATATAGACAATTGTCTACTTATTTTACTTCTTTTGAACCTATTGTTCTCAGAAATTGCCTCTCGTATCCCTCAAATATATTAGTGAAATTGTCATTAAAATAATTTTTGAAAAAATAAAAGTTTCATCATAAAAAAACCATATTGAAAGAAAAATTCTTAAATCAGCTTACTCTTATCTGATAGCCTCAATGAGTCTTCCCTCATCACTGGTGTGCCAATGGGCATCATCTTTACATTGCAAAGCATCTATTTGGGGAGTTAGTTTGCAAATCTGGCATGTAGTATGGAACTGGTACATTTTCTGGTTTTGTGCTATGCTCATCAAAAGATGAGGTAAAGTGGGGAAGTATCCCCTTTTGTTATTGCATTTTTGCACAGCAATCTGACAAAGTTTAAATACAGCTAGCTGCAGCATGTTCTTGTGGGCTGAATTCAGCCCACATCACCAACAGTGCTCAAGCTCACAGTAAGGAGAATCTACAAATGGAGAGATAAATATTTGACAAGTTTTGCTATAGGCTGGAGTGGGTAAGAAGGAGCATCCCGAGTTGTTACTCTTAATATTCTGGAGAGGAAAAGAAAGAAGGAAAAATAAATGGCACATGTCTTAGGTTGGATAAATGAATGAATGAATGAATGAATGAATGAATGAATGAATGAACAAACAAATAAATAAGTAAATTGATGTCCCAGAATCCCTTCCATTTTCAACTCCCATTTAGTTGAAATTAAAAGAGCAACAATTAAAAACTATTGAAAATGCTTGAGTCCTAGAGTTAGTAACTGAATATTAGGGCAAATGGGAGATGTAAAATTCATTTAGCCCATTATCATCCCTTTAAAGTTGAGGAAATTGAGCCCTAGAGACACATTTGATTTGGTCAAGATAAAACAGATAGTAATATAGACTGGAGTGTTAGGGTACCTAATTGAAACTTAAGGAAGCAGTTAGGAAAAATATACCTATTTTTCTACATTTTTAAATCTATCACCTCTCTATTAGGAGGTGAGTAAAATACTTCATCACTTGGAATTAAATTTGGTTATTGCATTTTTTAGACTCATTAGGACTATTAAAATTGTTTATCTTTAAAATTTTGTAAATATTTTATAAATTGTATTGATTCTACTCACTTTACAACAATTCACACACATATCCCTAGATTTCTTTTAACTTGTCTCTTTAGTCTTTTTCATAGCATATTAATATCCCATTACATTCCTTTGCCATAATTTATCCATCCATCCAATTAATGGGAACCCATCACTTTCCACATCTTTTCTGTAATGAAAAGAGCTGCTATAAATATATTTGTATATGTAGGGGAGGCATTACATTCTCATAGGGAAGGGAGAAAAAACATTTTAAATGGAAGTAGTTGCTGCTGAAGTGTATTTTGCTTAGCTAAGTCTCAGGAATTATGAGGGAAATCAAAGGAAAATCGACAAAACAAGGGAAGAATATCAATATTTAAAAGTTAGATCCTTTTTTCTTGGTAAAGTTTGGGTCACTAAAATTACTTTGAAATTCCTAAAAGGAAAACCAGCTTATTCTGTTCTTTCTCTCTGAATAAAATTTCTCTTATAATAAAGTTTATAATACTAAAGTTCCTTCACACTATTTATAATATATATTAATTGATAGAAAAGATTTATAGGTGAAAGTTCTCTGTTCATTCATAATTGCTTTGTTCCACTGTTATTCAGTTCAGCAACAGTCAATCTCCATTTGCCTTAATAGAAAAATTTATGTTGAGTGGGGATCTTTAGGCCAAACTCTTGAGTAGTTTTGGAGGTTCTACAATATTCCAAGGTTTGATACAATCAACATGATATCATTTTTGAAAGATAAGATTTAGACTAGGAGTTTTGAATGTTGTTTTTAATTTAAGTATCCTTTTTGTAAATAACGTTTTCATAAACACAAAACAAAGCATGTAAGATTATGAAGAAAACCAATTATACTGACATATCAATTCTAAAATATTTTTTGAGGAAACCAAAAGGACCAGTCATCTGGAGTGTCTAATAATGTAGAAGGAATCTATTTTTGCTTGGATTATGCTTTGGATCTCTTCCATAGCAATGGAAAAAAATGTTTCGTGAGAATTTTGCCTGTGTTAAATATTATCTTTTATTCATAAACAAAGGGTAATTGAACAGGGTAATTTCCATTGTTCTATTTTTCAAAGATATGTAATTTTATTTTTTGAATGGGAGAAATTTTGCTTGAAGAAAGTCATGGAGGTGGTGATTTGCAAAATTTAGATTATAAAAATAATTATCATCATTATCATTTTATAATTAATATAATGGCAAGAGTTTTGTATACTTGAAATCTTATAATCAATTGAATATTTGATGAAAATCATCAATCTATTGTGGAATATTAAGTATAAAACTTTCCTATTTCCTTTTGTTTGGTGAAAGTAAAGGGATGAAGATAGAAGGATTGGAGGAATGGGAGAAAGGAAAGAGGAAGGTAGAGGTCCCAAGACCCAGCTGGGAAATTGACCAGAACCATTTGGGACTCAAAGAAATGATCAGAGAGCAACTTTAGGGTTTTGAATAGCTAGGTTTTATTTAGATTAGGAAAGGGAAGGTCTAGAGAAAACTAGGAGGTAGATAGAAAGGGGAAAAGGCAGCGAGAGAGATCAGGGCTGGAGAGCCTCTGGGCTCCAGAGCAGACCCTACAGGGTCTAGAGCTAGCAAGTGCTCAGGGTGGAGAGAGAGGCCCCAGGGTAGAGAGCAGAGCTTCCAGGGTCAAGAGAGGGAAAAGGCGCCAAACTATCTCTTTTTCTCTGTTCTCTGACAGGGGAAGTTGTAGCAGGGATCCCTGGGAGATGTAGTCTTCCAGGGCTTTACATTAATTCCAAATGACACATTTAATGCTTTTATTAAGAATGTCCCAACAAAATATGGGGCTAGAACCTGATATAGGATTATAGAAGAAGGAAGCAGATATAATTAGGGAGATAATAATGGAAAAGTGGTTTTTCTTTTTTATCTCAGTTCTTTAGTTTAATTGTGTAATTTGATATCTGTTATTTTACATCTAAACATTCCTTTAGAATATTTTAAAATTTAAAACTATATAGAATAATTTATATAAGACTCATTTGAATTATTGATTGACAAATATGTGAATAGAAATATACACAGACTTATGTATGCACATATACATGCACACGTATGTGATATATATATATATATACATACATGACTGGTGACAATAGGATAGTTTACAAATAAAAGTGAGAAATATGGACATTGTTTTTTTTTTTCTTTTTTTAGTCAACATATTAAGAACAACTTACTATATAATAAGGAGAAACGTTACTTTTATTATTGTTGTTTTATCCTCATTTAATTGGCAAAGTATGAGTAAGTAATAAAGTATTAGGTTCAGACTTGCCACCAAGCAAGATATCATCTGCTAGGGGTGAATGGGCAAATTGTCAAACTATGATGAAGAAAGGCCAGGGCCTATACATGATAAGCAACATGCTATGAAGGGTTGACACTATCTTTAAAGGTTAGGAAAAGCAGTCCATTTGGTTGAGACAGTGCTATAATTAAAACTTTCAAACAGTATTTGAACACAATTGATAAGACAAGTAAATTGATAAGATGGATAAAGAATAAACTGCAAACAAAATAATGAGACAAGGATAGGAAAGGAGATAACCAGTTTTATTAGTAATAAACTAATACTGAATGCAAAATTCATACAAATAAAACATTGCTTACAGGTAGGTCCTGATTATTATAAAAAGAATTTCCTGAAGAAGATACATTGTTCAAATTTGAACTATATTTTTAATTGGATGGAAACAATCATCATATTTTACATAATTATAACTTTAAATAGTAGAAATTCAAATAGATGAGGTCATTTTAGAGGGATATCTTCTACCCACTAATCAGGGCCTAGTTTTAATTGTTTTATTGCCTCCCTCTTTTTCACCCTCACACCCACTCCATGTTCTCTTCAACTTCTATCCTCTATTTTTCACCTTCCTCTTTAGATTTGTTTTTGTGGTTCTTGTTTTTTACTTGAGAAAGACCTGTCCACACTTTTTGAATTTCTTTAGGGGTATCATTAAAATGTTTCAAAGGAAACAAATCTTTCAGAATTTTAATTCCTTTGATTAGATCCTCAAATTATAAAGTATCACTTTTCCAGATTTTAATCAACTAAAGACTAAAGTCAGATTTCTACAAAAAGAAATCTGAAAGAACAGTACGATATCCTTTTTGAATGGTATCTTAAGTGCAAAGTTTATTTGTGGGCTATTTTGTTCAAGCGATGTATCACCTTTTTAAAAGTTTCTATGCATTCGATTTATTTTAAATAATTATGATAGTCACAGATTCAGAGAAAGAAGGGATCTTAGACATCATCCTACATCCTCATTTTAATGACATGGAAAAAAAGGCTCTAACATCAAATAAGATACAAAGAAAGAATTATGTTACTGAGAATTTATAATGTAAGGCTTTAAAAAATACAGACTCACTAAAAGCTATGGAGACAAGACTTTTTACATATTTAGAGCTAACCTCAATGTGTGGTTCATCTATAGATTATCCTATTTTAAAACTACTGGGAAAATATTTTTATCTGGCTAAGAAGCTTACACTCTCTGCTACGTAATGTAAGCAGGGATTCTGAAAAGAAGGTACACTATTCATTCATGTGTTCTTCCCAGTTCTCAGAAGGAACAGAATTAGATTAATTCTACTACTACACTGCAAATTATCTGACCTCTCAGCCAGATAACCTAAAAATTATTTAGAGTGTACTGTAGAGAAGAAAACCACCCATTATTTGGGCACATCATATAGATTACCACAGTGCAATGGGGAAAGTATTTTTATCCATGAGAATAGCATTTTATAACAGTTTTTAAGGAAAGAATTTAAGTTATAGTCAATAGGAGAATAAAATTGCTTAACTTTAAAATGAATGCTAAATATCTGTAAACCTAGAATATATTAGCTAAAGGATATATTAGCTAAAGGATCACAAGTAGGTGTGGTACAGGAGGGAAAACACTGACTTTGGAGTCAGAGAATTTGTGTTAAAATCTTGGCTAATCTACTTACTAGTTATGTATTTCCGTTTTATATTTTCATTTTCCTCGCCTGTAAAATGAGAGGGTTAGACTACATGAATTCTTGGGCCCTTTCCAAGTCTAAATCTATGATCCCTATCAGTGAAAATATCTTTTAACTTAAATTTTCCTCAAAATCTTAAACTAAGGCATTATACAAGAGCAAAAAATATTTAAATTGCACCAAAATTAATCTATGAATTCATTCAGCTGCATAGTAGCAATTACCAGAATGAATACTAATCAACAGGATTTCTACTTATTTGTTTACTTGTTATTTTCTTTAGATTTTCACATCACTAAATAAATACACACCTGATAGAAGTATATATGCTTAACCACTTAAACAGGTGCAATTTTGCTGCTTGCCCCAGGCAATAAAATTACTAATTAAAGCACTGGCAAAATTTATAAAATGAAGTAGGTGGATGAATAAATGACTCTTGAATATCTAATCAATCAATCTTTTGAATTTATGGTGAGGCCTAAAAAGACTCATCAACAGAGAGACCCAGAGGTTCACAGGTGGAAATTGTTTATTCATCCCTTTATATCAAGCAGTTCAATTTGAAAATCTTGAAGATCAACTTCTGAAAACATCTGAGAGCTATGTTATTGTGTACTAAAGGAAATAATTTCCAATACTTTCCATTTTTAGTGTTCTCATTCACACATTTCAAACATTTACTTTAATATTTACAAATACAAACACAACAATCCACATTGTTTTCATTGATTTATGTACCTTTTGTTTTCACCCCCAAAGGAATGACGACTACTTGAGGTCTTGGACAACCTTATTTTTGTCTTTGTGTCCTTGGAGACTGCCATGGTGTACAAAGTATGCATCTACTAAATTCCATCTCAGTTTAATGCCACCAGAATAACTAGTGACCTATCTAAAGCACTTTTATATTTTATTTTTCCTCATAAGTGCATCATGAGGACCAAGTGACACATTGGACTTAATGTTATAACTGTAATTATCTTTATTTTTATACAAGAAAATGGAAGCTTAAGAGGGATGAATGATTTCCTCTGTATCCAATATTTTGTCCTTAGTATAGGGATATTGTCTATTAATGCTACCTCTCAAAAATATACAAAAGTGAACTACCTTCCTACACCAGAGAAATATTTTATTAGTGAAATTTAGGAGTCCCATTTCAGGTATGCATATGTTCTAGTGTGCAAATATATGAGAAAAATAATTAAATCTAACTTTTAGCTATCTATATTAAGCACTTGCTACTAGTATGGCCAACAAGGTGAGGCAGTAGATAAATTTCAGGGACTGGAATCAAGAAGAGACACTTACTAGCTATATGATGCTGGACACGCCAGCTAACCTTATTTGTCTCATTTTCCTCATCTATAAAATGACTTAAAAAAGAAATGGAAAATTACTGTTATTTTTACTAAGAAAATCAAAAAAGATCATGATAGACAAAATAAAAAACAATAACTAAACAACAACAAAATATGTACAGGAATATGACAATAAGGACTTAAAGTCAATGATACAGATACATAATTCATATATAAAATGCATATGAATAAATAAATATCTATAATTTAGGTAAATTAAATATATGCCTACTGTGCCATGCTGTGTTAATCTCTATATTATGAACTTAATTTACATGAAAAAAACGTACATATTCAACTGAATGAAAGGATTAGCATATAGATAGATATCCATAGCAATTTATTAGTTGCCTATCCCTATGTCCACTTCTCTATTCTTTGTGTATTTGTCATTGTAAGTGATTTTATATTTTATCCATTCACAGTACATAATTTCATATTTTTCATATCTTCATATTATTACTTGCTTTTCTTAATAAGTATTGTAGTTATAGTATCATAGAAGCTCTAAGTTGGAAGTTGTCTCAGAGACATCTACTTTTAATGCCTTCTATACATCCATAGCAAATGATCTTCCACCTTCCAATTAATTAAATATCTCTTCATTAATAAAGTGGTCTATTACCCTGTAGAATAATTTGAGAATATACTTTTTTTAAAAAATACTTCCACCATCGCTTAAATTTTGAAAATCAATTGAAATTTAAAAAAATTCCCATCCTTGTTTTCCTGGATACATTCCCATATATTTGAAGGTAACTATCGTTCCTTTCATCATCCTCAACTTAATTATTTTTAGAGTAAAAAGCCAAAATTCCTTCAATCTTGTACAGCATGGTTTTGAGTCTCTAATTAAACTGATCTATTTTCTCCTAAATATGTTGTGAACTAATCAAAGTTCTTCTTAAAGTGTGATGCTCAGAGCTAAATATATTATTTGTATGTGTTCTGACTAAGGCAGAGTATGACAGAATTATTACCTTTCTTTTTATTGATGCTATGCTCCTATCAATGAAGTCCAAAATCAAACGAGAATTATGGAGAAATATTATCCTATTGTTGATTCAAATTCAGCTCATAATCCATTAAAATCCTCATGTAAATTTTAGCATGAACTCAACTATTCTTGTCTTATTAATTCTGTACTTATACAATTTATTTTGATCCAAGTGTAGTTCCTGAAGATTACTAATATTGAATTTAATCCCAAAATACGTTTCCCTAGTTATTGTCTACTGATATCATTACTGATTCTTGAAATTCTATCATTCATTGTATTAGCTGTTCCTTCAAGTATCATGCCATCTACAAATGTGCCTCCATCAAAGTAACTGATAAACATGCTAAACCATATTTGGTCCTGAACAGATCCCTGAAAATTTTCTTTTCACTGCAACCTTTTGCATATAGTTTCAACTTAATAAATATTCCCTCATTCAGTCTTTCTTGTGCTATTTTCATAAGCACATCATGAGAGATTTACATTTTTAAACACATGATGAAAATCCAGCTGTGCTACATATTATTACTACAATCCCCCAGACAGGGAGATAAAAACCCTTCAGAAAAAAAAATTCAGAATTTCAAGCTGTTTAGTAATGTTGACCATTTTTTCCCTTTCATCATACACACACTCATTATATAGATCTATTTCCTAGCATTTTTCTAGAAACTTAAATAAGTCTCAATAATCTATGCTTCAAAAATTGTTTTTATTTGAAATATTCCCTTAGAGCAATGTAGTAAAACTAGTTTTCCTCTCAGCAGAGAATAATGCTCAGATAGCTTTGACCTAACAGAGATTTTTACCTTATAACTTCTAGATTTAGAAAGTCACCAGATGAATTGAGGGGTTAAATAACCACTCATGGATACACAATTAGAAGTGTCAGAAGTGGTACATAATTCAAGTTTCTCTGGCTCTAAAAGAAAGCTTTCTATCAATTATATGTCACTGAGTCTCTCTACTTTGGAACCAAGATTAAATTAATGATATTTTTAGCTAAAGAAAGCATTAAAATTTAATAGATTATTTCTAAATTTTTGAGGGAAAAACACTAATAACACAAACAACTTGAGATCATACTATCAATTCAAAGTTGACTTTAAATCACAACTTCAAGATCATCTTCCCTAGAAAACATCTTCTTTAACTCTGTCCAATCATGGTCCTAGTAATCCATCATATGTATATATTTATAATTATATTTATATTATTTCCTTATATATAATTATATTATAATAAATATTATGATATTACATATTATTATGTTATCACTTATAATTATCATTAGGAGATTTGTGTCTTTCCATGTATTTAGGTTCAACTTGGGTTTATATAGATCTATCTTTTTTTTCAATCAAGATTTATTCCTTTGAATTA
>NC_058130.1:442679624-442745554 GCF_016433145.1 Gracilinanus agilis | reverse complement strand
AAGGAGTAATGGAGTAATGGATGAATAGCCTTCAAATATGAAGGGATTAAAGAAGGGAATATGTATTTCAATAGTATTTGGGTCAGACACTCTGCTAATTACCTTATAAATATTATCTCATTTGATCCTCACAATAATCTTAAGAGGTAGATGCTCTTATTATTTCTATTTATCCCCATTTTATGATTAAAGAAATTGAGGCAAACATATTATACATGAATCAACAATTCCAAAGAACTAGGATGAAATGAAATATAATTAACCAGCCTTTTTAAGATTTTCATTATTATTATTTAAGCTTTTGAGAATATGTTATTCAAAGAATAATTCAGGCTCTTACAATGTGCTTAATAAGACCATTATTAATGCATTCTTTATTTGTAAAAAACCTGTTCCATTGAAATTGATAAACTTAAACTAGATATTTTAGTTGCATAATTCATCATATCTTCAGATACTATTTAGTAATAAAACCAATTTCTATTATTCACTATAGTAATATTACATATTTTACTTTGGGGTTTGTATATTCATTCTAATCAGTAGAAGTAGGAATGATTAATGATAATAATGATGATAGCATAGTATTTATATTGTACCTACTATGTGCCAGGTATCATAGCAAGTACTTTACAATTATTAACTCATGTAACTACTATTATTATCTTCTTTTGACAATAGAAATGACAAAAGACAAACAGAGATGAAAAGACTTTCCCTAGGTCACACAGTTAGTGTCAGAGGCTTGATTGGAACTCAGTTCTTCCAGACTCTAGCCCAGCACTCTTAACTAGTTGTTATTGCAGAAATAACTAGTAAAGAGCAGAAAAGTTTAATGTGGGTTGATTGATCTATCTTCAATGAATATAGACATCTCTCTTTTAGGCAGAGTTGAAGGACCTCATACAAAAATACACGGAATATAAATTGAGGTTTGTAGGAAAGGATTTAATATCTAGCTAAGCATGTATCTAGTTATTGTTCCTTTTGACAAGTACAGCAAACATAAAAATAAAACTAAAAGACATTTATTTAACATATTTTGCCTTTGACTACTTGGTATTTTTATGAAATAAAAGGATAAGAAATTCAGTATTATGAATTCATAGTTAGTTCATTTTTTTTTCAATCTGCATTTACATTTGGAAATAGTTGTTTGGTTCCAAGATAAGCGAAATGCTGAGCAGGACAGTATGACATCTGGTGACATTTTTGACATCAGTGAAGAGGAGAGAAGGGACCCAGAGGCAGCAGCAACAGTGGCTTATTTTGTCCAGCCTCCACCTCTGCCCTGTCTCTGCACTAGGGCGATTCTACAGTTCTTCTGTAAAAGCCTTGGTTGTTGATGGAATTGAGATGGTACTTCTCAGAGTTTCAGCTGAAATCTACAGAAAGTGATAAACCCAAGTTTCTGAGAGTGATTCTTCTAATCATTGAATGCTTCAACCTTCCTCCAGTAGACTCCTGGCCAGTTCAGAGACATTATCTTCCACAGAAAAGAGTCCTTCCCAGAAGAAGCTAATGTAAAAGATTAACTATTGTTTCCAAGGCTGGATGGTCCCAGTTTGAAAGTGAAACCTCAACTATAGTTGCTGAGAGAAAAACAGGTAGTCCATTGACAAGAAAAAATGGCCAAGTTAAGAAGGTTAAAGTCCAGTAGAGCTCAAAGAACACAGAATCTGACTGCCCATGCAGAAGTGGGAACTTGCTGCTCACAAGACAGACAGCAGGGCCAGGGATAGTGACCTGACCTGTGACTAAAGTATAAATTTTTCTGTTGAGAAAAGGAAGTTTCATGGAGCACCAAAATGGTCACTGCAGAGATATCAGATGGACCTTCAGTTGTAGCTCAATGACACCAGTTCTCCCTTAGAAGTAGTAACTGTGAACCATTTATTGTGTTTCAGGAGCATAATCCTTCTGTGGGAAGCCAGGACACAGGAGTGACCTGAAAGACCTTCCGACTTTTAGAGGAACTGAATGCTGAAGCTGGCCTGATTCTTGTATCAGAGCTGGAGATTACCTGTCTCAGAGAACATTTTAGATTTTTTTGACATCCTGCCTACTTATTTGCCAGTGGACTCCCTTGAAACTAGAAGGGAACCAATAAAGAGGCCAAAGGATTAGGGCTGGCATAGATAGTCTTTAAAGAAATTTGTGAAATGATATTATGAGGGTCCTAGTGAAAGGAAGAATCTGTAGACTGTGGCTTCAAAGCAGCTGAAAGTAGATCGGAATAGGGCTACATCCTTGACTCTTTCGGAACATAATTGGTGTCCCATTGTGCAGAATAGCATCCCCTAGGCCTGGAGCAGATCCCAGCTACCTTATCATCTTATGACACATCTTCCTTTCCTTAATGCTGGGAATGTGGCAGACTATCTCTAAGCCCTAGTCTGTCAGGTCCCAGCTTTTGCCAGATTTGTGTTTTCACATTTCTATCTCTGAACACTAATGCTTGATTTTCCTTATTTTATCTTGTTACTGATTGTTTTTATTAAAAATAATGCCAACCACAAAAAAAGAAATTCTCGTGAATGGACACCGATTTGCTAATTCAATCTATCATTTGAGTATATTTATATACAAACAAGTTAGTGTCAGTTTGCATATATGTATTTATATATCTAGTTATGTGTTCATCTAGTCTTCCTTAAAATCATTTTTAAAGTTCCTAGCAGGTGAGGATGTGATATTGTCATAAATAAAGATAGATACTTGGTACAACATTTTACTATTTGGTGGAATGATGAAGTTGTATAGTTTCTCTGATTTCATTTTTTCTTCTGGGTGTGTAATCGAGGTGTAAGAAATAGGGGTTCTTCCTTTCAAATTTAAAAAGTAAAATTCCTTTATTCTGTGGCAAAATTGAAGGATTCTTTTTCTGATGCACCTTGTATGAGACTTTCCTCCTAATACCCAACAGGATAATAGTAATGCCAAAAGTAATTTTGGGAAATTTTATTTTAGAAGCTCTCCATGTACTGCCCTGGAGAAGAAAGTGATTCATATTTGGGAAATCAGTATAATGCAATCAAGGAATCCCTACTGTCTCGTTCTTGACCTTTAAAGCCAAAGTACATTTGCAGAATAGAAAGCTGAAGAGGAAGTCGTCTTTTAGACACTCACCTAAGTGGCAGCTGATGGCTCAAAGGCTAGACACTGCTCATTATCTACATTTCAATGTATAATGGAATAGGTGCCCTTTGAAATCAAAGGCCACCTTAAGAATTGAAATATCGTGGCTTTAACATATATTTATATATTTACCAGAGACCCCATAAATTTTAGCCAGGCTGAAAGCATTAGGCAGGCCTAAAAGAAAACCTGTTAAGATAAAGTAGCACCTAGATCTGTGCTTTTCATGTAATACG
This sequence comes from Gracilinanus agilis, assembly GCF_016433145.1. NCBI lineage: Eukaryota > Metazoa > Chordata > Mammalia > Didelphimorphia > Didelphidae > Gracilinanus > Gracilinanus agilis. The sequence continues at coordinate 442,742,180 of NC_058130.1, read as the reverse complement.
CACATAGAAAAGCCTCTTCAATGAAAAGCAAAAAAACAACAAACAAACATGTAAAGCATATTGGAAGGAGAAAAAAAAGCATATTTGCTAATTTCCTTTGACATAGAAGCATTGATTTGGGAGTGGACAAAAATGCTTGGGCTCATTAATGCAGTGGAGTAAAAAAAAGAGGCAAGTTTTATGACTTCCAACTAGTGTGAGCACTTTTTTCTTTTTATCTAAAAACTGTTTTGAAAAAGTAAAAAACATGAAGTAGTGTGAAGAGAGAAAGGAAGACCTGGATTCAAGCCCCATCTTTGTCATAAATTGGCTATATGACCCTGTCCAGTCACTTAACCTCTCAGTGCTTTTGGCAGTTCTTCACCAATCAGTGGATATCAGCTTTATTCTCTGATCTTTTTTAATACAAACAAAGTGCTGCTCAAAGTATTTTGGTAGATATTGAATCCTTCTTTCTTTCTTTAACCTTCTGCTATGTATCAGTGGTAACAGGGTCTAAATTGTGAAGAGATCCCAAATGTAGTCATGAAAAGTCAGGCATGACTTAAAAGACAAGTGAAAAATATATCAGGGTAGTCAAGGCCATTTCCTATTAAAGACCTATAGAGTACTAATTCTTTGAGGACTGATACCTTTGGCATTTTCTAATACCAAGTAGAATTGAAACTGGCAGCAGTGGGAAGAATTCAGTCCAAAAAGGTTTAGTCTTGGCCAGATTTGGCAGAATCTACTCAAACCAGCTAAACTGAAGAGTTGCAAACCTCTACACAGCAGGCCAACAAGGTCACATCTGCAGAATGCTCAATGTGAGACTGAGGTAGCTGAGCCAACCACAGGCAGAATGCAAGTTCAGGAATGTACTCCCTCCACCCCAGAATTAGAGCTAAACTTCAGTATATAGGCAAAACCAAGGGAAAATATCATAAAATGAACAAATGGCAGAGAAAAAGTGTGATGCTAAAATATATATCTCAATAATAGAGATGACTAAATGGCAAGCTCAGAAGATGACAGCAATTAAAAAAAATGAAAATGTGTGAAGCCACAAAGGAAAATGAGAAAGATGTCAAGCCCAAAGTGAACTCCTGGAGGACTTCCCAAAAAGGATAGAAAAAAATTAGACTTAGAAGAAAAATAAGAAAAGAAACTGATAGAAAAAAAAACAATAGCTGAGAACAAAAATTTACTGAGAAAACAGTTTCCTTACAAAGGAAATACAACACCTGAACCAGGAAAATAGCTCCCCAAGAGGGAAAATACAAAGCCTCAGCAAAGAAAATGCTCCTTAAAAATTAGAATTGGACAAATGGTAGCTAGCAACTTCATGACAGCAAGAAACAATATAACAAATTCAAAAGAATGGAAAAAATAAGAAAATTTGAAGTTCCTCACTGGAAAAATAAATGAATTAGGAAATAAATTCAGAAAATATAAGTCATTAGATTGTCTGAAAGACAAGATTAAAAAAAAACAACTTGGACACCATATTGAAAGAAATCAGTGAAACTGCCTTGATGTTCTTGAATAAAAGAGGAAAATAGTAATTGAATAAATCCACAGATCATTTCTTGAAAGAAATTCCAAATTTAACAAGTGTAGGGCAATTATAGTCAAGTTGTACATCTCTAAAACCAAAGATAAAATGTTATATGAATCCAGGGAAAAAAGATATTGAGGTACTATAATCAGAATTACACAAGTCCTAGGAGCTTCTACACTAAAAAAAAACCAGAAGACAAGGAATATTATATACTTTAAGACAAAGAATCTAGGCTTGCCCAATGAAATTGAATATAATGCTTTAGGGAACGAAAAATTATATTTAATGAAATAGAGGAATTTCAGGCATTCCTGATAAAAGGACTAGAGCTAAAAAGAAAATCATCAGATTTTCAATCAATTCAAACTCAATATTCAAAAAAAAATGAATAAAAAGGTAGACAGAAATAAGTGGGGTTAAACTAATAATATCCTTACTTAGTTGAGTGATAACTTCAATATTTAAGATATTTATGGTAAAAATTATATTTAAAATACTTTTAGATAATCCAAGAAAACAATGGTGATAAATGGATCACATTACTAGTAAGAAATGGATAATTAAGATTCAGAAATCTGTGATACATGAAATACCTAAGATATTTAAAATACTTAGACTACTGAAGATACTAATGTTATCATGTTATCACTATTAAGGCAATGAATAGGAGCATATATAGGCAGAATGTAGGGAATAAATTGAATATGACATTAAAAAATGAAGGGATTAATGATAATTGAACTGGATTCATCTCTGTCATAGGAAGGTAAGAGGAAGGATGGATGGGAGAAAGGAGAGAGGAAGGTAGAGGAAGGGAAAGGAAGATAGTGATCCCCAGCCCCAACAGGGGGAAATAGACCAGAACTCTTTGAGGTCCAAATAACAGATCAGAGAGCAATTTAGGATTTAGAATAGCTAGGTTTTATTTAGATTAGGAAAGAGAAAGGTTAGGTAGGGAAAGAGGGTCTCCTCCACCTCCCAGGTAGAGAGAGCCCAGGATCTGAGAGCCTCCCGGTTTGAGAGAGAAAAGGCTCCAAACCTTCTCTCATACTTTTCTCCAACACCTCCCACAAAGGAAGTGAGAGGTGGCGGGGGAAGTTGTAGCAGGGAGCCCTGGGAGTTGTAGTCTCCCAGGGCTTACAATAATTTTAAATGACACACCTCTATACCTAACCCTTAAGCTCTTAATAAACAGTTTTACTTTACTTCCTGCGCCTTCCTCCAAACCCAAGAAAGAACCCACAGAAAGATAGCTTTCAACCCTTGTCTTTCTCCACCTTGAGTGGTGACCAGTAACTCCAATTGTCATTTACCAACCAATGTGTTTTTACTCAATTCAAATATCCCTTATGTAGTTTCTCAGTTACCCTGTGTATCCTGTCACTTGTGGGTGTGTGAGTGTGTCCTGGTTCTGTGTGTTACCCTTGTGTTATACTGTGAAGGCAGTTACCTATTTTAGTACATATAACCTGTCTCCCAACTATCTATGGATCAAGCAAATTGACATGCTTGCTGTTCCTTACACAATGCACTTCACTTTTATCTCTATGTCATTGTCCATTTTCCTTCATAGATGGAATGTGTTTCATCCTCATCTCCACTCAGATCATAATCCATAAATTTATTTTTAATTACATTTTATTTTTTCATCATTCAGTGAAAAAGCATGTCTCCCTCCTGCTTCTTCCCATTCAGAAAAAGAAAAAAAAAGAAAAAGTATTTTTACAAACATGAATAGGCAAGCAAAATAAATTCAAGAATTGGTTATATCAATGTATGTGTGCATTGTTACATATCTCTATCTCAGGCTTTGTCTCTGCCAAACACACACATTTACACACACACATTTGTCTAAGTACTACTCTAAGTCCATTAGTTCTCTTTCAGGAAATAGGTAGCATGTTTTATTATGCATCTTCTGCAACCATGATTGGCCATTGGATTGAATATTGTTCTTGGGTCTTTCAATGTTCTTTGTCTTTGGATATTGTAATTGTATATTTTTTCTCTTGTTTTAATTTCATTTCATTCTGTATCTGTTTACATTTCTTTCCAAGTTTTTCTGAAACCATCCCCATAATAAAATCATATTCCATCACATTAGTATGCCACAACTTGTTCAATCATTCTCCAATGGATACATATCCACTTAGGTTCCAATTTTTGCTACCACCAAAAGGGCTGATACAAATATTTTTGTAACTATGGCTTCTCCTTGTTATCTTTGGGGGATAGACAAAGTAGTGGTATTGTTGAATCAGAAAGAAGGAATAGTTAATATATTTGGCGACATTGTTTCAAATTGTGTTATAGAATGGATGGATCTATTGGCAGAATCAAGAATAATATATCGATAAACTTATTTTCCCTCACAGTTATACTAGCATTTGTCATTTTACTTTTTTTGGTCAACTTAGCTAATCTGATGAGTATTATGTGGAAACTCAGAATTATTTTGTTTAATATTTCTCTAATTACTGATTTAGAATATTTTTATATGGCGATTGTTAGCTCTTTTTCCCCCCTGAAATCTGCTTGTTTATATCCTTCAAAAATTTATTGAGGACTTCTTTTAAAGCTTATTTCAAAAGTTTCTTCCTATAAGAACTCATTCTTGTCCTGGGGACCTCTTGTCCCCAGGAGCTGTTGCCTTTACCCAACTCTGAACTCACTTTGTATATATTTCTTTAAATACATATTATATACCATTGTAGCAGGTAATATTCTTGAGGGCAAAGGTGGTTCCATGTTTGCCTTTGAATCCCTCCAAATCAACATAGTCTTTGGCTTATAATTCACACTTAATGCTTCTTGATTGATTTAATGAGTTCAAGTCACCAGGTTGAAGAAAATTATACTAAAAGAAATAACTGGTGGCTGTGCCTACTATCCAAAAGTAGAATGAGTTTCTGTGACAGCCAGTAGTTTCCCTATTTCTAGTTATTTTCCAGCAACAGCTTTGTTGCTTGTCAAGATTTTGTAAAAGCCATTTCTCTTCAGGAATTGGTAGAAATAATGGTCTTTAGAGTTTCTTCTAAGTATAAATTTTTAATTTTCTGAATTTATGTATGGATATAGAATTTAAAATAATATACATTTAAAATTAACTAACTCATCACTTGCTAAAATTGTGGTCAATTTTGCATTTATGACATTCTAATCAATACTTAATATTTCTTTCTTTGTTCTATCAAAAATATCACAATATTTCAAATGTTATTTAATTTCTCATAATAGTTATTTTCCAGTAGTGCATACTCTAAATCCTCAATATCTCAACTGAAATAAGATATCATGATCTGGTGGTTAACCTACATTCTTGAACCATTTGAACTTGGGAAGTTCCTCAGGCAGTAAACTGATAGCCTGGAGCATACCGAAGCCTTCCAAAATTGAATTCAGCTAGCTTAGAACAACAACAAAAAAATAATAGTGGCCTATTGACACATTCTATGCTGAAAAAAATTAATAGAAGACTTTGGCAAATGGCTAGTTAAAATGTAAAAGCCAATGTATAATGCACTGGTGTTGACTGATGACCAAGAAATTATCAAAGTCATAGCTCAACCATTAATTTTCCCTTGTTACTCAAGGTATCATGTTATGTCAATATGAAAGGGGGAATAAATAATAATCAGATGATCTGAGTTCAAGTCTTCATCCCTTCAGTAGTGAACTCAGTGGAAAATCTATGAAAGACACAGAATATTAACAATAATAAGCCATTAGACTGACAATTGGTTAATAAAAATGAAAATCAAGAAAATATTGCTGATATTATAAAATAAAATTATTTATTAGTATTTAAATATAAAATTAATAAAAATCAAAAATGACTGCTAATTTCTACTCTAAATAAACATATTTTATGTCCTAACACGACCCACTGAAGAAAACATCTATTAGTTAAATAAATAAGCCATTAGAATTAAGAATAGAAAACTCAGTAAGATACAATTTACTGATTTTAAGACTAATTGTGACATCTGTGACTAGATAGAAAGAATAGAGGGAAAAAGTGGAAATTTACCACTGCTGAAAAGAAGTCAGACATGTATACCTAGCTATAAGCAAATTAAAAATCATAAGTACTTAAATATATAACTTAGTGAAAGAAATAAAAATTGGAACAGCTGATCAATATATGCCGGCATATAAATTGGATAAAATCTAATAATGAAATGGTTATCTCTAAAGGGAATCTTTTGAGTTGACACAGTTTTATGAAAAATGCTTATGGCTTTCTTGGTCAATTATAATCACATACCAGTAATCAAATGTCACAATAAACAAACTTTATTTACTAAGGACATAGATTACTCTGTCAATAACCTATTACTTAGATATCATTATATTATATCCAGTTTTCTTGCCAATCTTATATTAATTTCTCTGGGAAAAAAGTAAAAACCCATCCTTATATTCACATACTATGGTTTTGTAATGTGTATAAAACTGAGAACCAACGTGTTTCCTATTGCTGTAGTAATCTATCCCAGGTTTTTGGTTTTCTTTTCACCTAATGGGTCTTTCAAATTGCTCAGTTTCCATGAATTATGAATCTGATTAGAATGATAAGTTATATTAAATTACCTGACTAAATAATATAATTCATTCTATGCTCACTATTTATTCTATAATTAGAGATGCAAAAGATTTTGAGATTTCATATAAAAATATGAAATATATAATTGGGTATATCTTAAACAGACAATGACATTTTAATGAAAGACAACGGGAGTATTCTGTAAGTAAGGAGAATTCTGCATTCAAATCCAACTTCTAACACTGTGAATTAACATCAGGGAGCTACATTTTCCACATTCTCAATAGCTTTCTGACCCTGGACAAGTCATTTAATGTCTGTTAATCTCAGTTTCTTAATCTATAAAATAGAAATGATAATAATATCTACTTTTCTGAGATTACTGAAAGAATAAAATGAGTCATTTGTATATCACTTTGAAAAGCATGAATCTTTTAAAAAATTTAGTTATTATTATTATCATCATCATCATTTACCATAATAAAAGCAGTATTTACCTCACAGAGTTGCTTTTAGAGACACAATGTATTTCTTATTAAAATAGGATATATTCATGTGATTATGCATATGAAATAAATGTTAGTTTTTAAGGACATATTTATGCATAGATATATGTTCCTAATATACATGTATGCATACATATATACATATTATATACATATACATTCTTTCAGAAAAGTTTTAAATTTGAAATTGAGTAAAGCTAATTTCTTTTACTCAAGATTATATTATCATTCTTTATTATTTAGTGAGTAGAGTCTGTAGGTCCAACTTGGCCAATTCTGTTACATGGATCTCATAAATTTTCAAATGATGCCTTTTATACATCATTCAACATTAACCCCTTATGGGTTTGGTGTTCATAGTTATTCTTTTGCTTTGAAACTCTTACCTTTTGTCTTAGATTCAATACTGTGTACTGGGCTAGGCAATGTGGGTTAAGTGATTTGCCCAGGGACACATAGCTAGGAAGTGTCTAAGACTGGATTTGAACCCAAGACCACCCATCTTTGGGCCTGGCTCTCAAATCACTGAGATATCTACCTACCTCTATTTCCTGTATGTATGTATGTATTTCACATCTTTCAAGACCCAAATTTTATATGAAAAAGAATCCTCCAAAATCTACTTGTGTCTAGATACCTAGATGTTATTGTGCTAAGAGAAATAATGGGGAAATGAGCAAAGAATTTGTAAGTGCTCTTAATTTCAATAAAAAAAGAAAATGGGGAGGAATACTTTTAGTATACTTTCCCCATATTATTATGTTCTTAACCATATTCTGGAAGGGGAAGTCTTCATTCCCATATCATTGCATGAAAAATGGGAAAATAGAAGGAATTAATCCAATCTATTCAAGACTTTGGCATAGAACTTAAGTAATCCAAAATGATGTGTTACTGAATATTCATCTAACTCACTTGTTAACTCACTCTTTAAGCAGTCACAGACTCACACCTCGTCACACCTCGTCATCCTTCAGAAAACCAGGGTCAAACCAGTTTGGGAATTTCACTGTCCATCCTGATGCTGTATATGTTTTATATTACTGCCCTCTGGTCCTTTCTCCTAGTGTCTGGCAACAATATACAAATCAGTACTTTGGTGGAAGAGTGTGACAATCAGGTATTTTCAATATCTAGAATTACCCCCAAACAAATATGTTTTCTAGTTCTTTTTTCCTCACATCTGTTATAATTCCCAAAAGAATGGAGGAACTTTGAAAATAGGAACTGTTTCCATTTTTTTTATCATCTAGTAGATACTTAATAAATGCCTTTTTCATACATTCACAGCAAAAATTCTTGAGTTTGAAAATTACCTCAGACACCCCCAAGTTTAAAAGTGAAAGACCAGGAAACAAACCTGCCAAACAGCAAACCACAAAAACAAAACCAAACCTCAAGTTCTACATTGAGAAAATTCCTAGGAAAGCTCAGGCACAGCTAAACCAAAGGAGATCTGCTTTGCCCATACAATGCCCCAGTCATTCTTTGGACTACTGCTTAGTTAAACCATTTTTTCAGTCTGTGTATCTCTTCTTGCTCCATAAGCATTTCAGGCACATGCCAGCATTACATGCTGTAGGTTTTACACAAAGTACACATCAGGCATAATCTATTAATAGGTACTGCCCAGAGGACTGTAGTAAAAGCTTCACTAAATAACCTGGCTTAAAATTGACCAGTTGCCAGATGGCCATAACTGTCAATCAATCAGTTAATATTTATAAATCCCTAATAGGTGCCAGACTTTGTGCTTTGCACATGGGGTAAAGAAAGGAAAAGGAGCTTACAATCTAATGTGAAAGACAACATGGATAAAAAGTAGGCACACAAGCCATGATAAACAGGGCATAATTAAAAGAGGGAAGGCAATAGAATTAAGAGGCACTGGGAAAGGTTACCTTTAAAAATCATATTTTAATTGGGACTTAAAGGAAAGCAGAAAAATGAAGAAGCAGATTTGAGGAAAAAGCATTCCCATCATGGGGTGCAGGCAGAGAAAATGTCTCAGTCCTAAAGACAGTATGGCTTGTTTATGACATAGCCAGAAGGCCAATGTCTCTGGAGAAGGGCATGGTTTGTGGAGTAAGATGTAAGAAGTCTGAAAAAGTAGGAGGAGGCTAGGTTATAAAAGAGCTAAGAAACCAATCTTGTTAGCATCTCACTCATCAAGAATCTCTGACCAGTAAGAATGGAGCTCACAGAAAATAGGCCATGTTGACTCTAGGTGCAAGGAAAATCCAGCCTAGCCAAATCTTTTTGTATAGGAAAACAACAGCAGTACCTGACTTTCCTCCATCTGCTTTCCTCCATTCAAACCAGAATGGAGAGATAACAGAAAAATGATAACATGCCCTTCTGAGAAGTTTCTCCTTCCTAAAGCTCCTCTCTAAAAGCACCAAAGCACAATAGCTGCAACTGTCGTTTTCATTCAGCCATTTGGGAATTCGCAGCCAAAACCTTGTAATATGACTTTTTTGTTATTGGCTTCTTCAAACAGTTCTAACAATCTAATTTTGGTTTCTATTTTTTTTAACTTCTGTTGTATTCTTCAGGATTCAGCTTCAGCCTTAGGCTTCTCTCTTATGTCTTACACATTTCAAAGTCTTAAATAAGAACTTCCTCTCTTTCAGTAACTCACTTAGAAAGCAATAATAACTCATATGTTACCATATTTCCTCTGTAAAAAGCCTCATTTAATCCTTCTTCAATATCTACTTAATTATGACTTCCCTTTTTAATTTTAACCACATTGTCATAAAACATTGTATCCAAATGAACTGAGGGACCATAATACCCCTCATCTTTTAAAATGGACCATGGTCCAGCATCCCATTTTTTAATCAAAAGTTTCTATTTCTTTAGACTAATTTTTTTTTACTTTTAATAAAATACAGTTTCTGCCTCTATCCTTGAATTGAATCAACCTATTCCCTTAAAGAAGCATCATACTATATGACTCATAAGCTAATTTGAGACTTTTTGTTTTGAGTACAGCTCATTTTCCATCTTGAACTGTTTGAATCCCATCTTAAAGTAGATTCTTCATTATTTAGAAGATTTTCATTATTTTTTTGTTTGTTCCTTTATTTTTTGGCAGAATAGAAGTTCTTTCCATTATCCTTTTTGGAATTATGAGTTTATAACAATGGCATTGAATTATATCCTTTAACAATTGGTTTAAATAGTTTACTTTATACAAAAGTATTTTTGCCCTTTATAATATTAAAATGATTCCTATTTAAGTGGACCTGAAAGAGAATTCTTTACAATAGTGAACTTTCTCTACTGATTACTCCCACAATTGTCTTCTTACTCACTTCTTGATTCTTTGCAATCTCACTTCCAACTTCATCACTTCAAATGAAGTTGCACTCTCCAAAGTTATCAATGGTTTATTAGCTGCCAAAGCCATTCATCTTTACTTTGTTTTCAGTCTTATTGACCTTTCTGTAGCATTTAATACTGTAGTGTACCCGACCCAACTGGATACATTATTTTCTGGGTTTTCATGATGCCATTCTCATGGTTTTTCTCTTACCTATCTGACTCATTTCATTCAATCTCTTTTCCAAAGCTTGCTCCTTGGCCATATTCTCCCTGTCTTTCTTTATAACTTCTAAATCAATAATCTCATTGGCTTTCATATTCTCAATCATGTCTATGTAGAGGACTTCCATATTTATAAAGCCAGCTGTAGTTTCTCTCATGAGCTCGTCTTATATTATTGTCTATTTAGATTTTTAAAACTTCAATCCTTTTCCTTCTTGCCTTTCTTCCTTTCTTCCTTGTTTCCTTTCTTCCTCCCTTCCTTCCTTCCATACTTCCATCAAGGGCACTATTATCTTTCCTGTCTCTTAGGTTCACAGTTTTTGAGTCATTCTCAACTCTTCACACTCCCTAATCCTCAATATCAAATCAGTAGTCAGCTCTTATTGACTCTACCTTCACAACATGTATCACACCTTCCTCCTCAAAAATCCTAAAACCATCACTCTGGGTCCGTCCCTTATTCCTCTTCTCCTGGATTATAGTAATAACATCCTAATCTGCCCCCTGTCCTCTCTTATTTTATCTCTCAACTCATCTCCAAAACAGCTGCTAGAGAGATATTTCTAAAATATAAATCTGACCTGTCATTCTATTAAACAAAACAAATAAAAATCTTTCCAGGATCTCTCTGAACATCAAACAAAAATGCCTCTGTTTGGCATTTAAATCCCTTCACAACTAGAAACTAGTCTACCTTTCTAAACATTTAATGCATTTCTATAGTAGTCTATATATAACCTAAACTGTCCAATTTGTTATTCTTCACATAAAACATTTAATCTCTTTTTTTCTGTGCTTTGTGAAGATTCTCACTTTTCTGGAATTCACTCTTTGCCCATTTCCATCTCTTCGAATCATTAGATTCCTGTGGAGCTCAGTTTAAATCCCATCTACTAAATGATGAATAATATCTTTACTTATTTTTCAAGTTTTTAGTGCATCCTACTTTCCTCCACATTGCTACATATATATGTATATATATATATATACATATATACAAATATATATGGTTGTGTTTGTAGATATATGCACATGTCAATACACATACCAAGTTATACATACACTTATACACATGCATGTATTTTTATTTATGTATAAATATTGTTTTCCCTAATTTAATGTAAAATTGGAGTAGGAAATGTTTCTCTAGCGAAATGAAAAATCTGAAGTGAGAGAGTGAGAAATAGATGGGTTTGCAAACTCAAACTGGCCTCATGCACAAAACTTTTGAGACCCCATTCTGGAATGGGAAGACTGTTTAAAAGATGACACACAGAGATCTTTGGCATCTGTTGTTCCTGTCTATCAGGAAGAGCAGAGAGAGCACTTCCTGTGAGCAGATCTGTCTTTACCTGAGGGCAGTTTTTACTTACCTGTCTCTGAGAGCTGGTGGTTCATGTGTTCCAGTTCTCCTAAGACCCAGAGATGTTGTTCATCCTTGTCTCCAATTCCCATTTTCCTATATTCCTGTAAGCTCCTGGTTCCTGAGAGTTTTCCTGACTGTGTGAGAGAGAGAGAGCTGCCAGTACCTGCCTAATAGACTGAGCTCATCAAGATTTCAAATCCTTTCTACTCTGATGAACTTTTACCCTGTCTACAAGCAATTTGGAGGACCAATAAGTTAGGACAGATTAGATATTGTGGGATTTTAGTCAGAGTTAGTATAGATTTAAGCAGCTTGAAGACTTTGAAGATAGTTCCGTGAGGAGCTCATAAAAGTTGGGTGGAGAATATTGATTTTAAGCTTAGGGACTTCTTTTTCCCTGGCCCTCCTCCTTTCCTCTTTTACTAGATAAAATAAACCTAAATTACTGTTTTTACCAACTTGTCCAGTAGTCAGATACCGTTTTGACCTACAAGCTGTCAGTCATGCCTACATAGGCCTATAGAACCTATTTATTCAGTTATATACCAAAACCAAGTCTACAAACCTTTCCATTGATATTATCTACATATTTCAGAAGGTATCTGTTGTACTACTAGACTTTTTAGAACATGAAGAATTACAATAAAACAAAATTAGATTTTTAATTAAAGTTGTGTAACTATAGTAGTTGGAAATGTCTATTTTCATTCATTTGCCAAAAGTGAAGAGCTTATATTGTTTAACCCAAAACATTCCTTCCTACTTGGTTTTATGTTTGTTCCACTACAACTGGGAAGCAGCAAATACTAGAATTACTGACAAAGATAAACAAGTCCATGTGGGAAATGATTAAAATTTCTTTTGCTCACTCTAACACCAGTCATATCCACAATCAAGTCTGCTCCATTACATTGAGTAGACTAGTGATGTCAAACTCAAAAAGAACCAGTGACCACTAAACCATTCATAAGGTTTCCTGTAAGCCTCTTATTGAGTTAGAAAAATCACATGTTAAAAATGTTCTACCCACTAATTGAGGAAGAGAAAAACAAGAAAAGGAGAGAAATATTCCAGAGCTTGTTTGTTTTTTAGACACTTGACCCCTGTGTCTAACATGCTTCCCATTTCTTGTCAAATTCTGACCTCTCAGAAATTTGTCCAGTGGTATAAAACTCAATATTCCTCTAAGATTGAGTCTCTGTGCCCAATAAAATGTTGAATAAAGGCCAATTCCCTAGTCTTCTTTTACTCTCCCAGTTCTCTAGGTCTTAAGGACTTTGCTTCCATACATTAAACCTTACAAATTAGATATTTATAAAAGGCCATTCCCCCCACTGAAGTGGATATGTACATCTACTAGCCTAAAAGCATAGCCAAAGTCTGATTCTCATACTCCTCCCTTAGGGCCACTTATACAACTGAGCAGAGTTATTCAAATTTCCAATCTTGGAGGTGGAAGAGTAAGCAAAACCTTCCTCTAGTATTGCCACATGGGCTTTATTTTTGTACTTCAGCTGTTTCAGTGATGTCCAATTCTTTGGGATCCCATTTAGGTTTGGTTTTTTTATAAGATACTGGAGTTGTTTCACATTTCCTTCTCCAGTTCATTTTAAATATTAGAAAACAGAGGCAAATACTTGCCTAGAGTCACACAACTAGTGTCTAGAGATTAACTTCCCTAAGAAAGTTTCATCAGGCACTAAAATATTTTTGTTGTATTTGTTTGTTTTATTTTGTGTTTGTTTTATCCTTACCCACTAATTCTTTGTTTGATCCTGGAAATGCATATACATTTCCTATGCCTTGGTTTCCTCCTTTGCAAGATAAAAGTTATAATCTCTGTCCTTCCAGAGCTGCTATGAATTTCAGATGAGCTTTATCTGTTGAACCATAAAGTCTTCAATATAGCCACCCAAATGCTGAGAAGGCAGTAGGTAGCTGAGAGAATGATGAGGTAGTACTATGGGCAGGTAGAGAACAACAATCAGATCAGTGGAGACACAAAACAAGTAGGATAAGGTGCCTCAAGAGGAACTTCAATGAATAAAACAGTGGATCTATAGTTCAGGAAGATGTGAGCTGATATCCAAACTAAGACAATTATTATGTGATCATGGGCAAATCACTAAATTTCTATTTGCCTCATAGTTCATTTTCTGTAAAGTGGAGACACATTGGAGAAAGAAATGGCAAACCACTCCACTATCTTTTCCAAGAAAACCCTGTGAAAAATGTCCACGGAGTCACACAGCAGGACATGAGTAAAAGACTGAACAAATAGAGAGACTACAAAAGCAGGGGGAACACAACAAAACTGAGGGCATCCTTTGAATATGCTAAACCCTAGGAAAATGGCAACTAACTACCCAGCTCGAGTAAGTGCTCAGAAATTAAAAAAAAAAAAAAGAATGAAGCCAGGTCAAGATAGAATTTTAAATTGGAATGGGAAGAGGAGTTACAGGAAAGATCAATAGTGGTCATTTGGCTATTCTCTCTTCTATAATGGCTAGAGGAGGAAAAGGAGAAGAAAAGAGAAATAAATATGAAGCTTCTTAGAGAAAAGGAGGACAGTGTGAAATTGCCATAAGGGAAGATTTGCTATCAATAATAAATTGCTAATATTAATAAATTGCTAGTTATTAAGGTTGGCAAAACATCTTACTAACATCTCATTTGTTCCTTATAACACCCCAGCAGGTAAATGCTTTTGTTATTTCCATTTTACAGATGTAGACATAGGCTGTCAGAAGTTTAAATGGGTTGTCTAGGGTCACAATAAAAAATGGTTGAGATAGGATTTCAACTTTGCTCTTCCTGAGTCCAGCTCAATCACTTGGTTGGTAGGAAAGGAATCTAAGGCAGGGAGAGCTGTTGAAGGTGAAGTCCTTTGAAAGTTTACTGGAAATGTTGGTATTTAAAATTTGAAAGTTTACTAAAAATCTTAGGATATAAAATTTGAAGGAAGCTACTTTTTTGGTCATGAATCACTTTGTCAGTCTGTTAATGACTATGGAATTGCTCAGAATAATGGTTTTGGGGGGGTTGTTTTTAATTAAATAAATGATGAATTTCAGTTAGAGGACAATGAAATAGAAAAAAAAAATTTTGACCACATGCTTTCTGTAATCTAACTTTGGTGTCTTTGAAGGTGTGTGAAACCCATGTAAAAATCTCTGATCTAATCCTACTGTTTTATTTTAATTTTTTAAATAATATTTCATTTTCTCCCAAGTGCAAGTAAAAGCAATTTTAACATTTGTGTGTGTGTGCTTTTAATTTTGAGTTCCAAATTCTCTCCCTTCCTTCTCTCTTCCTTCCCCATATTCATGAGGCAGTAAGTAATCTGATATAGATTTTCCATGAGCAATCATGAAATACTTTTTTATATTAGTTATTTTGGGGAAGAGATCTCTAACAAAATAAAAATAAAAAAGAAAGGTAAATATAGTCTCTTTTATGTTTGCATTCAGATTCCATCAGTTCTTTTCATAGATGCAGATGTCATTTTTCATCATGTGTCTTTGGGATTGTCTTAGATCATGATATTGCTGAGATTAGCTAGATCAGTGGTTCCCAAACTTTTTTGGCCTACCGCCCCATTTCCAGAAAAAATATTACTTTGCCCCCTGGAAATTAATTTTTTAAAAAAATTTAATAGCAATTAATAGGAAAGATAAATGAACCTGTGGACATCACTGCCCCATCTGGATAGCTGTAGCACCCATCAGGGGGCGGTGGCACCCACTTTGGGAATCACTGAGCTAGATCATTCACAGTTGTTCATTAAATAATATTGTTGTTATTGGGTACAATGTTTTTCTCATTCTGCTCACTTCACTTTACAGCAGTTCTTGTAAGTCTGCAGTTTTTTCTGAAATTGTCTTACTCTTATTTCTATAGTACAATAATATTCTATCATAATCATATATCATTACCTATTAAACCACTTCCCAACTGATGGACATGTCCTCAATTTCCATTTCTTTGCTACCAAAAAAAGTGGTGCTATTAATATTTTTGTATAATTAGGTCATTTCTCCTCTTTTTTGTTCTCCTTTGGGTACAGAACTAGTAGTGGTATTGCTAGATCAAAGGATATGAAGCCATATGATATAGCTCCAAATAGATCTGCAGAATGATTGAATTGGATCACAACTTCACCAACAATGCATTATTGTCTCAATTTTCTCCCATCCCCTTCAACATTTATCATTTTCCTTTACTGCCATGTTGTCTATTCTGTTGGCGTGAGGTCTTATCACAAAGTTGCTTTAATTTACATTTCTCTAATAAAGAGAGATTTAGAGTATTTTTTCATTTAGTTATACAGAGAACTTTAATTTCTTCTTCTGAAAACTGCCTCTTCATATCTTCTGACCATTTATCACAAAAAGGTAAATAAGAAAAAGAAATCAAAAGACATTCAGTAAGGTTAAACTGCATAGATCCCTAAATGGGGAGATGACTCTTATAACTCCAAAGTATTTTGTCATTATTAAGGCAATTAGGAGGAGTATACATAAACAGAGGCCAAAGATGTGGGTTGAATACAAAAAGGAAAAAATTTTAAAAATTTTAGCATGAGAATGATGAATAGATTTGGAAGAGGGGAAATGGAAAAAATAGAATGGGATAAATTGGCTCACCTTAAAAAGGCATGAAGTAGCTTTACAGTGGAGGAGAAAATGGGGAAGTGAGGATGTGATTATGTTAATATTACTCTTATTGGAAGTGGCGCAACAAGGGAAAAATGTGTACAATCCTTTGGTAATAAAAATCTACCTTCCTTATAAGAAAGTAGAAGGAGAAGGGGATCAGAGAAGTAGGGTGAGGCTGAAAGAAAAGAAGGCAAATTGGGGAAGGTGGTGGTCAGAAAATAAAATGGGGGAAATAGAATGGAGACTAATATGCATTACTCTTACTGGTACAATTTTTTTACAAGTTTAATAAAATGCCTAATTTCTTAAATACATAGAGAAATTATTTGAACATATAAGAATACAAGTCATTTTTTAATTGATAAATGGTCCAAGGATATTAATAGGTAGGTCTAAGACTAAGTAAAGTTGTCTATAATCTTGCAAAAATGCTCTAAACCACTTGTAATTAGAGAAATGCAGATTAAAACAACTCTGAGGTATCACCCCATATCTATCAGATTAGCTATTATGAAAGAAAAGGAAAGTGACAAAACTTTGAGGGAGTATGGGAAAATTGAGATAATAATGCTTTCTTGGAGGAGTTGTAAAATGATTCAATCATTTTTGGAGAGCAATTTTAACACATGCCCAAAGGGCTATAAAACAATACATACCCTCTGACCCAGAAATGCTAGGTTTATATCCTAAAGATATTGAATAAAACAAAGGATGTATATGTACAAAAATATTTAAAGCAGCTTTTTGTGGGAACAAAGAAATGGAATGTGATGTGTTACCCACCAATTGGGGAATGGCTGAGGAAGTTATAGTATGTGATTATAATGGAGGAGCTCAGAAAAAAAATGAGACTTACATGACGTGAAGCTGAGTGAAATAAGCAGAATCAGGAGAATGTTGTATACAGGGACAGGGATATTTTATGATGAACAACTGTGAATAAGTTAGGTATTCTCAGCAATACAATGATCCAAAACTATCCCAAAGGAATCATGATGAAAAATGCCATCTGCTTCCAGAAAAAAAGAACTGTGAGAGTTTGAATACATATGAAAGAAAACTTTTTTATTATTTAAATTGTTTTATTCAAGTTTCCTTCCACAAAAAAAAGATTAATATGGGAAAATGTTTTTCATGATTAAACATGTAAAATCTATGAGACTGTTTACCATATCAATTTGGGGGTTAGTTACTGAGGGGAGAACAGGAGAGAAATAAAGACAACATTTTTTTGAAAAATATTGGAAAGTATTTTTACATGTAATTGGGGAAATATTTTAAAATGTTTCTGTCTTCACATAATCCCTGTACTTATCTTAGCAGTAAACACCCAAGTATTTCATATTGTCTACTGTTATTTCAAAAGAACTTTCTCTTTCTATCTCTTCTTGATTGATTTTGTTTGTAGCATGAAACTGAGAGTTTGAAAAGGTAGGAAAACTAGTAGTCTAGCGAATTTGAATAGAAATTCAAAGAAAGGATTGAGGAAAACCATTTTCCATGATAAAGGTAAAGCATAATAAACAAAGACAGAAATATTTGCTTTGGTTCTTAAATACACCTGATTTCTTCAACACTAGTAATCACTCAGTTCAGCTTATAAACATTGTACACTTTAGTTAATAATTTTTATAATTTGCTAAAAAAATGTACAACTTGTTAGTTAACTTGCTTCTGTGCTTTTCAAGATATACGTAGTCTGGAGCTCAATGATAAATCAGGCCTATATAAGAAGCTTGGCCCACTTAAACTCTGTTAGAACTAGACCTCTTGGGACATAGCATTTAAAGAACCAAGATTAATTCTGCATTGCAATGAAGCTCTAGAAAAGAACTTCAATGGATAAGAGTCTCTATATATAATTGGTATAAGAGCAGAGTAAGTTATTATAAGTCCAGCTTGCATTGTTTAGAAAAAGAAAAACTGATACTGATTTTTAAATAAGAAGCAAGGCTGAATACAGAATTTTTTTTTAAAGCATGCATCTCTAGGGCCACAATTTGTGTTTCTTTACACTGGTTAATAAAGAAAAAGATTATCTTGGGTTGGGGTTTTCATTTAAAACATAATATGTACAAAAACAAAATTTTTGATAAAAATGGATTTTGAATTTGACAAAGTATGAATATAAATATGAATATCAGAGAGAAAAAGATTATGCATGTAAATGTGCATTCCCTCACTAAAGAAATAAGAAAGGAAGCTATATAAGATACTTTATATAAATACATACATACATATATATACATATATATATTATGCTAATAGCTATAATGAGAAGATTTTAACTGCATTTAAGGAAATAAAAAAATTGATTCAACTAATACATAACTAATAAAGTGATTTTCTTAAAGGATATTTGACCTTGTTACTCCTTTCCTAGATAGACTCCAGTGGCTCCTTATTACCTTCAGAAAAAATGTATAATGATCTGGAGTTCAAAAGACCTCCATAATGCAACCTTCCCTTCCCTTTCCACCTTCCATATACTCTTCCTTCCAGCAATCCTCACCTCTTTGCTGTTTCCTGAATATGACATTCCATCTCTCAGGTCTGGATATTTTTTTTTCTCTTTCACATGCTGGGAATGTTCTCTCACCTCATCTATATCTATTGGTGTCCTTTAAGTACTAACTAAAATCCCATTCTAGTGCCTTCCCAATTATCCCCTATTTTTCCAATAAAGAAGGTTGTTTGTACTTATTTTTAATGTTTCCTTGAGATTGTGAACTCCTTGAGTGCAGGGACTATTTTTTGCAATTATTTGTAACCCTAGTGCTTAGCATCGTCTAGCATATAGTAGGCATTTAACAAATATTTATTGACATATTATTAAGCCGCTAATATATTCAAGACATCATTTTTCTAGGAGCTTAAGGTAAAAAGGCATGAATTAAATAGATTTTTACCACAGGGTGTACCTTCTAGTGAGAGAGTACTAGATGAATTCAAATAAGTAAAAAGAAAATATATGCATAATAATATAAAATAATTTCCAAAGGTGCATTATCCACAATCTATCTATGAAGAAACTAATGTCTGAAGTAAACATATGTTCTATCATCTGTCTGTCTCTCTAGATGAAGGCAAAAGCTCTGCTACCTTTTCAAAAACACCTTTACAATGAAGCAAAGAAAGTTCTCAAAGGTTTATCTGAAAAGCTAAATCTTTTAGGAAGAGACATTTTGACTTGTAGAATTAATCAATGGAGGAAATTAATAGAAAAGAAAAAGGTGAATTAGAGTAACTCTAGTCCCAGCAAGCGTGAATGACAGATGTCATATTTTCTGAAACTTAAATTTCCTGTTTCCTTTAAAATATGAACCCTGAATACTAGAGGGTTCCCTGGACCTAAATTCTTCTCTACCTAAAACTAATGTTTTTCACATTAAATGTATTTCCTCCATGTTACTATTAAATTCTCACTAATTCTTGTAGACCTAAGATTCCACCAACTCTATAATTCCTTCTCAGGCCCATGTATTCAACCTCCCAGCTCAAGAAGAAATCTTGATGTTTTATCTCAGATGTTTTTGAACATTATCTTACTATCTTATCTAAGGAGTTCTAATTTGCATTAGTTAAAAGTATCCTTAGATGAGGCCTTTACTTAATTCAGTATCTATTTTATAAAATCAAGGATGAGATAGTGGGAAAAGAAAGGGATATGTTGATAGAGGACTTGAATTAGAATTCTCATTGTGCTAACTACCTGTATGACCTTTGATAAGGTTTCTTTCAGTGGTTATTCAATGGTCCCAGTTGTTTTTTTCCCTCTACATTTCTTGGGTCTAATAGTTCCTGGCATACAGTAATAACAAAGATTTATTGAACTGAAAAATGGATATGTTTTATCACTCCTTCTATACAATAATTCTCTTGGGAACAAGGACTGAGTTGTATTCCACTTAGTGTGTCCCCAATCCCTAGCAGAGTGACTCATATATAGTAGATGGTTAATAACTTTTTGCTAAAAAGAATTGAGTAATTTGGAAAAAATAGTAACCGAAGTCAGGTGAATCTTTGTCTTCCTCTTTCTTCCCCTCTCTTATCACTGAAAATGTCATCATCACCTAGTTATTTCTGTCTTAGAGGCAGAGGGAAATACAAAGTTTATGAGAACCAACTATCTTAATATTAAAAACTTCAATGACCAGGCAATTTTCTGCTACTTCTACATGCACTAAATCTTGTATTAGGCATTGCTATTAATCTTTCATTTTCAAAAGTATTACATCAACTTAAAAAAATTCAAAAGAAAAGGAAAATATTTTGTCTGACCTCAGAGACTGATATTTAATTTGTGAAGAAATTTAAATAAAACTATAATCTAATTTTGGGAAGAAGAATAAGAAGAACTTTTAAAACACTAAACCACTATAGAAGTCATTCCTTAAACAATCTCTGTGCCATTCCCATAATCAAATTATATTTCAAGTTGGATTATTAATTGACAAAGTTATTTTAACACAAAGCAATCATCATTTTTGTGATTTGTTTGTATTATAACTATTATCTGCTAGTTAAATTATGGGTAAGAAATCTTGCTTAATTAATTCTCCAACATTCATGGAATTCAAAATCCTTTAGGTTTAAGTACTAGAAATAATCTCTGTAGGTTTCATCTACTTTAGTCATTCCAAACAAAGTAGTGAGATGTTTGAATACCAAAAACAGTTTACTTAGATACTCATCTTAATGGTAGAACACCTAGCAATTATGCTAATTATTGAAAAGCTTAAGAAAGTCAGGAATGTATATAGAAAGAACTAGGGTAAGAGTTGCCAGTTTAGTTAGCACCACTGAGCTCTTTTGGTTTTACACCATGATGATAATTTGAACGACAATCAAGGGCATTATAAATCTGTGTGTGTGTATGTTCAAAAAGAACTAGCACCTCTGGTGTGAGGATTTACCAAGTCCCTTTTCAAAACTGTTCATCCAGCTATGGTGTCTGCCTGGCACTCAACTCTAACTTGTGCTTCCAAGCAGTTGTACCATGCACAGTGCCCAAATTCTTATAAAACATCCAGGCAGATAGATGGGCTAAACCAAATCGAGTGTAATTCATTGATCATATAGTCATCTGTGAATTGGAGTGTGGGGCACACTTCAGGCATAAGAAGACTCTCCACCTACCCACCATGGAATGGAAAGATGAGAACAATTTCTTCAAATGGCCATGAAGGCGATTGAAGTACACACTATGGAGTGCTTACTGCTTGAACAGAAATCGAGGAGGCCAAGGTTATCCATTAAATCCCCGGCCATCCCCAGACTTCCTGACTTTTGTCTTGCCACTGGACTTCCTTGACTGGAAGAGAGAGAAAGGCTCTTGGTTTGTGCAACTCTGCCTCACTTACATTCGATTCATGCCCAAATCAATAGATCACCCATGATGTGTATCATTGGTTTTCTTAGAAAATGGAGGATAAACAATAAGATCATGTGATCCCAGCTTCACACAGTGCACTGGCCATTTTGCTAAATATAATAGTTGAAGGATGATGTTTCTGACTGCAATTCAAAGGAATTTTCAAGCCTTAAGTAAAAAACTGGGATCCAGAGGCTGAGTATTGAGTCAGAGAAAAAAACAGTTCAAAGGATAGATTTCATCTGGGCCTTGAAGACTTCTTTTAGAGAGGAAGGGAATGAAAAATGCCTTTAGAGACTTGGAATTTGCATATTTTTTGCTCATCTCCTGAAGCAAAGTTCTTCTTTCCTTCATTTTCTTCTTAGCCTCAACTAATCCCAAATTAAGTGTCATTTCCTTGCTTTAGGGGAGGAACAAAAACACCCAATATCAGAAGTCAGTGCAGGTCCGGGCCATTCTTTGTCCTTCAAGAAGAGATGTTCTACCATGGCCTTGTAATTACTGGCTTTAGAGATTATTGATGCAGCTCAGTAGTTCAATAGATAGAATTCTAAGACAGGAGTCAAGAAAACTTGAGTTGAGATTTGACTTCCGACACTAGTGACATATCCTGTTCAAATTGCTTAATCTTTATCTGTCTCAGTTTCCTCAACTGTAAAATGGTGATAAAAAACCTACTTCACAGGTTTGTTGTGATGAACAAATATGATAATTTTTATAAAGCATTTAGCATAGTGTCTGGAATATAATAGGCCCTTCCTTTTTTATAGATCACAGTGAGGAGTTTCGTTGACCACAGGGACACACTTATATTTAAGTGCCCTGACATGCAAATTCCCTGGTTAATCATGTTCCTTTCCCTACTAGAAGTGTTGTAACCTATGGGAGAATATAGATGTGGGAAATCTTCCTTGATGCAACTTATTAAGTTACTTAATTGAATGTCTTTTGTTTTACACTAAATTGTTCAATTGTCTGGTAAATGGAATACGTCTTTAGGTACCTATGGGATATGCTTTTGGTGCTGACCTATACTTATAATATCCCTTTACCCGAGGGCAAGAGTCAAGGGAGACTCTATATAGTAATGGAGAAAGTGCTAATAAAGAAGATGGATTCAGGTTAGAAAATTATTCCCAGTTTCATAATACATAGTCACACTATTAAAATAGTTAGAGTTCAATGTCAGATTTTAATTATAATAGTGCTGAAAAATAGTACTCCACTCATAGCCAAATGAAAGTATTCTACACTATGTACTTTAAGCATTCTTCAAATTAATCATGATGTGCCTGAAAGAATGTAAGCAAAGCCAACTAGTCAATTAGCAAAATATCTGATACCAAACTCTGATTATAAAGTGCCATTAAAGTAATTTCAATTAAAAAAATTAATGCAAAAAAAGTGCACAGGAAATTATGCATGAGGGCCAGAAAGGACAGTTTATAATATAAATAAATTTATTTTTCAATATGTTAAAATAACATTTCATTTATTTCACAAATAACTTTCATTTAGTATGTGTAAGTTCTAAAAATTGACTTTCCTGTCAGTAAGAAAATAACTTAAAAATTTTATCCCATTTGATATTGCCTCTTACCTTCTCCCTTGGTCTGTTTCTTTTGCTACCTTTCCTGTTAATCAGATATAATTCCACATAAGATATAGAATAAAAATCCCTTCTTTATAGCAATTATCATATAATGGTGTAAAAAACAGATATCTTACTCTAAGATACTATATTTAGCCTTTGAAATATTCTTTGGTTTTCAATATGCAAATTCATT
Organism: Gracilinanus agilis; assembly: GCF_016433145.1. NCBI lineage: Eukaryota > Metazoa > Chordata > Mammalia > Didelphimorphia > Didelphidae > Gracilinanus > Gracilinanus agilis. The sequence goes on along the minus strand of NC_058130.1, from coordinate 442,718,851 downwards.
TCAAGACAATTATTTATTAAGTATCTCCTCTATTGTAGGTTCGACTCCTACCTGGCTCGCCAAAACTGTTATGATGATAATAACAGATAATTTGGAGAAGCAGATAATGTGTCAGCGCCAATATTAGAGCTTCAAGTCCAGAGCCAGAGATTGACAGGCTTCAGTGAGGAAAGGAGGGGACTAAACGCTCCTGGCTCTCAAACCCCTCCCCCTCTAACTGCTACTGCTTCAGTTGGTAATGAAGACAGGAATAAGATTCTTCTGGTAAGTTTCTTTTATTACTGAAACCCCAATAATGTTCCTTTTCATTAATTTATATTCCTCACAGGTCAGTAAGATGAGTATATAGAAGCTAGTTATCTAACTTGAGGACAGAGAAGATCTTCTTAAACTGGCAAGAGACAGGATTCAAACTGGATGTCCAGACTGAATTGTGAGTATCCTCCCAAATAATTATCAAGCACAGATTTGAAGTTAAAGGTTATATTAAGTAATAACAAGGAAAACTAGAGAGATAAATGAAGGTTCTTGAATAAGGAAAGGTGATCCTGGACTATTAAAATTGAAGCTGCCCTTCCCCCCTCCTCACAGGAGGGGATGAAGGCACCTAACTGAACTTGTTAGATAATTTATATATCTAGTCACTAAATCACTAAGTAATTATATATTGATATTAATGAAGAATAATATTAACAAGCAGGCTAACCCTATGAGTAGAAAGTGAACCCCTAAGTCTGCAGAAGTAAGCAGAGTGTCTGCTCACTTCAACCTCCACCAAATAACTGACCCAAACCCTTCTCAACTGCCCCTCACCCAAAGTTCTCCAGGGGGGTCCCCTGGAATTCTGGGTGAGGCTATCCCTGTACCTTTGCAGGGATTCCATGCTTTGCATCTCCACACAACAGTATCTAATCTTCATTCAACTTTGGAATAGATACTGTGGAGAGAGAGGGAATAAAAACAATACAAAGTACATATAACATATTTCTTGACCTCAAGGGAATATATTTTCTCTTCTAAAGGACAATTAAAGTATAGCACAAAAGTTAACCTGGTCTTTCAGAATGGTGTATTTAGTATAGCATTTGTGCATGACACTCCATATGGTGGACAGAATGATTACTCGACACTCTTTTGCCTGCAAGAGGGGCAGAGTTGGTTAGAGCTTGGAAGAGGAAAGACTTCTCTTTCTTTCAGCCTCTTGAGAGGACATACGTAGTTCCAGACTTTTGAAAGAGAAATCACTGAGAAGCAGGAGAACATGTAGAGAGCCAGTACCTCAAAATGTACTCGATTAGTAGTATATTTCCCTGGACACTGAGGATTTTCCATTTTTTTTTGAGATGGGAGAATTTCAGTAAAGCTAATATGTCTCTCCCTCAGTGGGAGAACTCGTTCACTTTATAGTCATCTGGCACGTTTGTAACCATCTTTTCTGTAACTAACACTTGTCATTTAATGGGTATTATAAAGAAAAAAGTTCTGAAAGCAAGTTCTGAGCAAACTGACTAATATGATTGCATGCAAATTGCACAAAGTAGATAGTCTATATACATTCCCAGCTTAATCTGAAACTTTGACCATCATTGATTACAGAGATTTATAGACAATACAAAAGGGAAGAACAGACAAGTCTTTTATCCTTTTTGGTGCAAAGAGGGTCATCTGGGGTTAGACACCTTTATAAGTTTGTGGTTAGGTATGGTCGATGTTAAAGAATTAGTATCAAAATAACTCTTGTATTAGTTCTTTCTGATGATCACATCATTATCTTGCAACAAACTCTTGCCTAATATGAGCTGATTATAACCCTTATTGAGTTCATTAAAAGGTATTAAGACCCAGTGGAACTTGCTCATTGTGTACAGAAAGGGAATGAGAGAAGGGTAGAAAAAGAACATGAATCATGTAACCCTGGAAAATATTCTAAATCAATTAATTAAATAAATTTTTTCAAATAAAAAAGGTATTAAGCTCTAGATAGAAAAAACAGTACACAATCCCCTCTTTATAGAAAAGGCCAGCAAAATTAGCATGTGATTATATTTCTAGGAGTTTCTATTTTATAGTGATCTTTTTTCTTTAATCCTATTACTGTTTATTAATACTCATACTCAGCTATTCAACCAACTAATTACCGGGACTATCAGCAGTTACAGTTTAACAAATTAATTCAGCTAATTAATATAAATGATTGCAAGCTAATTAATGACAATTATCTTTTTAGTCAAGCCTATGTATATAAACTTGAGGCAATCCTTCCCCTTTAATAGATATCCATGAAGAAAGGGAATTCAACCTAAGAATGATATTGTTTCCTTGAAACAATTAGTATCTGGGGGTGAAAAGCAGCTAAAACTAGAATCTTGTATCTCCCTCTGTGACGATCAGAGTTATGAACCCTATGGCTCTACTCTCCTGCACCTCTACAGTGAGAAATCAAAAGTTCCCTTGAAGAAGAGTGGATAAACTCCAGATACAGTTATTCATGCCTCCTGGGTAGATATACAGACAAACTACTTGGGCAATACACAAACTTTAAGTAATGAAGTGTTAGAGTGAATATAACCAAGTTTAAAAACATAATATGAACCATATATGTTAGGGGTAATAAAGGGAAGGACTAAATATTGGTTGCAATTATTGGAGAAACTTCTTAGAAGAGAAAGATGGAACATCTTTACAGATGGACAAGAGCTGTGTATAAACATTTAAAAGAAAATAGGCCTGTAGTACATGACTGTGAGTAAAGACTATCCTGAACTAGAATTGAGGATTGCCGTTGGCAGAAGTAGGAGCAAAAGTTGGAGAGACAATCAGGTAAGGAAAGATTAAGGATGACCACTAAAATCAAGAAGAAGAATTAAGATTTGATCCAGTTCCTGAGTGCTTTAGATATCCTGAAAGTGATGTTTTAGGAAATTAAATTCAAAATATGAATGTCTTCATTCTCCCTAAATCTATATGTTCCTATTTGTGTTCACTGTACTGCTGCATTAGATTTCTTTGGGGGAGGAGGAGGTTTTTATGGCCCAAATTTGTGATTTCATTAATGTGAGAAGTTACAAATGAGAAAATTCTTTCTACTAGTGAAAAATGGCCCAAATTCCAAAACTTCAAGTCTTATAGAGTTGACTGGGACACATTTAATTTGTTAACCTTGTCTTTATGTTAACTATTATATTACTAGAATGTATTGTTTCCTCTGAGAGAGTGTAAGCTCCTTTATTTCACAGTTTTTAATATCATCATTCTTATATTCTAAAGAGCTAGCACAGTGTTGGGTACATAAATGCCTCATAAATATGAATTTAATGATTAATGGAAAGGGTCATAGATGTTGAATTGTAAAAGGCCATTGAGCTCAAACCCTCTCTTTTACATATGAGGAAACAAAACCTTCCCTGAGAGGCCAAAAAATTTGCTAAAGGTCACACACAGTAAGTGGCAGACATGGGATTTGAAACATATCCAGATTCAGCACTTATTCTACTTCAACATGTGGCTTCTCCAGGAGAATCCTGAAGTGAGAAATTCTTTGCATTTAAGAAATTCAGACACTGAACTAATCTCTAGCAAAAGGAAACTCATAAATCTTCCAATGTAATAAATTTTCTTTATTTTTGAGGTCTACGAGACCACTAACTGGAGGCATTCGCTCCTCTCTCTCTCTCTCTGTCTGTCTCTGTCTCTCTGTCTCTCTGTCTCTCTGTCTCTCTGTCTCTCTGTCTCTCTGTCTCTCTGTCTCTCTGTCTCTCTGTCTCTCTGTCTCTCTGTCTCTCTGTCTCTCTGTCTCTCTGTCTCTCTGTCTCTCTGTCTCTCTGTCTCTCTGTCTCTCTGTCTCTCTGTCTCTCTGTCTCTCTGTCTCTCTGTCTCTCTGTCTCTCTGTCTCTCTGTCTCTCTGTCTCTCTGTCTCTCTGTCTCTCTGTCTCTCTGTCTCTCTGTCTCTCTGTCTCTCTGTCTCTCTGTCTCTCTGTCTCTCTGTCTCTCTGTCTCTCTGTCTCTCTGTCTCTCTGTCTCTCTGTCTCTCTGTCTCTCTGTCTCTCTGTCTCTCTGTCTCTCTGTCTCTCTGTCTCTCTGTCTCTCTGTCTCTCTGTCTCTCTGTCTCTCTGTCTCTCTGTCTCTCTGTCTCTCTGTCTCTCTGTCTCTCTGTCTCTCTGTCTCTCTGTCTCTCTGTCTCTCTGTCTCTCTGTCTCTCTGTCTCTCTGTCTCTCTGTCTCTCTGTCTCTCTGTCTCTCTGTCTCTCTGTCTCTCTGTCTCTCTGTCTCTCTGTCTCTCTGTCTCTCTGTCTCTCTGTCTCTCTGTCTCTCTGTCTCTCTGTCTCTCTGTCTCTCTGTCTCTCTGTCTCTCTGTCTCTCTGTCTCTCTGTCTCTCTGTCTCTCTGTCTCTCTGTCTCTCTGTCTCTCTGTCTCTCTGTCTCTCTGTCTCTCTGTCTCTCTGTCTCTCTGTCTCTCTGTCTCTCTGTCTCTCTGTCTCTCTGTCTCTCTGTCTCTCTGTCTCTCTGTCTCTCTGTCTCTCTGTCTCTCTGTCTCTCTGTCTCTCTGTCTCTCTGTCTCTCTGTCTCTCTGTCTCTCTGTCTCTCTGTCTCTCTGTCTCTCTGTCTCTCTGTCTCTCTGTCTCTCTGTCTCTCTGTCTCTCTGTCTCTCTGTCTCTCTGTCTCTCTGTCTCTCTGTCTCTCTGTCTCTCTGTCTCTCTGTCTCTCTGTCTCTCTGTCTCTCTGTCTCTCTGTCTCTCTGTCTCTCTGTCTCTCTGTCTCTCTGTCTCTCTGTCTCTCTGTCTCTCTGTCTCTCTGTCTCTCTGTCTCTCTGTCTCTCTGTCTCTCTGTCTCTCTGTCTCTCTGTCTCTCTGTCTCTCTGTCTCTCTGTCTCTCTGTCTCTCTGTCTCTCTGTCTCTCTGTCTCTCTGTCTCTCTGTCTCTCTGTCTCTCTGTCTCTCTGTCTCTCTGTCTCTCTGTCTCTCTGTCTCTCTGTCTCTCTGTCTCTCTGTCTCTCTGTCTCTCTGTCTCTCTGTCTCTCTGTCTCTCTGTCTCTCTGTCTCTCTGTCTCTCTGTCTCTCTGTCTCTCTGTCTCTCTGTCTCTCTGTCTCTCTGTCTCTCTGTCTCTCTGTCTCTCTGTCTCTCTGTCTCTCTGTCTCTCTGTCTCTCTGTCTCTCTGTCTCTCTGTCTCTCTGTCTCTCTGTCTCTCTGTCTCTCTGTCTCTCTGTCTCTCTGTCTCTCTGTCTCTCTGTCTCTCTGTCTCTCTGTCTCTCTGTCTCTCTGTCTCTCTGTCTCTCTGTCTCTCTGTCTCTCTGTCTCTCTGTCTCTCTGTCTCTCTGTCTCTCTGTCTCTCTGTCTCTCTGTCTCTCTGTCTCTCTGTCTCTCTGTCTCTCTGTCTCTCTGTCTCTCTGTCTCTCTGTCTCTCTGTCTCTCTGTCTCTCTGTCTCTCTGTCTCTCTGTCTCTCTGTCTCTCTGTCTCTCTGTCTCTCTGTCTCTCTGTCTCTCTGTCTCTCTGTCTCTCTGTCTCTCTGTCTCTCTGTCTCTCTGTCTCTCTGTCTCTCTGTCTCTCTGTCTCTCTGTCTCTCTGTCTCTCTGTCTCTCTGTCTCTCTGTCTCTCTGTCTCTCTGTCTCTCTGTCTCTCTGTCTCTCTGTCTCTCTGTCTCTCTGTCTCTCTGTCTCTCTGTCTCTCTGTCTCTCTGTCTCTCTGTCTCTCTGTCTCTCTGTCTCTCTGTCTCTCTGTCTCTCTGTCTCTCTGTCTCTCTGTCTCTCTGTCTCTCTGTCTCTCTGTCTCTCTGTCTCTCTGTCTCTCTGTCTCTCTGTCTCTCTGTCTCTCTGTCTCTCTGTCTCTCTGTCTCTCTGTCTCTCTGTCTCTCTGTCTCTCTGTCTCTCTGTCTCTCTGTCTCTCTGTCTCTCTGTCTCTCTGTCTCTCTGTCTCTCTGTCTCTCTGTCTCTCTGTCTCTCTGTCTCTCTGTCTCTCTGTCTCTCTGTCTCTCTGTCTCTCTGTCTCTCTGTCTCTCTGTCTCTCTGTCTCTCTGTCTCTCTGTCTCTCTGTCTCTCTGTCTCTCTGTCTCTCTGTCTCTCTGTCTCTCTGTCTCTCTGTCTCTCTGTCTCTCTGTCTCTCTGTCTCTCTGTCTCTCTGTCTCTCTGTCTCTCTGTCTCTCTGTCTCTCTGTCTCTCTGTCTCTCTGTCTCTCTGTCTCTCTGTCTCTCTGTCTCTCTGTCTCTCTGTCTCTCTGTCTCTCTGTCTCTCTGTCTCTCTGTCTCTCTGTCTCTCTGTCTCTCTGTCTCTCTGTCTCTCTGTCTCTCTGTCTCTCTGTCTCTCTGTCTCTCTGTCTCTCTGTCTCTCTGTCTCTCTGTCTCTCTGTCTCTCTGTCTCTCTGTCTCTCTGTCTCTCTGTCTCTCTGTCTCTCTGTCTCTCTGTCTCTCTGTCTCTCTGTCTCTCTGTCTCTCTGTCTCTCTGTCTCTCTGTCTCTCTGTCTCTCTGTCTCTCTGTCTCTCTGTCTCTCTGTCTCTCTGTCTCTCTGTCTCTCTGTCTCTCTGTCTCTCTGTCTCTCTGTCTCTCTGTCTCTCTGTCTCTCTGTCTCTCTGTCTCTCTGTCTCTCTGTCTCTCTGTCTCTCTGTCTCTCTGTCTCTCTGTCTCTCTGTCTCTCTGTCTCTCTGTCTCTCTGTCTCTCTGTCTCTCTGTCTCTCTGTCTCTCTGTCTCTCTGTCTCTCTGTCTCTCTGTCTCTCTGTCTCTCTGTCTCTCTGTCTCTCTGTCTCTCTGTCTCTCTGTCTCTCTGTCTCTCTGTCTCTCTGTCTCTCTGTCTCTCTGTCTCTCTGTCTCTCTGTCTCTCTGTCTCTCTGTCTCTCTGTCTCTCTGTCTCTCTGTCTCTCTGTCTCTCTGTCTCTCTGTCTCTCTGTCTCTCTGTCTCTCTGTCTCTCTGTCTCTCTGTCTCTCTGTCTCTCTGTCTCTCTGTCTCTCTGTCTCTCTGTCTCTCTGTCTCTCTGTCTCTCTGTCTCTCTGTCTCTCTGTCTCTCTGTCTCTCTGTCTCTCTGTCTCTCTGTCTCTCTGTCTCTCTGTCTCTCTGTCTCTCTGTCTCTCTGTCTCTCTGTCTCTCTGTCTCTCTGTCTCTCTGTCTCTCTGTCTCTCTGTCTCTCTGTCTCTCTGTCTCTCTGTCTCTCTGTCTCTCTGTCTCTCTGTCTCTCTGTCTCTCTGTCTCTCTGTCTCTCTGTCTCTCTGTCTCTCTGTCTCTCTGTCTCTCTGTCTCTCTGTCTCTCTGTCTCTCTGTCTCTCTGTCTCTCTGTCTCTCTGTCTCTCTGTCTCTCTGTCTCTCTGTCTCTCTGTCTCTCTGTCTCTCTGTCTCTCTGTCTCTCTGTCTCTCTGTCTCTCTGTCTCTCTGTCTCTCTGTCTCTCTGTCTCTCTGTCTCTCTGTCTCTCTGTCTCTCTGTCTCTCTGTCTCTCTGTCTCTCTGTCTCTCTGTCTCTCTGTCTCTCTGTCTCTCTGTCTCTCTGTCTCTCTGTCTCTCTGTCTCTCTGTCTCTCTGTCTCTCTGTCTCTCTGTCTCTCTGTCTCTCTGTCTCTCTGTCTCTCTGTCTCTCTGTCTCTCTGTCTCTCTGTCTCTCTGTCTCTCTGTCTCTCTGTCTCTCTGTCTCTCTGTCTCTCTGTCTCTCTGTCTCTCTGTCTCTCTGTCTCTCTGTCTCTCTGTCTCTCTGTCTCTCTGTCTCTCTGTCTCTCTGTCTCTCTGTCTCTCTGTCTCTCTGTCTCTCTGTCTCTCTGTCTCTCTGTCTCTCTGTCTCTCTGTCTCTCTGTCTCTCTGTCTCTCTGTCTCTCTGTCTCTCTGTCTCTCTGTCTCTCTGTCTCTCTGTCTCTCTGTCTCTCTGTCTCTCTGTCTCTCTGTCTCTCTGTCTCTCTGTCTCTCTGTCTCTCTGTCTCTCTGTCTCTCTGTCTCTCTGTCTCTCTGTCTCTCTGTCTCTCTGTCTCTCTGTCTCTCTGTCTCTCTGTCTCTCTGTCTCTCTGTCTCTCTGTCTCTCTGTCTCTCTGTCTCTCTGTCTCTCTGTCTCTCTGTCTCTCTGTCTCTCTGTCTCTCTGTCTCTCTGTCTCTCTGTCTCTCTGTCTCTCTGTCTCTCTGTCTCTCTGTCTCTCTGTCTCTCTGTCTCTCTGTCTCTCTGTCTCTCTGTCTCTCTGTCTCTCTGTCTCTCTGTCTCTCTGTCTCTCTGTCTCTCTGTCTCTCTGTCTCTCTGTCTCTCTGTCTCTCTGTCTCTCTGTCTCTCTGTCTCTCTGTCTCTCTGTCTCTCTGTCTCTCTGTCTCTCTGTCTCTCTGTCTCTCTGTCTCTCTGTCTCTCTGTCTCTCTGTCTCTCTGTCTCTCTGTCTCTCTGTCTCTCTGTCTCTCTGTCTCTCTGTCTCTCTGTCTCTCTGTCTCTCTGTCTCTCTGTCTCTCTGTCTCTCTGTCTCTCTGTCTCTCTGTCTCTCTGTCTCTCTGTCTCTCTGTCTCTCTGTCTCTCTGTCTCTCTGTCTCTCTGTCTCTCTGTCTCTCTGTCTCTCTGTCTCTCTGTCTCTCTGTCTCTCTGTCTCTCTGTCTCTCTGTCTCTCTGTCTCTCTGTCTCTCTGTCTCTCTGTCTCTCTGTCTCTCTGTCTCTCTGTCTCTCTGTCTCTCTGTCTCTCTGTCTCTCTGTCTCTCTGTCTCTCTGTCTCTCTGTCTCTCTGTCTCTCTGTCTCTCTGTCTCTCTGTCTCTCTGTCTCTCTGTCTCTCTGTCTCTCTGTCTCTCTGTCTCTCTGTCTCTCTGTCTCTCTGTCTCTCTNTCATTACTTTCACCAGGCTAAGTTGTATGCCAGAATGTCTACAGTACTAATGGTATAGTACTAGAATTGTGAAAGAGTAGGGTTCCTAATCTTCACGTTAAATATCAAAAAAAGTAATTATCTTGGCATGCATGGGAATTGAGTGGTGGCTTATAAAAAGCTACAGTTATGATCCAGTTTATTTCTAAATAGTTCAAAAAGTCAACCTCACTCACTAAATTTGGAGAATCTGAATGATAAAAATGTCCTCTGAGTTATTTGAATATTATTCCTTAATGAGGAAAAATGGGAAAGAATGCAGAACATTTAACATTAAATGGCGGAGCTTGAGTTTTTAAAAATTGATTTTTTCTACCTTCATTCATGTCTTTCTTTCATCTTTCATTAGGCTACATACTACCTAGTGAAATATCTTGTCTTTTTTCATAATGGAAATATTCATTAAAATATACAAATATTGGAGTGGGGTAGAGTGGGGTGATGATGAAGTTGAGAAGACAAAGCTGACAGGCAAGGGATAAATAAGTAATAAGTAAAAAATAATAAAGTACTAAGATTGAGAGGAAAAAGTTAGCAAAGGGATTGTTCCAGGGAAATTTTCAAGATTATATGAGCAAATTTAGGCATGTTTTCTGTTTAACAAATTGCATTTTTATAAACTCAATTCAGTACATTTAACAAATTTAAGTTCTTCAAAATCTTCCATTAGGTAGCATTGATAAATTTAAAATAAATAAAAACTGTATAAGTTGATCATAGAAAGCTAATAAGGAACTTATTAGAGTAGTTCAATATTTTGAGACCATAGCACACAAATAATTTGATTTGTGCATAGGAAAGTCTTGAGATCTATTTATCATTTCCAAATAATCTGATAAGGACAGCTTAGTTGATAAGGAAGTAAGGGACCCAGGAAGATCTTTCAGCTCATGGTTCCAGCTCTGCTTCTGGCAGCATGGAGTTTATTATATATACTTCAAGACTCATTTCACACAAAAGAACCCCCTGAAACTTTGCAATTGTGCAGAAATACAAATTATGTCATATCAAAACACAAAAGATCTCATTGGCTTCAGACTAGAACAAGATCAAGGCTGAATTTTGGCTGGCCCATTATTGAAAGCTAAGTCTGAGAATACTTTTCTTAAGGGTGAAATGCCCCTGCTAAACTAAGGTTTTGGCCTTGGCTTGCCAAGGAGCTGCATTTCTGACCAAAGGAGAAGAATGTTAACCTCTTGACTACTGGTTTGCTAAGAGCTCAAAGCTTGCCAGTAAGACTATATTGCTTTTTAAGAAAAGGTGTGCATCATGAAAAGGAGTCAAAAGAGGAGTCTCAGATTTTTATCTATTTGAGACTCTGTTTCTCTTATTGCCCTCCCACAGGAAAGGGTAGAAGGGGAGCCTAATAGAGGCTTGGAAGAAAAATGGTCATGTGGGTGAAGACTGAATAATATCAGAGAATACATAGTAGCACTATTTGGCTATAATATATAGTACATAATGCATATAGAAAGCAATTATTGTTTGTATAATATTTCTAATAAATTGTTATATGTTTGTTGACTAAGGAAAGTAGCTTGAAATAAGCCTGAAATGATAGTTGGAGCTAGAAAATAGAGGATCTTAAATGCAAGCTAGAAGTTCTGTATTTAATCTTATAGGTAATAGAAAATTATTATAGAATCTTAAGGTTAGGATGACATCATCAGACTTTTACGTCAGGGTCATTATTTTGCTGTTCATGAAAAGGATGTCATAAAGAAGAGATAACAAACCAAGAGGCTGTTATAATGAAAGTAACAGAAGCTAAAGGTCTAAAATAAGGGCAATGGTGACTTTAATTTAATCAAATATTTTGTTGTTGTTCAGTTATTTCAGTCATATCTAACTCTTTGTGACCCCATTTAGGATCTTCTTCGTAAAGATATTAGAGTGGCTTGCCATTTTCTTCTCCAAATCATTTTAATGATGAGGAAACTGAGGCAAATTGGGTTATATAATTTGCCTAGGGTCACACAGTAAGTGTCTGAGACCGCACTTGAACTCAGGTCTTCCGAACTCCCATTCTGGCACTCTAGCCACTGCTAATGTAACATACTCATTAAATAACTCTTTATAAAGCACAATACAATCAATTTTGGGGGATTCAGTGATTTAAAATATAGCAGATCTGCCCTCCAGCAGTTTATGATTTAGTGATAGAGAGATTAAGTGCATACAAATAACTATAAAAGTAGCTGATGATATGTCATAAAAAATCACATAATATATAAGATTTCAATGGAAGAAAAGATCACTTTGAGCAAGGAGGATCAGAAAAGGTTTCATGAAAGAGTTTGTACACTTGAGGAATAAATAGAATGTCTACCTATTGTTGTAATTATAAGTCAACTGAAACTTGTGTTTACATGATTAAAGCAGCTTGAAAAAATTAGGTGGCACTATTGGTAAAAGGTTCATCTCAAGGGGCAACTAGGTGACAGACTAGATAGTGTTTCAGGCAGGCCTGGAGCTGGGATGTCTGGGATTTAAGTCTGACTTCAATCACTTACTAGCTATGTGACCCTGAGTTAGTCACGTAACCCAATTCACCTAGCCTGTGCCCTTCTGTTTTTGAATTCTTACAAGGACAGAAAGTAAGGATTTTTAAAAATCTGTCTCAAAAAACGGAACAAAAGAAAACAAACACAAAACAATGACAGCTACTACACAGGTGCAGTATGGCCCCACAATAAATTTTATAAAACCTACTTTCCTTCCTTTCTTGGCAAAGGCAAATAGAAAAAAAGAAACAACATTAATTATTGAAATTCACCACCAATTAACAAATTCTCTTCTCTGCCATAAGTGCAATCTATCCTTTGTAAAATAATATTGCCATAAAAACGAAGGACAGAAACAGTGGAAGGACTATAACCATTCTAGCTAGAGACAAATACCAACCCATATAGATTACTATTTGCCACTTCATTGGATTCTTATAGCCTGGAGTATATTTTATTCTTGAGTAACTGAATTATACTAGAGGACAGAAGCTTTGATGGCTCTTTTATCCCAGAAGAACTATAATAGTTCTCCAGCTTGTGATCCTGTTTAAAACAAAACAAAGAAACCCAAGAGCTTCTGCCAATGAATTTCTGTTTATGTAGTTATTCTAGCTCTCTCTCTTCTAATCTTCTAATAAATATCCATAAAATGGTCTACCCCCATACCAATAATTTGATATCACTTTTTGGTTTTATTACTTTCCTTTTGCAAAATCTTTTTAAAATGAATATGTTTTAGGGGTAGCTGGGTAGCTCAGTGGATTGAGGGCCAGGCCTGGAGACGGGAGGTCCTGGGTTCAAATCCGGCCTCAGGCACTTCCCAGCTGTGTGACCCTGAGCAAGTCACTTGACCCCCATTGCCCACCCTTACCAATCTTCCACCTATAAGTCAATACACAGAAGTTAAAGGGTTTAAAATAAAAAAAATTTAAAAAATTAAAATTAAAATGAATATGTTTTAGGTAAATAATACATTATATATACATGTGTACACATACATATTATAATGGGGAAAACCAGGGGAGTTAAACTAAAATATTATTTTTGGGCTCAGTGGGGTTTGAGGGAGACAGGGATGACAGAAGGCAGGACCAAAAAGGTAGGGAGACTGGGTTTAACTGCTAAGGAGATTATCTGTTAATAGAAGTAGCAGCTAGACCCTAACTGCCACTCTGCATCATCTTGACAGGCCTATGAAAATTAGCAGGCAAATGGCAAGGGAGTTTATAACAATTTTAATTAAGGGAACTATGGTAAAGGATGGGAATAGGGGTTTCTACACTTCCAGACTAAGGGCAAACAACAGGGTCAGGGGAGGGACTTATCTACACTAAACTGAGACCTAAGCAAGGCAGGGCCCAGAGAATAGCAGGACTGAAGTGGGTATCCTTACAGCAGAGTCCAGACTCTCTCCAGCGATGTTGCAGCTCCTCCAGGACCACTATCAGTGCTCTTTCAGGTGGGTAGATTCTGGGAGCTGACCCAGCCCAAGTTAACTTGCAACTCTGGTTGGGATAAATAGTCTCTACCAAAATCTCCCACAAATAGATGTCAGTCTTCCTTCAGGATCTCTCAAAATCTGAGGTCTCCTAGGGTCAGTTGCAACTTGTCCCTACCACCATTGAGTCCATCTCAGAGTGAGCAAGCCACTTCCTGCTTCCCCATTCCATGTGGAATTCTCCAGCCCTTCCTGTTAGTTCTCCTAAATGATAACTAGGTAATCTTCCTCACAATAATATTCAAATAATGTATACATATATGTTATATACATAGATATAGGTAGGATAGGAAACACAAACACACAGACACATACATAGATATTTACTTTATATATAAATATCTATGGTGTGGGCACCAGAGGAACACATGAGACAATGCAATCAAAGCAGGAGAAAGCTTTATTGCCAGTGCACTGGGGGGAATTCCCATTTGGCCACCCATTTGATCCCTAACACTATGGCAACTTGGAAATGATTTCAGCATGATAATTCCAGTGTTATTATATGTTTCTGCTGTTGTTTCAGTTAGTATGTTGTCTATCAATAAAATGCATACTCAGAGCTACTAAGTGATGTTTTAACCATTTTAACCATGACGGCCATAGGAAATGAGACATCAGGTCTTTGAATAATACATAGACTGGATTTGGCAAATATTTAATGCAAATTGACCATAACAAAAAGGAAATAATTAAAGTAAGAAAGCTTAGTATAAATCATATTATTTGAAACCAAAAACAGAATATTTTTATTTTGACAGAGATTAGAGACGACTTAGTAAAAATGATTGTTCCATTAAATTTCCTTAAAATGTATCGCCCAAGTTAAATGGGAGGATACAGCCAATCAAAAACAACTTCGGCATCTTTCAAGATTAAACCTTGGTTTTGATAATAGTTTAGTGACTTGAATATTCTGTTCATTTTAATTAGTCTTTTGGGATTAGCTACATAAAATTTATAAACAGTACCAAGGAATAACATCTTTTCAATACTTTCATTTAATTGTATAAAAGCCTGGGGTAGAAATCCAGGAATTGAAATTGTAGCCCTGATGTAATGGATTTAAAGGAAATTATTCCCTGAGTTATTAACACTAATCTCTATTATATTTTATATAAGAAGGAAACATTCAAGAAAAGCTGACCTTTGGAGGCATTCCAACCTCTTTATCTAAGCCACCAAGCTGCACAGTTGAAAAATTAACTGAGTATACATAGAACTTCTAAAAACATCCTATATTGGATCCATAGGAGCAAAACAGGACTAACTGCCAGAGATTTATAGATTATAGAATGTAAAATTACAGATTGAGATATGAACCTCAGATGTCCTTTCTATTAAATGTATGAAGCTTCTACATAGCATCTTCACAGATGGCTGTCTAACTTCCACTAGAATTTCTCTAGTAAAAGCATTATATGACATAAAATCATTGGTTGCATTTTTGAAACACTTCACTAGGAAGATTTTTCTTGATTTTGAGCCCAAATATGCTTTTCTATAATGTCATAGTTTTGGTTGCATTATTAGAAGCAACTGGGAGATAGAGATGCATGTGTCCTCTCTTCCATATGTCAATGCTCCAAATATGTAAAGGGCTGTCATTAAGTTTCTTCTAAACTTTCTCTTCTCCATATTCATATTTCCATATATTCATTTAATGCTATGGATGCAAGAGCCTTCCTATTCATCAAATAATTTATATTCAAGTGCCCTCACCACTCTTGTCTTTCCCCTTTAAAGAGGTACTATCTTGTCAATATCCTTTATAAACTGCTGTCCTCAGAATATTATAGAGGGGATCAAACCTTCCTCCCTTAAGCTGATTCTTAAAAGAAACTAAAGGTATTGGTGAAGAATGGGTCCATTTAGGAGCCAAAATTGAGGAGTAATTAGAATAGCTGTGTCATTTCACCACGAAAAATCACTCCAACCAAGAGTAAAATATTGCCACAAAATGAATACAGGAGTGAAAAAACCAAGAGTGAAACAACTTACAAAAAAAGAAAAACTCAAAAAGTAAACGGAAATCATCTGGGGAACCGAGGCGAGAGGGGAGCAGAGCCAGCAGGAGGCATAGCAGCGAGTGAAGAGCAAGCCAAGACAAAACCACAACCTCCCCAACCCACCCTGGACCCCACATCTGCTCTCACAGGTTCCGACTTAAGCTCAAGCTAAGTCAGACCCTGAGATCCTTCCAGTCAAGTAGTGGTCCAAGCCAACTAACAACCCTTGCCATTGCAAACCTGTGGAAAAGTCCAAAGTCCGGGTCCAGGGCAATTTAGGCTAATAGGGCCAATCTGTGTGGGCCCAGAGCGAAGCCAGGAGTCCCAGTCTGGGCTTGGGATAAGGACATAATCCATAGTTTGTTGTGAGGCCATAGTTCTTAGGGGGAGGCTCCCTGGGATCTTTTTGCCCAAAACTAAGGGTGCAGCTCCAGGAGAGGGCAATGAAGGGTGTGCCTGATTGAATCAAGAACACCTTGAGACCAAAACCTTGAGCCTAAGCTTGGGGCTAGAATTTGATCAGCCCCTCACCTGATCAAGTTCAGACTGAGATCAAAAGCTTACACACCCAATCCTGAGGAAAGTCTTTAAGTGATGAGCAACTCAAGGGTCAATTTAATCAGCAGGGGGAGGGGGCTCTCAGAGCTCTCAACCCTCAGATCATATGGTAAACTAGTAACAACCCAGAAAATAAGAAAATAGTATCAAGGAAGGACTGAAGTTTAAGAGGGTACCCTGACTTCCCAGAAAACAGAGCCTACTGTGAGAATTAAGGAAAAGCGTGAACATTTTGCATGAGGCATGGAATGTTGGGAGGAGGAGAGCCCAAATGACAGTTGAAGAGCAGAGACTGCTGGGATTTGGGAACCTAAATGAGGGTCTTTTGAGGGGGTTGAGTTCCAAGGAGTTGAGTGGATTTGGAGTTCTGTGATCTCCTGAAGACACCTTTGGTTTCCTGGCCAGGAAAGAAGACCTGCTACCAGAGATACATTAATATCCTGTCATTGCCTGAACTCAAGTAGTGCTCAACAGCATTTAGGGCTTCTGGATTCCTTGGGAAACAATTCCCCGAATCTCTCACACTTAGGACCTTGCAAACTGTCCCACCTGTAGATTATCAGCTGTATAACTTATAGGCAATAATATTAGTGGGGAAGGGCAGGAGAAACTCTGAATAGAGATAGACTTGTCCTCTCCTGGGTGAAGGACCTGTTAGGAGGATAAGCTTTTTATGGTTTTCAGTACACATTTTCCTTTAATACCCTACATCCATTCCTCATTCCTTATTGGTTCAAATAAATATAAGAAAGATCAGATTTGCATTAGTTCCATTTGAGGGAGACTAGTTTGAGAGGGAGTGAAATAGCCTAGTTAAGCTGATCTCCATCTTAAGCCTGACCACCTGCTTTGAGGGAAGGGGGAAGTTTCTGTGAACCTTGACTCACATCAACATTGAACCTGGGCACCACACACTTCACCCTGAGGGGGTACCATTCCTTTAGTCCCCAGTGGCAGCACACGCTCCCAGGGTTCCCCATTTTCTAAGGGGACCCCAATTAGTCTCACAGTGATAATGTAAGTGAAGAGTGGACTTCTATACAAACTCCAGCTTTATCTCAGTATCACTCCCCTCCTTCTGAATACCCCCCTTATTACAAGTGGTGAGCCTAAAGGATCCTAGAGCCTAAAAGAAAATCCTTTAATTACAAAAAGAGAGGAAAACCTGTAGGGAAACCAGATGGCAGTCATCTTGCGTTTGACTTCCTACAGGAACATTCAAGGGACAAATTTCCTTGAGAATCACTATTAGGCCGACCATTTAAAGGAACATTACTAACATTCAAAAAAAAACTAATATGGAAATAGCAGCAGGCAGAACAGCTCTTATCCTGCTCAGTTGTTCCTTCCTCTTATACACATTTTGGGCCATGGTATACAACTATGGATTGTGGTTATAACTCAGTACATCCTACAAGTAATTTACATTTACAATACCTACAAATGGCTGAAATTAAAGATAGAATATCTTTGTACCTTTCTACTTATCATCATGGCAATGGGAGTTTAATTCCTACAATTTTTCTAGACCTTGAAAAAGTTAGTAAGACAGATTCTGGGACATAAGGATGAGGAAAGGGTTTCATTATCAACACTAAAGAAAGAACTGGCACAAATGATCGAGGAAGAAATAAGCAAATATCTAAATGGGGGGAAAGAGCAAGATAAAGAAAAAATAAATCAAGTGGCAGTAAAATATGGGTCAATCTAACAGGGGGATAATACGGATTCTACAAAGAAAGACAATGCACAAGGGGCCTAAGCCATCATCCTGATTTTACCCATATGTGATAGGTAAATCCTTACCCCCTTATTACACTCTCTATATAGGATATAGATAGGAAAAATGAGTAAACAATCATAAAAGCATCTAATTCTAAAGATATTTTATTGAGACAAAGAGCAAAGGAAACACACCCAAAGTCCAAAAGAAAAATATTGATTGGACACAGATTCTTGAAGAGCTTAAAAAAGACTTCAAAAACCAATTAAGAGAGGTAGAATAAAAGTGGGGAAGAGAAATGAAAGTGATGTAAGGAGAAAGGAAAATAACACAAGAAAAAACGAAAGTGGTACAAGAAGAAATGGGCCAATTGAAAAAGGAGAAGCAAAAACTGGCAGAGGAAAACCTGGTCTTAAAAAGAATAATTGACTGTCTAGAAATTAACGATTTCATGAGAAATCAAGAAACAATAAAGCAGAATCAAAGGAATGAAAGAACAGAAGAAAACATGAAATACCTTATTGAAAAAACAATTAACCTAGAGAAATAGATCTAGGAAAGACAGTCTGAGAATTATTGGACTACTTGAAAGCTATGATGAAGAAAAAACTTTGGATATCATATTACAAGAAATTACCAAAGACAACTACCCAGAGATCCTTGAACAAGAAGATAAAATTGAAATTGAAAGAATTCATAGATTGCCTCCAGAAAGAAATCCTCAATTGGTTACTTCCTTCAATTGACAATAGCCAAATTCAAGAGCCACCAAGCCAAGGAAAAAATACTTCAAGCAACCAGAAAGAAACAATCGAAATACCATGAAACTACAATAAGGATCACTCAGGACCTAGTGGCTTCTACATTAAAGGGTTTACAAACAGTCACCTATCCAAAAATACCTGAGTATAGTTTTTCAAAGGAAAAAAATTGTTATTCAATAAGATCGAAAATTTCCAAGCAATCCTGAGGAATAAGCCAGACCTAAACAAAAAATTAGAAGGCTTAATGCAAGACACAAGAGAAGCCCAGAAAGGTAAATAAGAAAGAAAAAAATTCAAGGAAATCATTAAGGTAAAAATGTTTATATGTCTACATGGAAAGAGGATTTCTGTAATACTCAAAAATTACTCTCAGTAGTAGAGAAGATAGAAGGAATTTACTCAGAAAGAGGGTGAAAAGTAAGCTGATTATGATAATATGATGTATTTGATGATATGATGTGTTTGTAAATGTGATGATATGGAATGATATGTATGTGGGGTGTGATATGTATGTATATGAATGACATGTAAAAAATCAATCAAGGGCTGAAAGAGAGGGTTGCACTGAGAGAAAAGGGAAGGGAGAGATAGAATGGGATAAATTATATGACATAGACAAGAAAAATCAATATAGAGAGGGAAGGATAAGGGTAGTGTCAGGCAATGCTTAAACTTATTCTCATTGTAACTGGACCAGAGAATGTATTCAGTGGAGTATAGAATTCTATCTTATATTAGAGAGAAGTAGAAGGGGAACAAGACAAGGGAAGAAGGAGGAAATAGAATGGAAGAGGAACTAGAAGGGTGACCAAAAGCAAAATACTGGTGAGGAGGAACAGAGTGAAAGGGAATAGAGCAGGATCTGAAGGGGGACTCCAAATACAATGGAGGACAATACACAGTAATCATAGCACTAAATGTGAATGGGATAAACTCACCCATTAAATGGAAGTGGATAGCAGAGTAGATTAAAACTTATGAGAAAGAACTCTATCCACACCCAGAGAAAGAACTGTGGAAACAGAAATGCAGAAAAAAAACAACATATGATCAATCATGTAGTTTGATAGAGATATGATTAGGGTTTTGATGTTAAAAGATCACTCTACTGCAAATATGAATAACATGGAAATTGGCTTTGAACAATACATGTATAACCCAGTTGAACTGCTTGTCATCTTTGGGAAGGAGTAGGAAAGGTGGGGAGGGGAATCATGAATCACTCAACCATGGAAAATATTCAAAATCAATTTTTAAATAAATAATAAAATAAAGGGATTTCAGAATAAAAAAAGGATGCGTCAATTTCAAGTATGATGGACAGTCTGTGCAAAGGTTTGTTAATGGAATATCGCATGAGCAAAACAACATATAGAATAATATGAATATACATCTAACAATTCATGCAAGAGAAGAATGAGAACTATAAGAAGGGAAGCAGAAAATGTGGTTCAAAAGGTAAGGGAAAGAGTTTTTGCAAGAGCCGGTCTCATGCCAAGAATTGATGATGCTGAATTCTGGAACACAGAGAGAGAGAATAAGAGTGAGTACCAATGGTCAGCAGGGAGGTCTTAGACTTCTTGTTTTTTGAGCTATCTGGAGCTGGAACTTCCTCTCTAGCTATGAAAGCTGAAGGGGTTTGGTTTCCTTTTCCCTGAAGGCAAAAATACCAAATCTGGTGTTCCTGTCTGGAAAAACCCTTCATTAATTGAGAGTCAATAGTGTTTCCTGAGTATTGAAAATATTCCCAACTGCTCTGAAGACCTGTGATCCAATTAACCTGTGTTGGTGAAGGCCAGAAACCAATTCCTGATTGGCCCAACTAGGGTTAAACCTAACCATAGTGAGTTCACCTTGAAGAAACTAACAGACCTATTTATCCTACAAAAGTAATCTGGAAGGATTAAATAGAGTTAGGTTAGTCAATTGGGATCTAGACAGACAGGCCATGGTCTAGGGAGTTTGGAAGCAAACAAAGCAATCTCCATGAGATTTTAGGAAGGCGGGTCCCTCAGAGCTAGGGAATCTGAATTCCTTAATCCTTCCCATCATATTACCTTGTTTCCAAATAAACTTCTGTCCTATTTTTTTCAAAACTGTCTGGGAGTCTGAACAGTGTGAAGCAGGCTCACAGGCATTCTTCATAAAGAAGTACTGAGGAACCAACTCAACCTTGGTATCACAACATTATCAACACCATCCCATTGAGGATCCACATATTTCAGAATAAAAACTGAAAAAGTAAAAAGAAGAGCAATTTATAGAGATAATTAAATACAAAAAAGCAGAGATATATTTAGTCCTATTAGTAGCAGGAAGTCATTTCAGATATTTGATGAGATCTCCTTCTTAGAAAAACCAACATAGCAGCTATGTAAAGGATGGATCAGAGCAGGAAATTACTTGAGTCTAGAAAACAAAATAGAAGGCCATCAAAATAGTCCAAGGAAGAAATATTAAGGAACTGAACTGGGATGGTGGTGACCTTTTGAGCACACAGAAGGTACAGATGGAAGAGATTTTGAGGAGAAACAAGGCTTGACAACTGATTGTTTTGTGGGATGAAAGAAAATGAAAAGTTAGAGGTGATAATGAAGCTATAAAATGGAAATATTGGAAGGAAAGTAGAGTCTTTAGGCTTAATAGGGGTGTACAGAAGAGTGGTGAACTTATTAATAAAGATAATAAATTTTGTTTTGGACATTTTTTTAAACCCTTACCTTCTATCTTGGAATCAATACTCTCTATTGGTTCCAAGGTAGAAGAGTGGTAAGGGCTAGGCAATGGGGGTCAAATGACTTGCCCAGGGTCACACAGCTAGGAAGTGTCTGAGGCCAAATTTGAACCTAGGATATCCTGTTTCTTGACCGGGTTCTCAATCTACTTAGTCACCCAGCTGCCCCCTGTTTTGGACATGTTTTGATTGAGATGTATATTGCAGAGATCCAGTTGGAAAGGACCAGTAGAAAGTTTGTGATGTAGGAAGAATGCTCAGGAGAGATTATATATAGAGTTATAGATATATGTCTTCTGAATAACTGAACAATTATTTGCTAATGAGAGAAGGTTGAGAGAATAGAAAAAAAGAATACAAGGAAGAGCCTTGAACACACCTATATAAAGAAGGCATGCCAAGGTTGATGAATGAGGGAAGATTATTTAGGAATGATCAGACAAATAGGAGGGGAACCAGAGATAGCAGTCACAAGAATTGGGAGAGGAAAAAGTATACAGGAGGAGAAGATAATCCTTAATGTCACAATGCTTTTGAGATTTCAAGTAAGATAAAAGCTGAGAAGAAGTCGTTAGACTGGGCATTTAGAGGATCATTAATAACTCTTGAACATCTGCATTTTCAGTTGAATGGTGAGATCAGAACCCAGACAAAAAGGTGTTATGAAAAGAGTTCAAAGGAAGGAAATAGATTTACTGAGCCAGGGTACATCAGAGGTGTCAAGCTTATGTGGCCCCACAGAACTCTGAGGGCTGATTGAACCATCTTAAAATGTAATTGAAAAATGCTTAACACAATAAATAAAAATATAGCAAAACAGATAATGTCAATTTGTGTTTTTCTAAGTTAATATGCAGGCATCAGGGATCCATTTCTTTTTAAGTTTGACACAAATGGCATATACAACTGTTCAAGGACATAAAAAAGTTTGATACAAAGGGTATATAGGATTTTTCAAGGACATAAACAAATTGACTAAAAGGGTACTGGAAGGTGAGAGAGGAGATGCTTTAAAAAACAACTGAAATCGAGGAATTATTGAGGCAGTTTTGTTTTTATACTGGCAGAGGTGTTCTCATGTTTGTAGATAGCAAGAAAGAAATCAGTAGATAAGTGGCATTGAAGAGAAAGGGACAATTGTGGGGATAACTCTACAAGAGAAGATAGGAGTGAATGGAATACATCACACATGGATGGGGAATCACTTCAGAAAAGAAAAGGGCCATTTCTTTATCAGTTATAAGAGAAAAGAAGAAAAGATAGCAGATGATGTTAAAGAGTTCTAAGATGCAGAGGACTGAAGAAATTATCAAGAATAGTCCCAATATTTTTCAGTAAAATTCAAGGTAGGAACCTTAGCAGAAAAGGTAAGGAGGATAGGGTGATTTGAGTTTTGAGAAAAGTGGTCTTCAATTGTTTCTTTGTAAAGTAGAATAAAGAATCAATGAGCAGATCTTGAATAAATGGATAAAGCTTTTCTTAAGTTCAATACTGTGTGCTAAAAGTGGGGAGACAAACAGAAAAATACAACAGTTGTACTTTTAATAGGGAGAAAATGGAAGGTTTAAATTGTAAATCACATGGGGAAAAGTCTCATGATCTTTAGAGTGCCATGATAGAGAATCTATAGAAGAATCAATAGAAAATCAAAGAAGAATCTTCGTTAATGTCATTCCCGCTGATAAAATCATATCAGTTGAGCTATTTAACACAGGCTAGGACTTTAGTAGAAAGAACTTTCTTTTCTGGGTCTTCAGTAGTTGTGGTTATAGTACTTGGAGGAAAAGTTGCTATACTGTATCTCTACAGAGATGTTTTTTATAGGATGATGGCTGTGGATACTAGATTGGAAATACTTCTTAGGGCTCTTGGAGTCTTGGTCTGGAGTTATCTCCTTTAAAGTCTAAAGGTAGACAGTAGTCAACATGATGGTTGTGGTGGTAATGATGGTTCAACTTGTCTTGGACATGCTGCCTCCCATCTTCTTCTCTTCAGCTTTCCTTGCTTGGCTGCCTTCTGAGTGGCAACTTATTTTCAGTAGCCTGGGATGTCAGGCCTTTTCTCTACAGGAGTTTTTGACTTTATCCAAGCTGCTCTTGTTGTTTCTTGACACCCATGGATTGCCTGAGAGAAGTAATATGAAGGGAAAGCACAATTTATTATACTTTAACATATTTACAAATAACTAAAAGAGAAAAGAAAAAATAAGTACAAAGAATCAGTCTATAGAAAGAATTGGTTGTTTCAAAGAGGAAGAAATCTCATTTTAATGGTTAGGTGAATCAAAACACTGCAGGAGATAGAACATGAATTATGCATTTAAAGAAACAAGGCCTCAGATAGTATTAGGAATTTTACAAAATACCTTAATGAAATTCAGATATGCTACATCACTGACACCCTAGTAATCTGTGAGAATAGCATTCCTGGTAAAATGTTGTTTTTTTTTTTAATTTTGGGTTTCTTTTTTGTCTTGGCATGACTTTCTTGTAAAGAAGAATATATATGTATTTCCCTTTTGAAGTATGTGCAAACCCTCTGCTTAAGAATTTCTTTCAATTTTATCTGGAATGAATTTCAAATTCATTGCTCTATAACATCCAAAATGCTTCTTATACTTTTTTTAAAAATCTGGTAAAATTTACATATTTATAATCCTCTGGCACCTCTCTTCTTCTCTCTAATTCTTCAAAGATCATTGGTAGCTGTTTCTTTGATAATATCAAGTTCTTTCAGTAATTTACTCAGATATTATGAACTGCTAGTTGCTCTCTTAATTGATCAGTCAGTCAATCCAGACTCAGAAAATGGCTAGATTTACCTTTCATTGTGCTAGGTGCAGGAGATACAAGTATAATGCATCAACAAATATTCATTAAGCACTATGTATTAGCCAGACATTGTTTTTATAAACTGCGAATATAAGCCAAAATAAAATCTATCTTAAGGAAATTACAATTTAATTTAGCAATAATAATGACATGTATAATTATGCTCAGATTAAGTAAAATGAGAATAAAAACAAAATAGTTCAATCCAAGGGTCATAAAGACTCATCTTCCTGAATTCCAATATGGCTTCATACATTTACTTGGTGCGTGACCCTCATAAGTCACTTAACCCTGTATGCTGAAATAAAAATCCTTCCTAGATGGATGGGAGATGATAATCACCCACCTAGGGAACCATCTAGACCAGTAAAGCACAAATCCATTGGCTTTAGAAGCAAAGTTTAATTTTATAATAAGAGTAAAGATAAATGATAGGTAATTTCTTAAAACTATATATCTAATCTCCACCCACCCACTTTCACCTCACGGTGAATTAGTTCTTCTCCTTGAAAATTCACTCAAGCTACTCTAAACTCCTTATCTCTAATTGAAACCCCAAAAAACCTGGATATCTGACTAAAAACTAACCTAATTAATATGGATTACCAATAAAAAGGATAAATGGGAGGGACTCACAGATGTATTTGAGCCCTTACCTAAAGGGTGGGATTGTTCTTAGGGATACCCAGAGTCCTAGATGACCAAATGGTTTTACCTTCACCAGTGGATTTCTGACAGATGGATCTCAGGCAGATGGTCTCTGTACTTCAGAGAAAGCAGTATACTCCAAGGCAGACTCTCAAATCCAGGAATCACCATTTCTCCATGAGATTAGAAGTCCCAAGGGGAAAATTGTTGTAGTAAAAGATCCTCCTTCCAAGCTCTTTCCAGCTTAGTCAAAGCCAGATTCAGAGTGACAATTAATTTCCAGCAAAAACTCTCAAGATCCTTTTCTACTTGTCAGAATCTTCTCCCAGGGCTTGTATCCAAATTCTCCTCCTTTCCTCTTAAAGCTAATCTATAAAATTTACTCTCTCCCTTACTTATTTCTTACCATGCCTCAGTTCCGCATCTGTAAAATAAGCTGAGGAAGGAAATGGTACTGAAGAAGTAAAAATATACTCCAGTATCTTTGCCAATAAAACTCTAAGTGGAGTCAGGAAGAATTAGATACAATTGAAACAACTAAACAATTTCAGCACAATGTAATTTGAGACAGAGGTCACAATCAATTGAAGAAATTGGAAAAGGCTCTATGTAGAAGATGATTAAATTGCATCTTGAAAGAAAAGAAAGATTATATGCAAAAAAGTTAAAGAGAAAGTACATTCCAAAGTATAGGCTTGATCTGGTTAAAAGTATTAAAGATGGGAGATGGAGTGGTCAGCATTGCCAATTTCCTCATAAGGTACCACTTCAAAGTTGCTTTGATATTAATTTTTCTAATTACTTGTGACTTGGAGATGTTGTTTTTTTTTATGTTTATGGACTCTTTTAATTTCTTCCCTTCAGAAATGCCTATACATATTTGAATCAGTACTTTATATATGTTGAAAATGAGACCTTTATCAAGATTTACAAAGATTGCTATTGCCCAGTTAATTCCCTGTGTAATCTTAGGTGGCAAAAACCCCGAAAAAAGACTTTTTAATTTAACATAAGTCAAAGTTGTTAATTTTATCATTTATAATTTTCTCTATTTTTTGTTGTGTTATTAATTCTTCTTTTATTCAAGCTGAAAAGATGAATTTTGTTTCTTGCTCCTCCAATTCGGTTATGATATGAGCTTTTATGTCTATAATCTTATAATCATTTGAAACATATTTTGCAACATGGTGTAAGTTTTTGGTTTAAATCTACATCCCTACTATAGTGGTGTCAATTTACCATGTGGTTTTGTTGAAGAATGATTAATTATATTTCCATCTTAATAGCTAGAGATTGAAATGACACTAACTCCTACCATTTTTCTAATTTTTATAGACTTTTATTTGCACACCATGATTATGAGAGATTAAGTTGCCTCATTTATCCTTACCCTTTCCTTCCTTATGCAATCCTATCTTTCCTTTGTTTTTTTTTTCTTTTAAAATTATTAAAATACAACAGAAACTTTCTGAGTCTTCTATAATCTAATTCCTTCTATGATTTCTAATATTAGGGTCCTTCATAAATCTTGTTATGCTTATTTATTTTTTCTAACTTTCCACTCAATTTTGGTCTTTTTATCAAAAATGCTTAGAAGTCCTATAATTAATTGAAGATCCATTCCCTTTGAACTATCCCCTTTTATAGCATTTTCAATTTGACTAGGTAGTTTATTCTCAATTGTAAGGGAATCATTTTTTTTCTTTTGCAATTTTATTTTCCATGATTTGAAATTATTTTATAATGTTGGTTGCTAACTCTATAATGTATAATTGACTCTTGTCCCTTCTTTCTTTCAACTTTGGATTTTGATCACTAATTTCATTAGTTTTCATTTTTGAATTGTTTTCCCCAGGGTTGATCAGTTTATTATTTCTGTTTTAACTCTGGCCTATTATTCTAATAGGTAGGGATATTTTTCTTCGTAGTTTCTAGAACTATCATTTTTTATTCATGTCTTTCAAGTACTCCATTGATTTTAAATTATGTTTTGATGCTTTTCCCAAAGTCAATTGTTCTTGACAAAATATCTTATATTTTTATTTTTTTAAAATTCTCTTACTTTGTTTTAATATTTTTTGTTCTCATGAAATTAATATTTTGGGTATATTATTATTTTAAAGGGTATGTTTGTTGGAGAAGGTTTCCTCCCCTTTTATAAAAAACTATTAATTCTCTTTCCAGATCTTTTTTTTTTTTCAGAGTGTGTTATTTAAAATCACTTGGGATACTTGGAACTATATTTCCCGTGATCCCCAACAGGTTTCCTGTTTTGGATCATGTCTTCAAGGTGAGGGTCAGCTTTAAATATTGGGAAGTGACTTTGAACTTCCTCTTTAGCTCTGGGCACATGAAGATACAAAAGGTAAAATGACTGGGGCGGCAGTTTGAATACTAACAGGCGTGTGGTCTAATGATTTTTATCTCTATCAGCATGGCTTTTATTAAAATACTATTCTCCTTTTAATCTCTGCCTTCTTCATTTTTAATAATAACAAGAGTTTTTATTTTTTTAACTGAATCCTTTCCTCAACTGCACTCATATATATATATATATATATATATATATATATATATATATATATATAATTATTTTTAAACCATTGTTCAGTCTTTTCAAAGGATTTTAATTGAACTCCTAGACAAATTGTTTTCCTTTTAGGCTTTTTTTGTAAATGTTTTTGAATCATTCTCCTCAAGTGTTGTGCCTTAAGCATTATTAGCCCAAAGTTCTTTATGGTGGATATCTCTTTTGAATAACTCATTATTTCAGCCTTTTTTTTTTCTGGATGGTGAATTTATATTGGGACCAGGAGAGACTTACAGCGACACTATCATAGAATGTTACTGTCTTAACCTATCTCACCTGGGTTCCTGCAACTAAATTTGTTGGGTATTGGCTACTGTGTTATTCAAGGATCATAACAACTATTGCAGCCAAGGAGGAACAAACTTTTAGTGGGTTATAGGTATTCTGATTTGTGGTACAATATCATAACTGTCTTTCTGGACTTTTCAGGCTGCAAACTTTGGCTTTATTTTAAGCAATACAGTTGCAATTTTGTCCCTGAAAAGAGTTCTTATAGATAATTGTTGACCTTGTTCTCTCTCACCTATCTGGAACAGCATGTAGGTTTATAGTAACAGCATTTCCTGCTTTCACAAGCCTAATCCTGTGGGCTGACTCTGTAATTTTTGTCTTAGATCAAATAAATAACATTACTGCCATTGGCCCTTTTCTTAGCCTGGAGAATGAATTTGAGATCTTCTTAGGGGTTCAGAAAAAATATTTATTGTGATGACTTTCTTAGCATAGAAACTGAAACTCTGAATCCTAAATATTACTCTGGGTTCTGAGGAATTGATTGCATCATGGTCTTATTCTGATTCTAGAGACTGAGGGTGCAATTCAAGCCCTGCCCTAAAATATATCTACTTTGGTCACTTACCTGTGGGCCAAATTTATGAACCTGAGTTGGAAAAAGTGATCCACTGTGATTTCTCAGATTATTTCCTATTATTTCATCTAGCTTTCTTCTTAGATTTTTGTTGGAGTAGCTGATCTTATTTCTAATTCTGTCAATCATACAAAAATCTTACAGTTTCCAATGTGAAAGTGACAATATCACAGAATCTTTGAATTCAAAAGAACTTCAGAGGTCACTTTACTGTGGATACATTGATAGTCTTGAGAACTAATCTCTTCTACTAAAATTGTGTCATTAAGCTTCCTTTGAGAAACATTCTTTTTTTTTTAAAGAAAAATTCACATGGTTACATGATTCATGATCTTACTTTCTCTTTCACCACCCAACCCCCCACCCATAGCCTACGTGCATTTCCACTGGTTTTAACAAGTGTCATCTATCAAAACTTATTTCCATATTACTGACAGTTGCATTTGCATTGGTGTGGTCCTTTCCAGTCTAAATCCCTAATCATGTCCTCATCAACCCACGTGTTCAAGCAGTTGCATTTCTTCTGTGTTTCCTCTCCTGTAGTTCTTCCTCTGAATGTGGGTAGCGTTCTTTTCCATAAATCCCTCAGAATTATCCTGGGTCATTACATTGCTGCTAGTACAGAAGTACATTACATTCGATTTTACCACAGTGTATCAGTCTCTGTGTATATTGTTCTTCTGGCTCTGCTCCTTTTACTCTGCATCTGGAGGTCTTTCCAGTTGACATGGAATTCCTCCAGTTTATTATTCCTTTAAGCATAATAGTATTCCATCACCATCATATAGCACAATTTATTCAGCCATTCCCCAATTGAAGGGCATACCTTCATTTTCCAGTTTTTTGCTATCACAAAAAGCACAGCTATAAATATTTTTGTACAAGTCTTTTTTATGTGTGATCTCTTTGGGGTACAAACCCAGCAATAGTATGGCTGGATCAAAGGGCAGGCAGTCTTTAAAGCTCTATGGGCATAGTTCCAAATTGCCATACAGTATGGTTTGATCAGTTCACAACTCTATCAGAAATGCATTAATGTCCCAATTTTGCCACATACCCTCCAACATTCATTACTCTCCCCTGCTATCATTTTAGCCAATCTTCTAGGTGTGAGGTGATACCTCAGAGTTGTTTTGATCGAACACTTTCTGATGTGCTTATTGATAATTTTGATTTCTTTAACTGATAACTGCCTATTCATGTCCCTTGCCCATTTATCAATTGGGGAATGGCTTGATTTTTTATACAATTGATTTAGCTCCTTGTATATTTGAGTAATTAGACCCCTGTCAGAGTTTTTTGTTATAAAGATTTTTTCCCAGTTTGTTGTTTCCCTTCTGATATTGGTTGCATTGTTTTTGTTTGTACAAAACTTTTTAATTTAATATAATCAAAATTACTTATCTAAAACTTTGTAATTTTTTCTAACTCTTACTTGGTTATAAAATCTTTCCTTTCCCAGAGATCTGACAAGTATACAATTCTGTGTTCACTTAATTTACTTAGTTTCCTTCTTTATATTAAAGTCCATCACCAATTCTGAATTTATCTTGTTGTAGGGTGTGAGATGTTGATCTAAACCTAATTTATCCCATATTGTTTTCCAAATTTCCCAGTAGTTTTTGTCAAATAGTGGATTCATGTCCCAAAAGTTGGGCTCTTTGGGTTTATCATACACTATCTTGCTAATGTCATTTACCACAAGTCTATTCCACTGATCCTCCTTTTTTTCTCTGAGCCAGTACCATATTGTTTTGATGACCTCTGCTTTATAGTATAATTTAATATCTGATACTGATAGGTCACATTCCTTCACTTTTTTTTTTCATTATTTCCCTTGATATTCTCGATCTTTTGTTCTTCCAAATGAATTTTGTTATTTTTTTTAATTCAGTAAAAAGGTTTTTTGGTAATTTGATAGGTATGGCACTAAATAAGTAAATCAATTTGGGTAGAATGGTCATTTTTATTATGTTAGCTCATCCTACTCATGAGCTCTCAATGTTTTTCCAATTGTTTAGATATAGTTTTAATTGTTTGGAAAGTGTTTTGTAGTTATTTTCATATAATTCCTTTCTTTGTTTTGGTAGATAGGTTCCTAAGTATTTTATATCGTCTAGGGTGATTTTAAATGGTGTTTCTCTTTCTACCTCTTACTGTTGTGATGTGTTTGAGATATATAGAAATGCTGATGATTTATGTGCATTTATTTTGTATTCAGCAACTTTGCTAAAGTTGTTGATTATTTCTACTAGATTTTAATTGATTCTCTATGATTTCTTAAATAGACCATCATATCATCTGCAAAAAGTGATAGTTTAGTCTCCTCATTGCCTGTTTTAATACCTTCAATTTCTTTTTCTTCTCTAATTGCAACTGCTAGTGTTTCTAGTACTATGTTGAATAATAGAGGTGATAATGGGCATCCTTGTTTTACTCCTGATCTTATTGGGAAGGCTTCTAATTTATCCCCATTACATATGATGCTTGTTGATGTTTTTACATATATACTGTTTATTATTTTTAGGAAAGGCCTTTTATTCCTATACTTTCTAGTGTTTTCAATAGGAATGGTGTTGTATTTTGTCAAAGGCTTTTTTAGCATCTTTATAGATAATCATGTGACTTTTGTTTGTTAGCTTGTTGATATGGTCAATTATGTGGAATGTTTTCCTTGCATTGCTGGTATAAATCCCACCTGACAGTGATGGATAACCCTCATGGTCACTTGCTGGAGTCTTTTTGCTAGTATTCTATTTAAGTTTTTTGCATTTATGTCCATGTCAATGTCACAGTCTGTATTTTTCTTTCTCTGATTTTGAACTATCTGGCTTTGGAATCAGTACCATATTTGTGTCATAAAAGGAATTTGGTAGGACTCCTTCTTTGCTTATTATATCAAATAATTTGTATAGTATTTGAATTAGTTGTTCTTTGAATGTTTGATAGAATTCACTTGTGAATCCATCAGGCCCTGGTGATTTTTTCTTAGAGAGTTCTTTGATGGCTTGTTCAAATTCTTTTTCTGATATGGGATTATTTAAATATTCTATTTCTTCTTCTGTTAATCTAAGCAATTTATATTTTTGTAAATATTCATCTATATCACCTAGATTGCCATTGTTATTGCCATATAATTGGGAAAAATAGTTTTTAATAATTGCCTTAATTTCCTCTTCATTAGAAGTGAGGTCTCGCTTTTCATTTTGATACTGTTAATTTGATTTTCTTCTTTTCTTTTTTTATTAGATTTACCAGAATTTTGTCTATTTTATCTGTTTTTTTTCAAAATACCAACTTCTACTCTTATTAATTCAATAGTTCTTTTACTTTTGATTTTATTAATTTCTCCTTTGATTTTTAGTATTTCTAATTTAGTTTTCAACTGAGGATTTTTAATTTGTTTACTTTCTGGTTTTTTTAGTTGCATGCCCAATTCATTAATCTCTGCCCTCCCTAATTTGTTAATATATGCACTCAGTGATGTAAATTTTCCCCTTAGAATTGCTTGGTATTCTCCAATGATTCTCAAATTGTCTCTTCTAGACCGGTTTTCTTTGTCTGTCACTTTCTAATTAAGATATTTCATGTTTCCTTCTATTTTATCAGTATTTTGACTTTGTTTTATTTGTTCTTGTTGTCTTGAGAGATCATTATGTTCTAATTTTCCAATTCTAGCCTTTAAGGACTGGTTTTCAGCTATCATCTTTTGGTTTTCTGCTATAATCTTTTGGTTTTCCTTTTTAATCTGGTCATTTCTGGTGTTCAATTTGCTTATCAGTTCATTTGATTTCTGAGCCTCACTTTCCAAATGCAAAATTCTGCCTTTTAAGCTGTTATTTTCTTGCCAGATCTCTTCCATCTTCTTCAACATCTCATTTTTGAACTTTTCAATAGCTTGTGACCAGCTTTCATTTTTTGGTAAGATTTGGATATGATTACTTGTTTGTCCTCCTCTGTTGTCTGGATTTTCTCTGTGTAAAAGTTGTCTAGTGTTCCAGAGTTTTTCTTGATAATCTTTTTCTTCTCCTGGAGTTCTCTGCTTGCCATTGTTGGCCCCGCCCCTTTTCAGCTGTGTCTTCACACTCAGGGTCTGCCTGAGCTTTCTAAGCTCCTGAGGGCTCCGGTCTCCTTGTCCTTGGGGTCAGGCCTCCTGGTAGACCCCGGTGTGCCCCTGTGCCCGAGCCTCCTTCAGCAGTCTCAGGGACTGCTTCCACAGCCGAGCTCCTGTCCTGAGATCCAAGCCTGGGCTGGAGATCTTTATTCAAGCCTAGGGCACTGCCTTCACCCTTGCAGACACTTGGGAAAGTCTCTGCATTAGAGATCTTTCTTCTCGTTTAGGGCACTGTCTTCACCCATGCAGAAGTTAGGGAAAGTCCGTGGGCTGGAGATCTTTATTCGCGCCTGGGGCGATGCCTTCACCCACTCAGAAAGTCCCTGCGTTAGAGATTTTTGCTTCCATTTTATGTGTGAGTTCATCCCATTCACATTCAGAGTTATAATTATTAACTGTGTATTCCCAGACATTTTGATTTTCTTTCCTTGTCCTGTCCTTTCTTCTTTCACTATTTCCTTCTATACCAGTGTTTTGTTTTTAATCAGTTCCCCTAATCCCCTCCCTTATTGTACTTCCCTTTCTCCCCTCTCACTTTTTATTCCACTCTTATTCTTTAGGATCTTTTTAAGCTATACCACCATTCTTAAGAGAAACATTCTTAAGGGAAAATTCACTACCTATTGAAGCTGTCTATCCTTATTTATGGGAAATATATTTGTTAGGAAATTTTTCTTCAACATGGAAGAATGAAACAACTTCTAAGAAAGCCACTCAGAATTTGAAAGTAGCATATTGATTAAAGGGAGAAATTTTCTTTCCATTAGTGATCTTTAGAAATATTTAGAAATATTTATTTTTAGAAATATTTTAGAAATATTCCTAACATTTGTCAGAGCTATTATAGTGAAGGTTTCTACTAAGGAATATATTTGTATTACATATGCTTTTAGGTTCCTTTCAACTCTGAAATCCCATGAGTCTAAGATTCTGAGCCAAAATCTGTCTCCTCATTTTCAGTGTTCAAAGTTTTAAAATTGTAGCCAAGGAAAGAAGCCTAATCTCTTCTTTAAGCTAATCACCATTAGGTCCTTGAACCAATCTTTGAGGGTCATGCCCTCTTAATCCCAATTACTCACCTTCAGCCTCAGTCTGGTTTTGCAATGTCCTTCCTTAGATATGATACCTAGAATATAACAAGACTGTGTGTTCTTAGATCCATACTAGTGAAAGAAACATAGTATAGGAAATCCTTCCATGATTAAAAACTGACAAATTCTTTTGACAAATAATGGTAAATTTATATTTTTAAAATTTTTTTAGCTTGCAGTTATCCAAAATTGATTTTTCTTGTTTGTTTGCTATAGCTCCAATGTAAAATCATTACTTTGTAATACATTTATTATCCATCAAAGCCCTGAGGAATTTTTCACTTAAACTAGATAGAGATCCATGTCTCTAACCCTATATTATACAATAAATATTTTTAGCTCAAGGTTAAGACTTTACATTTATCTCTATTAAATGAAATAATGTAAGATTTTTTTCCCAATTCTAGCTTGTTAATATTTTGTTTCTATTGACCATGATGTTATTATTCTCAGCTTTCTTTTATCTATAGATTTGATAAAATTAGCAGCTATTATTGTTATAATCAATCCCAATTAAGAAGTTAACTGCTACTTTTTAATAATACATGCTATGAAAGTCGATGTCAGTGATCTATCATTTATAGTGTTAATATGTTTCTCTTTTTTGAAAATTGGAAATTTGCCTGAATATTACCTTATAGCATCCTTATTATCCTCCAAGATTTTTCAGACTACCAACTGTGACTTAGCAATGAAGTGTGCCATTTCTTTAAAAACTGGCATATAATTTTCTAGGCCCAATCACAGTATTTATTTGAAAGTAACTCAGTTCACTTTTCCCATATTTTATATGATATTTACTTTGTATTTCAACTGCCTACTATGATCACCCTCCTTGGTAAAGGATTTACATGATCACATCCCATCTCTTCAACTAGGAAACCAATGGATACCATCTTGCCATCATTTCTTGGTGTTCTTACTCTCTTTCAGGAACAGGAACTTTTCAGAATATAACCTTCAGTATTCTTTCCAGAGAGTGATCTAGAATGAATACTTTAATGAGTGAAAACATTTATAACTTCTTATATCTAATCAAGTTTCACGTTATGTCTAGTCTTTCACCCAGAAAAAGGGACATCAAAAACAGGCATGTCATCATTAGCCCTGGTCACATGGATTCACTCATGTCTTGTACTCTTTTCTTTAATTCCTGGTGGTCCACCCACCCAACAAGAAGACTCCAACCATGATATTTCTATTGCTTTTTTTTTTTTTTTTTTGCAGATCATTCTCTGTGATAGAGACGATGCAAATGTCAATGTAGTAGTATTCTACCATGTATTATCTGATAACATTATAGCATACCTATGAAAACAGAGGGATTTCCCCTTGCTTTTTCCTCTTCTATGGATTATTTGGACCTTTGATTTTCCTCGATTTAGGAGATTCCAGAGGAGGAAATATCATCTACAAAAGAAGATAATAATTGTTTCCCAAATTAAACTTAATGAAAGCTTCCTGGGGACACTGAAAAGTTAAATGAATTCTCCCTATAGTCAGACACACACTCCCACCTCCAACACAGACACAAATACACACATTCATAGTAGGAGTCAGAGATGGGACTAGGATGGCTCTTAACTTAAACCATACCATTATTCAATGTACTAAAATTACTCTGCTGACCATATTTTTTTTTTAGATTGGCGACTAGCATTTTTGCAAGTCTTAGCTCAAAGAAGACTTGAACATGGTAAAAACTTAATAATGGGGCTTTAGCACAGGATCCTGCTTATTAGAGTGTGGGTAGAATAATTCCAAACAGATAATTTTATTGTACACTGATCTCCTGATGTGGAATTTCTTATACAAGTTCATATGGGTGATTCTCATTGTTGGTTCATCAATAACTTATAGTTTTAGAGAGTTAGTTAAGACAAAATAATAATTTAATTGAATTGCCCAGGGTTGCTCAGCCTCTGTGTGTCAGATACAAGACTGATATCCAGGTCTTCTAGACTCTAAAGTCAACAGCGAATTCACTATAGAAAGTGGGCAATCATTTAGGCATATTAAGTATTTGCTAAATGTTTGGATTGAATTAAATTTAGGTTTCCTGACATTATTTGCATGTTTCTAGTACTCTTTTAAAATTTTTTCTTGGTTATATTCTTCTACTTTTAACTTTATTTTTTTCAATCACATGTTAAACAGTTTTTAACATTCATTTAAAATGTTGAGTTCAATAAAAAAAGAAAAATAAAGTTTTTAAAAGTATACAATTATATGCATTCATAATATTCTTTCTCTGAAGGTTGATAACACTTTTCATTTAAAATCTTTTAGAACTGTCTTGGAACTTTGTGTTATTGAATATAGCCAAATTATTTAAAGGTGATCATTATATTTGCTCTTATTGTGTAAAATGTTGTTCTGCTTTTGTTCTCTTCAATATGCAACTGCTCAAGCAACTTTTCCAGTTTTTTTGTTTTATTTAAAGCATTCTACTCATTATTTCTTTTTTTTAATAATTTTTTATTTTTAGAAAAATTTTCCATGGTTACATAAGTCATGTTTTTACTTTCCCCTTCACCCCCTCAACCCCCGCCCCGCTCCGCTATAGCCAATTCGTATTTCCACTGGTTTTATTATGTTTGGTCAGTCAAGACTTATTTACACATTATTGATAGTTACATGGGTATGGTCTTTTCAGGTCTACATCCCCAATCATGTCCCCATCAACCCAAGTGTCCAAGCAGTTGTTTTTCTTCTGTATTTCTACTCCTGTAGTTCTTCCTCTGAATGTGGGTAGTGTTCCTTTCCATAAATCCCTCAGAATTGTCTTGGGTCATTGCATTGCTGCTAGTACAGACATCCATTACATTCGATTTTACCACAGTATATCAGTCTCTGTGTACAATGTTCTTCTGGCTCTACTCCTTTCACTCTGCATCAATTCCTGGAGGTCTTTCCAGTTCACATGGAATTCCTCCAGTTTATTATTCCTTTGAGCACAATAGCATTCCATCACCAAAATATACCACAATTTGTTCAGCCATTCCCCAATTGAAGGGCATACCCTTGCTTTCCAGTTTTTTGCCACCACATTATTTCTTATAGCTCAATAATAGTATTCTATCAAAATCATATATACGATTTGATCAGACATTCCCCAGTTGATGGACATTCTCTCAGTTTCCAATTCTCAGCCATCACCAAAAAAAAACAACAAACCAAACTTTAAAAAGTATTTTTATACAAACATTGATTTCCTTTTTTTTAATCTTCTAACAACATGTTTTGAAAGAATCTCTTTTGAATGGTTCCTAAGCCAGAACTGATGCATCTTCAAAAATGTATTGGTCTAGTATCTTTGCCCATTTTATCATTAACCTCATTACTTGGAATTTTTTTGGAATTATTTGTTAATTTTATTTGAGAGGAGGCAATGCATTAAGAGGAAAGATCAGAAGGATATATATAAATATACTAGGGTTTTATTTAAAGCCATTTTGATAGTTATAGCCACGTGCATAATAACTCATTCAAATTGCCGGACCATTATCTCTAACCACCTGGCTTATTCAGTAAGAAAGAAAGTGTGTCCCAATCATGTCCCGAATCTTATACCACTCTCTATGTAATCACACTGCCTGCCCATATGTATTAGGCAAGAGAAATCATGGGAAATGTAGTTTTTAAGTACCCTAAACATCCTCAGGAAGTGTAGACCAGGGATCAAAAGATCAGTTCAAGGAACTCCAAATTTCCAATATCACATTACCCCCTGAAGAGCATAAAGGAGACCAGTCTCCCAGAAAGCTCTTGTAAATATAACTAATTTTTTAAATTACAGGAATTTGGGGATAAAAGAAAAGAGTACGAAAACAATGATGCAGTGATTACTAGGCACATTGACAAAAAGCTAATTAGGGCCAATCCCCTTTGGCATAAGAGTGTACATTCAAAACAAATGCATTCAACTCCCCATATTTTAATCAACTGCACCCCAAAGTTCATTTTGGATCTCCATGATCCAGTGTAGATTCTTCAGACATCTTCATGGTGCCTTCTCCAAACAGGTTTGTTGTCTGGATTCTGGGGATATGCCAAATTTCTCATCTTGAAATTACTCTCAAAAGAATTTAAACTTTACATTATAGATTATAAAACATACATTCCAAGTATAAAACTTACACACACCCCTGAGGAGAGTTAATAAGACATTCTCCCCTGAAGAGGGTACCCCAGGTCAGCTAAGGATACTTGACTGAGTTATGGGGTTGTATAAAATCAATTGGCAAAAGAAATAAAAAAAATTAAATCCAAATAAAAGAGGAAAATTAACTTTTGAATGAAGTATAAAATATCAAAATCTTATATGCAAAAATGTAAGGAAAAATAAACTTATAACAGGTCCTTGAATCAAGGCTCAATTAAAGTGAGTTAAACAGTTTGCAATTACCCATTCAGGAGCCAGGACTACAGAAATTTGCCATTCTATATATATAAGAGAAATAACAGGACCAAATTTGTGTGCAAGGGAAGTGTTTCTCCCTGGTCAGATTTGCCTGCACTTTCTCAGGGATGAGCCATAATGATAGCCAATCTTAGGTGCTTGGCTATGGATGAAGCTCAGGGGAAGTCTGGCCTCTAACATATGTCAGAAAAGCTGCAACCCCAAGCCCCAAATTCTAGTTTTAAGCCCTTCAGTATTGGCATAGAAATTCAACAATCCCACCTGGATTGGTATGGTCTGTTTGATCTTGTGCTCCTTGGCATTTTTCAGATTCTCAGTCCGTTTCCATAACCTTTTGCCTTCTAGCACTGTTTAGTGGCTCTTGAGCTACCTTCTCCTGGAATCAGACAGAGAGACATTAATCAGGCCCATAATATTTGCCAATAATTGTCAGATTTACCATAGTCAAAGGCTTTTTGGGTATGCATTAATATTATAGCAAATATTTACTTATATTAAACTTATATTACTATAAAATCAAAAAAGGATTAACATTGATTATATGTACTTTAAGTACAAAAATAAGAAAAAGGGAAAAGAGTCAATTATTCTATTAAAAAGTAAAAGTAAAATTAAAATTAAAAATTCAGGGAAAAAATACAATGCTCTTAAATATAAAAATGAGAGAAAAGAGCATATATTGCACTGCACATACAAGGAAGAAAAATAATAAAAGAATGTTTTAAAAATCAAAAATATATAGCTTAAAATTAGTGAAAGGTTTTTCACCCAAAAACGAGATCCATTTCCTTTTAAGTTTTGTCATGAACTACTGTGAATGTAATGACTTTTATAAAATAGCAGATCCATAATGCACATTCAAATAAAGTACCATAATTTCCAATAACACATTTAAAGACAATAGCAAATAAACCCATTATTATAACCACTTGCTATGATGTTTAAAAATTGTATACTTTTCACAAATTCAACAGGTATAGTAAATAATTCAACCTTGGCTGAAATATTTTCTTAACAATCTCTATTACTGTCTCCATGGCAATTGTGGGGCAGAACCTAAAAAAGAAATCTGATGAAAAAAAAAACAAAAAAAAAAAAACTTCTGGGTCTAAGTTATCCTCAGGGATTCTAGATCCGTCTGATGAAAAATCAAGCCAAAACATCAAGCATACAGAAGCTCTCCTGGATTCCTGTGTAATATACAAAAGTTTGGGCAGGAAACCTCCATTTTTTTCCTCTATCCCTTTAAGACAAAATTCTTTAATATATATATATATATATATATATACATATATATATATATATGCATGTATGTATAAAACCCTATCATTCATACAGAAGGCACTAGGTATCTAAAGTCATTTTTAAAAACCCTTTATAAAATTTCAATTTAAATTCTCAAGGCATCATAGTCTTCAAGATTTTATATAATTATCAAGATCAAATAAAAACTTAAGGCATGTGGTCCTATATTTGAAATGGCAAATCCAGTATACATAAGGCTTACGGGCTCTTTGCAACTTAAAAAATGTTTAAAATGTTTAAGATGTTCCTAAATGGTACAGATATCAGAAATAAATTAATACAGGTAAACTTAAAAAAATTGAAACCTTAAAGAAATCAGGAAATACAATAATATAAGGAACAGATTACAAGCAATGCAGTCAAAAACCCTTTTTACCAATTCTAATAGATTTGTTCACTATTTGGGAGTTACAATAAAATCATAAACAGAATTTATATAGCAACCAAATACACATTAGCTAAAATGATACAATGTAACAGAAAAATCAATGTAAAACAACAAAATTAAGTCACAAAACAACAATCAGCAAAATACAATAAGATACAGAGACTTAAAAAAACACACCATGCAGTCTGAGGTTTAAAATCCACCTCTGGAAGGCTTCTGGGTTAAGATGGCGGCAGAGTAAGAAGCAGCTCTTAACCTCTCCTGACCGAAACATACAAAACTCCTCAAGGGGACATAAAAACAAGTCCAGACGAACGGAGGAACCCCACAACAGGGCACAGCGTGGAAGGTACGTGGAATCGAGACATTTCCAAGCTAAAAAGGG